>NC_142201.1:7172000-7479250 GCF_049639895.1 Pseudopodoces humilis
CAACTAAAGGAACAAACAAAACCAAGATGGGGTGTTTTGTGCAATCAGAGACATTGGAGTGTGTATTTATATTCATAATATTATGCATTTGTATCCATCTCATACAGTACAGCAAAACCAAAACTTTATCAGTAGAAGACTACAATGTTCTGTGCCAGGTATTTTTTATTTCTCTACCTTCTCAGTGACATGCACAAACAGTACATTTGCACATGGATCTATCTTGGTTAGCAATGACTTTGAAAAGCATAATAATTTAAATAACTAGAGATATAAGCTATAACAGTGATCATGAGCAACACTTCCAATGTTATTTTGATCCATTGCTAGGATGGACTCAAAGGCAAAATGATTGTCTTTAGGCACAGGAAAAAAAGCTGATCTGACAAGAGCTGTTAGCATGTTTTCCAGTATAAAAAAAAATTTAAAATTTTCCTTAAGCATCTAAGGTTAGACTAACATGATGCAACCACTGGGACACAATCATTTAACCTTTAATATTATTACACATTAATTACTAGACACTCATTAATGTGCAATAACTGAGGAGCTTGAAAAATTGAAGTTAACAGCAAAACTCATATTTTCATTGTGTTTATACTAAATGGATACTGAAAGTCAATGCATAAAAACTAAAAATACCATTTTTGAAAGGGATGACAAAGCATTTTGGATTACGAAAAAGGACATAGCTTATTTGTCAGAAAAATACTGGCAAACTGGCAAGGGCAAAATTCCAAACAACTTCATTTAAATGGATTAAAAATAATTATTTATCAGACATATAATTTTGGAGATAACAGTTGTGCTAACTGAACAAATGTTATATACCACCAAAAGAGCGCAGATTATTCGGACTTAAATCCAAATCGCAGCAACCAATTCCCACAAATTCTACTACTTAGGCTAGAAAGTGACTTGAAGCAGCATTGTTGCCTTAAAGCACTATGAAACCTCTGAACTCTCAGTGTTCAGTTAATTCTCCTGGACAAGTAATTTTAGAGACTGGACTGGTCTTCTACTGCTCAGGTGCAACTTAAGCATTTGATACCAGTTTACAGGAGGTTCTACCATCCAATGTAGAGAGAATTAAATGATAAAGGCGACTGTTCCTAAGCACTAATAAGCATCTTTGTACCCACAAGAGTCCTTGTACTCAGATAAATATTATTTTCTGTTGCAATTCTGGTTAAACTGAACTTCCTGACAAGTAGCATTTCTTTGTGGTCAGGGAGCTAAATTTTGCCACAGCAATTGTATAAACAATTCATCACTGTTCAACTGCATGAGTAACTAGCAACAATTAAAACCTCCCCCTCAAAAGAATTTCTACAGTGCCAATGGCATAAGACAATTTATACAGATTTTTGCCAAGAATCAGCACTGCTTGCTGATCTGGACTGAACTTTCCATTGCCAGTGCCAATCAGCTGGCCCACCTCAGCAGCATAAAAAATGTGTCCTGTGACTTTTTTTGAGGCAGTTATCACAAACACCCGTTTGGACCTATTTTCACTCCAAATTCTAGAAAAGTGTTAAAGTTTGGAGTCAGATAAGCTAAGCTGATAGGAAGAGGTATTGTATGCATGCATTACAGTTTCCAACCTGTATCAATATTAAAAGTTATGAAAAAAATTAAAGGACTGGAAAGTAACTGATTATCTCAAAATTGTTTTTACTCAGCTTATTTCCCAATCACCTGGGTAGTAATACCACCTGACTAAAATAATTCCCTCAACAGTATCTTGCTAACAAAGGGTTTTTAAGTTCCTTGATTAAAACTTTCAATTCCAAGTTCACTTTCCTACCATAATTATTTTCAAATTCTGCATAAAAATAAGGTGCTATTACATACTTCAATGCAGACTGCCCTAAAATCTGAGGAAGATATAGTCAAATTAAAAAAAAAAATAGGAGAGACATTCAAACCATTTAACTGTACGTAGACCATACAGGAAACCTACACTTCGACAATGAAAGTTGTTCAGTTCCTCCCAAGGTTACTTCAGAGCAGAAACCTAAATCAGTGCTTTGAATGCTTGAAGTGCTTCATTAATTAATTACTGAAAGCAAAGCATCTTTGTTAAAACATGTGCTAAAAGCATTCAACTTGAATAACCAGGTAGCTTGGTTTGCCTAGATCTTACAGCATGAAAAACGTTAAGGATTCCAAGACACAGAAAACTGACTTTTCTGCGAATTAGCAGCTAACTTTGTGACCTTTTTGGATAAACCTCACACATTCATTAATGTAAAACTATAAGGAATTAAAATACATGGAAAATTTGAGAAGTATGTTGCAAACTAAATGAATAAAGAAAACTTGAAAAGCCAGAAAAGGAATGCAACATATCACAGCTCCTGAAAATGGTATCAGTAAGAAGATAGTGTTGTATAAATTGTGGCTTATTTTCCTCAACTTTTCCTGATGTGATCCTTCTTGTGAGCTGACTGTAATAACTATGTTGATTTGAATATTTTATCTGCTACAAGAATTAAAACAAAGCAATTGTGGAACACTGATAAGCCAACAATATTTTTCAGGAGTCTGTAAAAATTCTGATGTGGATAAGAATACTCTTAGGGGCTCAATCTTTCTTACTGAGAAGACATCTAAAATAATTAAAATGATCATGTATACTTTAACAAGCCCAAACTGATGGCTTCTCATTATTTCTTCCTTCAGAAACAAACATCAAATTAATCCCCCACAAAACAAACCAATACACCCACCCATCCCAATAAAACAAATTCCACACATTTCTAATCTATTCCATTCAGGAGAGAAAATCAGTAGAGAATTTCTCCCAGACCACAAAGTTACCTTTGATTTTAATTATATGAACAAGATGACCTGCAAGAATTTATCATCAAAGAAAAGGGATGGCTGGCTATGTTTGTGTATGCACGTGTGTTCATACAGCCATATAGGCACATAAAACATATTTATGCTTTGTTAGCTAATTCCATTGTCAGACAGAAAAGCCCATAAATAACTGAAAAAGAAACCCAGATTTTCCACTAGATTACTGTAAAAATTATTAAAAATGTGCATGAAGAAGCAGCTAATGCTCTCTTAGCAAAATTAGGTGTCTGATTTTTCAGACACTATTTATACACACTAGAACAAACTCAATCCCACCTTCCAACACAGGTTTTACCTAGATCATCCTGACCTCTTGGGGAAAAAAAAAAATAAATTAAATTCCAACCCATCCAACTCTTAACAGACAAAATTTTATCTGAATCCCATTCTTACCTCAAGTTTTGTGGTGCTTCACCAAACAAACTGCAAATTTCTCTAATTTGTTTCAGTGCAGGAATGACCCATTTGTCATTTGTGCGAAGTTCTTCTATAAAACGATCTATCCACTGGATCTTTTGTGTATCTCGATCCTTAAAGAACAGCAGTTTATAATCAAAAATCAAGCATACTGCAGAACTATCCTAATTCCCCTTCTTTATTTCCAAGATAGAACACACAAACTCAAATAAATACTGGATCATCTGAGTTCTGAAGCATAAAAGCGTAACAGAAGTATCGGAGCAGCACTAGTGGTAGAAGCTGCCAGTGTGTTACAAACTCCCTGCACTCAAGCACTCAGTACTTATTTAACAAGTATTTAAATAATTTGCTCTCTCTCTTATTTATTTCTACTCACGCTTGTAAAATATCAAGAAACAATAAGAAACTGTTTCTTAACAAGATGTACGATGGATTAATTTCAAACCATAATTAATTACTGCTCTGACAGACTCCCACAGAAGTTTGGGTGGGGAAGGAGAATGTATAATAGTGTGAAAAGGATTTTGCTAGGTCCTTTCTAAGATTACACAAAACAGATAATGACTTACTGGCACAAAAAACCTCAACAAAACCCACTGAAACAAATTAACATGACTGAGTTTGGGAAAAAGCAAAGTTGGGGGTGCTGCTTTTCCTTTCTCCCTATTCATTTTGGTAGGGCTCTTTTCCAATTCTTCCAGTGTGCTAAATATAGTATGTCACCAATTGCAACAAGATAGGTATACTGATGCATTACACTCTCTTCCATTAAAGCACCAACTGTGTTAATTAAAATATGTTCTGTAACATTTTAAAAGTACCAGGATGTTGGTAGAACCATACTAAGTAACACCTTTGTTAAATTAGCAAATACCTCGAATTTTTAATGGGGAATGGAAGGAAATTCTGACTGATTTCATACTGGATTACTCACCTGTGAACAACTGTAATCTAAGATTTTAATATGGGCACTAAGAGCCTGGTCCATGATATCAACTGGCACATCGTCACTGTGAGCCAAATTCCACAAAAGGTTCAGCACTTTGTGTGCCATCACACCATCCTTGTCGTCCTCTGCAAGGCGACGGATTAACTCAAGCAGTTTCTCACGCTGTTTCTTGCTTGCATTCGTCCAACTTGCCTAAGACAGTATTTTTAAAAAATATTATATAAGTCCTTATGTTAGAAATTCTACACATAACCTGCACTGTTAACAAACAGTGCAGCAATAAAGTGATGCAACTACATAAAGACCTTTCACATTAATTCCTGTCATTAATAATAAATAGCAAATTAGAGCAATACATAAGCCAGACACAACTGAAGAGCTCTTCTAGTATTTGCAACCATAGCATATTCAACTTGAAGCTTAAAAAAGATGGCTCTTAGTTTAAAGATCACAGACATGCTTGAAAAAGTTAACATTACCATTGACAATTTCACCAACAATCAGAGTAGACTCAGCTGTTTCTTTCAAATGCTTTCATGAAACTCCTGTGCTTACACTTAAAAGATTTCTTAAGTAACTTACAATCACTACATAAGTAAAACTTTTGTATCACTCATGTCTCTGAATCTGACTGAAACACATGGCTCCTGCATTACATTAACCTTTTTCTGGCTAAGTTTTCAATATAATATCACTTCATATTCATCCCTCAAGGTCAGACGCAACAGTTTACACACAGAATTTCTGAGCACTGGGTTGAGTATCTGAGCTACAGAACATTAGACCCACATTCATCAAACTACAAGACCACATTAAACAAAGCACAAATTGCATGTAAGATATGACTATATTGCATTTATCTAAAAAGAGAAAACAGAGTCTACTGAGTCTACAAAGCTGGCTTGCATTTTCTAGTACAGCAGATCATGTCCTGAAAGTGAAACAGTAAAACAACCCAGACAGCACCACTACTGGAAGCTGCAAATGTTAAATGTTATACGTGAAAGCCAGTGAATAACATAAACTTTCAGAAACAAGTTGTTTTGTCATTTCAAACAAATCACTATGTGTTTATAAACACTCAACTTTATCTTCCTAAGACTGTTTGATTTTGTATGTAAGCTAAACAGAGAAAAGTTATTACATGATAGAGAGGAAGTTGGGGGAGCAGGGAACGGAAGTCCTTGATCTCCTCTACTTAAAAGATCAAAAGTAGCATTGCCCAGTAAACCTGACAAAACCTACTCTAATGCCAGGAGAAAAACATTATTTATTAAATCACCAAACACTTCTTAATTTAGAACAAATGCAAAAAGGTATCTAAGATAAATAACTTACTTTATTTGGAAAACTATATTCCTAGGATGCTAAATTTAACTTTAATACTACAGGTGAAGTGTCCTAACCAGAAAACAAAACTGTCTACTACACAAACATAAGCAGCCTTTGTTTTAGACAGGAAGTAAAGAGAAAATCTCACAAGGAGTGCTCATTAAAGAATAGCCTTTCTAGAATTAAATACTACAGACTGCTGCTACACACTAAGTCTTTTAACACACAGAAACTGAGCAAATCTACAAGAAGTAGAAAGAAAAATACTGAAAAAGCCACAAATTTACACACACCCTCACAACCCATTTCCTGAATACAGTCAAAACAAAACTACCTTGAAACAATCAAACAGGTGATCAAGCTGTTCAGGAGAGAAATCCCAAGCTAATTTTGCGAGAAGATCATGTACATTTTTTACAATGGCTTCATGTTTTCCTGCCTGTCAGGAAGAAAAAAAACAAAATCCACCAACAATTTATAATAAGTCAAGCAGCAAGACACTTTACATAATTTTTATAAAGAAGACTGCTAGAAGTGGCCAGCAAGAAAAGCTGATGCTGTGGGAGCAGCACAGCAAACTGAATACTTCACTGGGAATTTACAATATTTAGATTTCCCTTTTAAGTGTAAGTATTTAAGAGCGATTTGTGTGTGCACACAAGCATTTATTTAGACCATAAATACTGCGGCATCAAAATATTTTTTTTTTTTTTGTTCCTGCTATAAAATCAAGCTGGGACAGAGGACAATAAAATCTAAAAGGGTACTTTAACTTACAAACTAGTATTTTAATGTTGTTTTGTGTGAGTTTTTATGATTTGGGGTTATTTCATAAGAAATTACTCAAAATCCACTTCTGAATTTCACTGAGGTGTTTAAAGGTGTAAACCAATTATTAGTATTTCCACATAAGCTGGAGTACTTCATTTGTGTTAGTGGATTCACAGAAAACTAAATCCTTCTATTACAAACAACTTGTCACCAGACAATGTTCTCAAGTCCAGCAGCTTCTGAACTTACAAATCCAGCAAAGAGACAACTAAGGATAAGATGTTGAGTTTTACACTAGACACAGTTTTAAGTGAGACTTTGGTGTACATCACAATTTTGACACTTAAGGAGGAAGACAATGAGGGGGAAAAAAGCTAGTTCCATTTAACTCTGAGCATGAAGAAAATTTTCTGCCGAGGCTGGAAAACACATTCTGTACTTTACATCTGCACTCAAAACCAACAAATTTGCACTATGAGAATCAATCGCTGATTTACTGCGGAAAATTTTCCTGTAAGTGAGAAATAAGATATGCAAAACAAATACCTAGAATACACATACTGATGTAATTAATCTTGTTAAAAATATTAAACTATTAAACTATTAAACTATTAAAAATACATGTATAAGCACTTTTGAAATTCAATTCCTACTAAAAACTTCCATCAGTAATTTAAAACTAAAACCAAACCAGACTAACAGCTTTGTTATATGCTGTGCCTCAAACTCTTTATAAAGTGCCATTAATTTTTTTTTAAAAAAAGTCATTTTAAGTATTAATGTTCATTTTCATGTTTTGGGTCAGATTATAGGAGGAAAAATTACTAAACCCATCATTCCACTTGACTTTGGAAAACATAATGTAATTTTTTTCTTCTTACCAGACCATTTCCTGGATAGAAAGAAAAAACTGAAAGCATACAGGGCAGAAAGAGCATCTGTAATACAACAAATAAGAGAAGTATGGCCAGTCCTGGGGGGACCAAGAAGAGCAAGAAGAAGGCAGGTAACAACCTTGATTTGGGAGGTTTTTAACTGATACGTGGAAGCTGTTAAGCCGTGAAGGGTCTGGGGAAGCAGAACCAGAGAGGAGAAGGTAAGGAACTTGGTGTGTGGCCTGCCAGCTTGTTGCACAAGAATGGGAAATGCCTGTGAAGTTCCAGTTAAATACTCCAGAATGTAAGTCATGAGACCTCAACTCCTGCCATTCTCTATTTTGCACAGCTGGATCTTTCCCTGCAACTCCAGAAGCTCCAACTTGCAGCAATGCTTGCATTTAGAGACTTCCAAAATTACTCCTTTAATCAAATACACTCCTATATTGTGAGCACTGGCTTTGTAAGACATGAAAACATTTCAAAAAAATTAAAACTTAGGATGCTTTTGAAAGTAAAAGCAGCATAATTGGATTTCTTTTAGTAATACTAAGAGTCTCAGGTGCATGCTCACCCTGTAAACCCAGGCAGCAACACAAGAGCTTGAGCCTGAAAGCAAAACCTCCCCACTCCTGCACTGAGGCCGAGCTAAAATAGTCTGTTATATAAAGCTACACAGTAAATCAACTCCTCACTACTGAATTTCATGCCCCAGCTGCTCTCAGGGGCAGTTGTTTAGTAAGAACTTCTCAAAAGTACTATACACAGGGAGTAGTGAAGTAGGTGAAACTCATTCTGTATTAGCAGATTTTAGTATTCTTAATTTTTAGTCCATTATAATCGCATGGCTAAAACTTCAGTGAAACCATCTACCTGGATGAGTTACCTTCACACAAAAAAAAGTACATTGCAAAATTACAGCCAGAGTACTTTAGCAGCCACCCACTTGAAAGAGTAAGAAGTGAGCAGAGCAAGCTGGGTATTTTAAGGGCATGGAACATTTCTTCTGAAATTAACTATATTTACTCCTAATTTTTATTTAACTGTTAGGGTGGACTATTCCCACTTCTAAGGGTTGCACCACGTATTCCCATTTTTCTGGAAGGGTAGAAAGTCTGACTTACGCTATCTTATCCATATGTCCTATTTCCAAGCACTAGGAGCAAGGTAATTGCTTAGAAGACTTTTTTTTTTCCCAAATTTCAGATTTTTTCTCCTCTTACTAAAAGTGAGGCTCTAAAATAGGTAAAATAAGCCTACTAACAGCAAAATAACCTCTCAAATTTTTTATTTCTTATTTTTTTTTTCCCCTTACAGGTATCTTGTATTCTGGAAAGATCTACAGACTACAAGCTGAAAACTAACAGTATGATCCCAGATTAATCTGTGCATTAATTCAAGTAATCTGTGTATTGCTCTTCTACATGATGAAATTTTCTTAACTGAACTTTGGGATAATATAAAAAGACTGTACTGAGTTTCAGCCTGTGCAGTTACTGCCATGCTGGAATTGAAGGTTAGGCATGATGAAGTTACTTGCAACACCAGAGATCTCGCCTACATCACCTGCAAGTGTTTTAAATGTAACCTCAAAGTAAGTCCACTTAAACCAAACTGTTATAGTCTCAGAACAGCAGGAACACACGTAAACTGTGTTACTAAAATAACCAAACTTGTATTAGCCCTAGTCAGGGGATAACCCAGCTGGCAACTGAGCAGGACAGAGCTGCTCACTCAACTCTCCACCCCACAATACCATGGGGAAAGAGAGTCAGGAGGGTCAAAGTGAGATAACATAGTTACTACAGAAGCTACTATGGAGAAATTTAACTCTATCCCTGCCCAAACCAGAGACCCCCCTCCCTCCTTGTCTTGGAAACCAGAGTTAGCCTTCCCACACTTGAAAGGCTGGCCTGAGGACTTATTTGTAGAATCAGACTTTTACTAACCAATATTCACGTTTCTATCCTACTTTTTTTTTTTAATTTTCTGTATACTCAGTAATTCTCAATGGTTTTGTCTCTACAGATGCCTAGTCTGTGTGCTAAACTCATGCAGCCCACAGCTAAGGAAGTCCAGCCTCCCCAGTCATGTAAGTAAAAAATTCAACATTGTAAAATTTGTGATTTTCCAAATATAATTACTGCAACACATAGAAAAGAACTCACAGTTAAACAACTTCCAGAAGTCATTATTATAAGCCTTACTAATCACACTCTGCCCGGGAAAAACTTACACAACTGTGGGGAACCCAGAGACTAGCAACACATATTTCTTCATGCATTTTAAAATACTAAGTTATCATGTATCATGTCTTTGATCAACACTGAAGGCTCCTTAATACCTAAAAAGGAGCATCTCTGCACTATGTTCTGAGCCGTTCCCTCAGGCTTTACATACACATGTAGCTGACCCCTTCCACTGGAGACATTTGAGATGACAATTTTAAGCTCCAAGACCCCCAAAATTAACACCATTTCATCTCAATTTTTTCTTTAGCTTTGTCTGCCACAGAGCAGAAGCAGCCCAGGTTCTCTTCTCAACACGACATACAAGGAGATGCCTCCTGTGCCGAAGCAGACAAACAGCTGAATTATTTACCTGTGCAGCCCAAATGTTGTCAAGATCCTGCAAAGTGAGAGCTTTCTCTTTGATGACAAACCGGAGAATTTTCTCAAGTTTTTCTACATATTGAGGTTGATGAAGACTATCTCTTAATACAATTGATAAAATGTTGTTCTGCTGGATCCATTCCTGAATATAAAAAGAAAGTAATGCCATCTCGAATTATTCGGGTGCCATCATTGATATTTAAACTACAAAACAAAAATCCATCCTGTTATGGATTAAAAAAAATGCAGCACAACAGGAAAACCACAATTTTTAATTTCCTCTCTCTTAAAAAAAACCCCCAAAAACCAAAAAGCCAACAGAAACAAAATCACCATTTTAAATAATCAAATATATTACTAGATTATTATTGGAATCCTCTTCATTGTGTTATCTTAGGGGGAATTTTTTTTCAGGCATATTAAAATCACAAACTCAGAGCATAAAAATGTTCAAACAATTTTAAATATAAGAAGCCAATGTAAAGAAGAGTTAACTCTTCTATTCAAGGAACAAAATTTTTATCTTCCAATTCACAGTCATTAAGTATCAAAACCAAATGGTTTAAGACACTTCTAACTCTAATGGTACAGCTACAGCATATCCCATAAAAAGGACTTAAGCAAGGACTGAAATATAAAAAAGATTATTTAAATACTGCCACTTAGGGTTTTTAAAATGTTTCTAATTGAACCAGAGGCAAATAGTCAAGCCATATTTAAGGAGATGCAATTTTCTCAGTGGTGTCACTGACATGGTCAGACCGTTTTGTTCCAAGTGAAGCAAAGCAGGATGTGCTCTGAGCACTGAAAGAGAAAACAAACATCCACAGCATCGCAATTTCCAACAGTCTCCTCGATTAGACCTAAAATATTCAAGCTCATCTCATGGAATAATGGAATCTAGACACTTTCAGTTAAACACACAGGTCTTGTATGGGATGCCAAACTGTACAGAATGTGTAAAAAAGAGACCTATTTCCTCCTACTGCTTTAAAAGGTCAAAACTACAGTTACTTTCCTGTCAGATGTCCTTTAGTAGATTACAAACTTCTCAACAGGTGGCCGCTCAGAAAGATGAGGCAGAACAGGGTAAAAATAATTTAACGCAACTAGATTTCACAAAGATTATGGGAAAATAGTTCTTCTTTTAGTTCTATAATTACATATTTTCATACTTCCCTATACATACATTCAAGCAACATATTCAAAATATGAAAATATTGATTAAAACAAAAATGCGATATCTAGAATTTTCTGTACCAAAGCGTCCAGCTTCTGAAATGTGAGAAGCAGACTAGTCACTCAGAACTCTAATGAGAAGAAGCTGAAGCACCAAACCCAGACTATAACCTTATTTAAATGATCAGTAATTTTCTAGTTACTGTGGCACTGAAGTTTCAAATGAATCACACTTGTTTTGTCTAGGTTTCTCTGGGTTTTTTAAAACTCTATATAGAACCCACACTATTCAAGGATCCATTTTTGAGCCATGGCTTTAGCAGCACTGAAAAGTAATTCTCAACAGGAGCTTTGACACAAATACAGCATTCTTTCACAGAAGGGCTACTATTAAAGTGCTTTATTACCATCACATGATACCTAATGTTTCTAACACTGTATATTAAAATAAACAGTGTGTGCTGGAGCCACAGTGTATAGCTACTTCTACAGCTGAAGCACAAAGGAGAAACAAAATCTGTGCAATGAACTTCACTGAAAAGGAGCACTTACTGCCATTCTTTCAGCTGTGAGCCACTCCTCCTCTTCAGGATTACCATGTCGATGAGTGTAGTATGACACACTGGATATTACTTTGTTAACTTCATTTAGTGCATTCATTTTACCATTGAAAGAGGAAATTTGTAACAACCTGTGAGAAAAATTTAATGTAAGAAGTGTGGAAAAAAATGTCACCAATGGCATATTATATTAGGAGTAGCACCTTACCTAAGAATCATTTTTAACCTAAATATTTCTAAATTTTTTACAGTTTCTTCTTGTCCTGGAACTCTTGAAGCTAAGTTCTTTAGAGATTTGATTATCATTGACAGAGCATCATTTTTGGCTTCATTCTTTGCTTCTTTTTTCAGTTCATCATCTGTTAAATTTTCTAAAAACTGTGGAACCATTTCTATAATTGGAAGGAAGTATTTCTTCACTGTATGTAATGTTAAAAATTCAAAACATTGTCCAAATGGCCTAAAAAACAAGGAAAAAAAGGAAAGTGTGATAATCGGTATGATTTTTTTATTATTTATTTTATTACTTATGATAATAAGGTGCAATTAATTAAAGAAACTCATATCTACTTAGAAGCACATGGTGAAGGAAGAATTTCTTAGAAGAAATGGTGAAGGTAGACACAATGAGATAAAGAGATGGAGTGAAAGGAAGTGCTTCAATAGAAGTCTAAGCTTTCTGCTAACACAGTATTTTATACTGAGTCCAACTTTTGTAAATGCATAAATGATTATTTTGAAAAAAACTTACTTGATGAGAGCTGCAATGATCTGAACATTCAATGCTGATCCACTCATGAACCGATCATGCAAGATCTGAAATCCATTTAATGTGCCAAACTTGTTGATAAGATCTACTAGCCAACCCTGTAATAAAACAAAGTTATTTTCTGATATTTATAAAGTACCATTTAGAAATACTTTCAATTGTTAATAACAAAATTTGCTTTAAAACAATTTTTAAAAACAGTTGTGCTTTACACAACAGTTTACATATCCAGTTTAAAGGAAATGCTCAGAAACAGGCACCAAGATCTGCTCTTTGACATGATGACAGAAAAGATGCTGTCTATGAGCTACTCAAAGAAATTTATTAAATATACAGGAAAAAAATTGACTATAATTTAGGTCCAGCTTTGGCTGTTAAATTACTACAGAAAGTCTGACAGTTCTGGCATTTTTTCTTTGCTCTGGATGTAATAATGCCACATATAAAAATATTAAGAATGCAAAGTAATATTCTTCTAAACACAGCTAGCAATGCACGGGAAGTCCAAGGACACTGGAGCTTTTTATCCTTGGCTCTTACAAGTCAATAGTCAGCAGTTCCACTAAAGGAACCCCCCCCCCCCCAAAAAAAACCCCAAAACAACAAACAAAAAAAAACCAAACAAAAACAAAAATCCCAAACAAAAAAACCCCACCAAAAACAAACAACCCCCCACAAAAAAAAACTAAAAAAAACCCAAAACAATTAGATATAGATATATTATCGATGCCATCTGGAGATCAATTCTGAAAACTTCAGACTCATGAACCAGGATGGATTGCTAATCTTCACTTCCAGTTAAAAAAATAAAACAACAAAAACAAAACCCCCAGAAACCACAACTACAAAAACAAACAACAAAAACCCCAAACAAACAAAAAACCCAAACCTTCAACATCCACCCAAAACAAAACAAAACTAAAAGCCACTGAAAAAAACACACTGACAGTAGTATCTCATGTCCAATAAAAACATTTCTTCCACCACTGGAAACTGTAAAGGAGACAAAATTCCTACTTTATCACATAATCTCCTCCTCCAAATGTGTCATCTACAAAATTTCATGTTAAGTGTGAAGGCAATAAATGGTAAATGCAAGCAAGCAAATTAACAGAGTAGGAATGGCATTCCAGCAGGGTTGTGCCAGCTTACCACAGAAAGACCTAACACAGTTTGATTGCACACCAAAGACAGGAAGAGTCAGAAGGGGAAATATACATTAAATCAGGAGTCATAAGCAGCAGAACACTTTAGTGATAGAGAGAACAAAAAGGGCTTTTGCTCCCCCCACTCTAAAACATTTGCCTACAGCTGCTGTATCATTAGGTAACACATCACAGAATAAAATACACAGGTCTGGAAAGGCTCTCATACCTTTGGTGATCGTGGGTCAGGAGGACGGGCATAAAGTTCATCTTCAGCGAGCTGGACTCCTGCAGGAACTGTTTCTGAGGGACGAGTACCATTGTATAGATGGAATTTGCAGTGAGGATTTAAGGCCATGGCAAGAAGTTCAAGAAGGGGAAACCAATCTTGAGACAGCTTGGCCACACAGAGTTCCACTAGTCGATGAGTGTTGTTAATAATACATCTCTGTTAATTAAAAAAAGAACAAGTAAGAATGTGGCAGGGGACCATGCAATGAATATGAACTATAAACTCGGAACATACATGGTTCAGTCCTCCCCAAATCATCTCATGTTTTATTTCCTTCCAAAACACTGGAGGCAATAAAGTGAAACACTGACAGAAAGATGAGTCACCACTGCCTATCCAGATCCATGCATACAAGTTTTCTCACAAGTTGCTACTGAGTTTCAAAGATTAGGTCCAGTTTTCAGAGTCTCCTCCTAATCACAAAGGCAGTCTCTTTCCTGATTTAAATTATCATGCTCTTCAGACACAAAACTTTAAAAACTCACATGAATCTCAAACTTCCAGCCGCTCACTGCCTCGTCTGTAAGGATTTTTGTGAAGGATATTGTTAACCCATCCCGAAAAAATCGCTGGCATGCTTCACTTTTGACATCAAGGCCTATTTAAAATGAGAAAGAACAAACTATTAGACATGGAATTTAACTAGGTGTTACATCAACATTTTAAATGCTGAAAGCAGAGCTTTGGTGTGCCAGTGTTGGTAAGTTCTTCTCAGTAGCTCATACAGGGCTGTGTTTTGATTTGGGCTGGAAACAGTGTTGATAACACAAAGATGTTTTCTTTACTGCTGAGCAGCGCTTTCAAATCTGAGGTTTTCCCACTTCTCATACCACCCTGCCAGGAAGTAAGCTGGAAGTGCACAAGGATTTGAGAGGGGATACAGTTAGGACAGCTGAGCCTAAAGGACCACAGGGATATCCCAGACCATATGGTATTGTGACTAGCCTACAGAGCTGAGGAAGAAGGAAGGAGGAAATGTTTGAACTGATGTTGTTTGTCTCCCCAAGTCATTGTTACACATGACAGAGCCCTGCTGTCCTGGGGATGACTGAACACCTGCCCAACCATGGGAAGTGATGCATGAATTCCTGGGTTTGCTCTGCTGGCACACAAGGCTTTTGTTTTACCTGTTAAACTGTCTTTATACCAACTCTTGAATTTTTTAACTTTTGCCTTTCTGATTCTCTCCCACATCCCACGGAGGGGCAGTGAGGGAGAGGTGCTTAGTGAGGCTGTGCGGTGCTTAGTTGCTGGCTGGGGTTATATCACAACATTTGGACTTCAAAGGTTTGGTGTTTAAAGTTTCAGAATTGATTTTAAACAAGTCATGCATGAAAACAAACTTACATAAGCTTAAATGGATAAAAACTTGATGGATTAATGTTCTAGTAAAGCCACCTCAAAAAAATTACACTCCTTCACATAACTTTTAAATTGTTCTTTATAAACATGTGATCTGGCCTGTTCTTTTTCCCCACATTTACAACATACTTGAATAGATATACTAGCAAAAATAATAGTAAGTACTATCTTTATCTTCCATTCTTCTTTATGTTCTCCCTTATCTACTTGCTAAAAGCAAAACCAGCGAGTGAAGAGGGGTAAAAATAACCATTGCAAGGGAATGCAGAAGATACAGCTTCAGTAAGCAACTCAGAAGTGGTCCCACAGAAATGCAGATGAATCATCTTGAGAGACAGAGATGGTCTTTAGAGGGTGCTGGAAACAACTCCCATTACTTGGCTGGCCTAACTTGTGGATGCACATGTGCCCATGCACACACAGTTTAATTTTTTTATCACTAGGGCCTCTCTCTCTTTCCCATTTCATGCAATTCATCAAAAACACAGATTTGGGATCAAGTCTGAAGGTTTTTATTGTGTAGTGAAATCTCATTTCAGTTTAAGTAAGTTATAAATTCCAGAAGTTGCTTTGCATTATGCTTGCGTGTGTCACATTGGAAAGTTCTGGCAGCATGTTAGAGAAACGAGTGTAAATGTTAGGAGCAATAAAATCCTTTTGAAAAAAAGAGTGTGAAAGAAAGAATATTCTTGCCCATAGAAATCAAAACCCTAAAGTAAACCATTTTTTAAATCTTTTAAATTTATAGTATCCAATTCACTATGACATTTATTTCTGGAGCCAATCTTGTTACTGAAAATACTTCGTAAGTATTCCAGATTTATTGTGAAGATAAACATCAGTCTAGCTATTACATGCTATTTTTCAAATAGGTTTTCTTCTGTTAGCAAGTAACTCCAGACTATCTGTTGATAGTTTCATGGGTCATTGTTTAACAGAGAATAATAGATCAATGCCTACACATTAAAAGAGAATTTTCCATAAATGGGTGCATCTGCCAGGAATAATGCAAGTCTAACAGGATTCACACTACTCTGTCAAATTTGGTCCTTTCACTTGAAGGTGGTAATACTGAGTTCATTCCTATATCTACTTTCAGTTAGTTCTGTTATGTCCCTTACAATTGTAGTTCCTGAAAAGATTTAAAGATGATGTGAATATCACTCTTATTTTATAGCCAGGGTCACAAATAGCTACCCTGCAGTCACTCCAGAATGCTGATGGCCATTGGCCGTGTTTGGAATAAAAGCTATTTAAGAGCCCTAACAAGAAAATAGTGCTTGATAAAAAACATGTAGCGGGTTCTTTCTGGTTTTGTTGCTTAACAATTTAAATAAAACACAGAGTTTATGTAATTCAAAAGCTGGTTATTTTTCAACAGGCCCTTTCAGTTCCTCCTTTTGGAAACAGATCTTGTCAGAATATGAAAAATTCCCATAGACATGTAGCACAGAGTCCAATTCTAGATGTTACTGAGATAATGGAGCAGCTTAATCTACTAAGAAATATAAACAACAGAACCATATTGCTTCTCTATATATACCCCACTCTCAAAGAGTGTCTGCCAAGCTCTGAGCTACCACAACAGCATCAGTTACACCAAGTTACACCCTATCATATTCCTTGGGAACTGGAAGTTATTTAAAAGGAACCATGTTAGCCATCATGTAACTTCAAGTAACAAAAACCCCTCCAAGAATCTAGGAGGTAGCTGTAAAGATAACACAGTAAACAACTTCTTCTAAGAGCTTTCCTTGTTTTCTCCTTATCCAATAATACCTGCATACACACAGAAATTCATCTAGAGGGCAAGAGAAAACATAATTAAGTAGCAACACAGAAGTACTTTTTAGAATTGCAACCAACAACTTAATAAAAATCAAAGTGCAAAAACATATGAATACATTTCCACTGTTTTTCACAGCTTCAATAAGTTTTTCTTTAGGGGAACTTTCAACTAAGCCTGGTGCTTTGGGGAAGTAGATTGATGTCAGAAGTAGCTAGAGATCTCATTCTGCTCTTATTATTTCACTGCATTGACAGCTTTTAGGTTTTGAGTTGCTTTTCCTTTTAAAGAAGACTTAGCAGCTGGCAGAACATACATCTCCTCTCTCACAAATCACAAGCAGAAAATTTCTTTTTACTGCACTGTTCCAACAACGCAGACACAAAGGTGGCTGCACTTTCTCTCGAAAAGCTGGCATTTTTTTTTCTTTCAGAACAGATGTGATCCCTTGAACATCCTACACTTGCTTAAGGATCCCTGCCAGACCCAGCTACACACAAAGTCACCAATTCCAAGCACAACTACAGCTGATAAATCATAGCTGGCAACAATATGTCATTATCCTGTGCGGGATCAAAAGGATGCACCCTAATTTTTGTTTCTCCACACAGTGCTCCAAAGCAGAAAAGACTTAACAATCAAGACAACCCAGAATATCATGACCACAATCAGCTTTTTAATCTTAAAGCTGCTTAAGAATAACATTTATTAACATGGAAATGAAGTTGTCCTGGGTCAGCACCTATGCAGAAGAAAGAGGAGGCACTTTGTATGGTGCTATATTTGAAACACAAAGAGCTGGTAAGTGTAGATACCCTAAAAAATTAATTTTACTGTGACTCTTGTTATTACTCAAATACAAGCAACTTCCCAGGAGAACAGAATTTTCCAGAACACATGGCAAACCTGTCAATCTGACCAGTACAATTTAACAAACACATACACTGTCCTGACATGGAACTCTCTTACTCCCAAGTCAGACACCAGCAAGCACTGGTAGAACTATTAGTCTAAGCCATGCTGTTTAAAATGCTAACTTTTCTCTGATATTCTTAAAAGTATATGTGTGCCAAATCTGAACAAAAATTTATGGCAAGACATTTGCAAGCTAGGCTAGAAACTTATTAAAAAATAAAAACCAACTAGAATTCTTTGAGTTTCAGCATCTGCTACAGAGACCAAACCCACTAGGTCTGATATCAAAGTGAATACAGAAAACAGGTATGACAGGAATGATAGGATTTTTACATCTCTGAGCTTATTCAACTTCCCTACTCGTGCTAAGACACCTATTTCTAACTACATTAATGGCTTTTTTACAGTTTTCATCTGTGAAGATTTTGCATAGCCCTCTGACACAATCCTCAACACCAGGGTTGTAACAGAAATTATTAACAATTTTTAATCCTTCACCAGGGATTCAAAAGAAGAAAAAAAAACTTTGCACATCAGTCCACCAATAATCAAATGTCTTTCAGTTACCTTTTTTACTTAGGTCAATAGCAGCTTCTAGAAGAACTTCTAATTCTCCTTTCGGCAATACAGGAACAACCCATCGAGGCCTATATTCAAAAACAAACAAACCCAATTTCAATTGTGTTTCTGAAAAACCAAGAATTCTTGCCCCATTGTAATGCTTTTAAATATAGGCTCAGGACATAGATTTGTAAATTCACTGACAAATATTACACCAACCAACCCAAACAAAAACACATTCTGCTTTAAGCTTCTTTCTCTTAACAACTTTAACCAAACAAAAAAGACATTTCAAGAAATCCAGTGAAACAAAGATACAAAAATTCTGATTCCACTATCAAGAAGTTTGCACAGAGCATCTACACCTTGTCAAAAAAGCATGAAAATACCTGTTGATCATGTCATCCAACTTTGCCAGGTCTGTGTGTGGAAATGCAGGCTCCTCATCTTCAAGCTGGGGTGGAGCATCAGCTTGGCCCTGCTCATCAGGCGGGGTAGCTGGGGAGTTCTCATTGGAAGAATCAGGTGAAGAAGTCTAAAATTAGGATGAAAAATACTTTAAGTACTACCTGCACTTGTGTTCACATGTTTTGGCAGTTTTCTGTCATAATATATTCCAAGGAATCATCTCAAGTACATATCAATATAAAATAATTTTATTTCAGATTTATTAAGAAAAAACAGTGCATAAAATGTGCTATATATTTTTTCTATGTTGGCTGTTTAAAAATCAAAATCTTTACCAGTGAGGAAAGTGGGGTTTTTTTGGTAACAGTTTCTACTTTCAGCAGATCTTTTTTCCAGAAGGTGAAATAAATACACTGAAGCTCCAGTTTTCACAAATCTCGACCAGAAAAGTTGATTGCTTTAAGTAGAGAGATAATTTTCAACACAAGTGCAGAAGAAAACAATAATGAAAAATGCTTTCTTAAAGAGTTTGCTAAAAATGAGTGACTCACTACTGTAACCATCTACTAATCAACCTTGAAGAATATGATTGTTACATCCACTTTGACGGGCCATGCAAAGCACAATGCTTTTTGCGGATGTCACTTATTATTCATACACAGAAACAGTATGAACTGACAATAAGAGCAAGACTTAGGAAGACAAAACCTCAAGACCATTTTTCACCTGCTGTACCACATCTGGTTAGCAGGGAGTGTTATTTTCTTCACAGCAGCCTGTAGGGTGCTGGGTTTTTGATTTGCGACCAAAACAGCACTGGTAACACACCAGTGTTTTGTCTGTTGTTGAACAGTGCTGGCACACATTCAAGGCCTGTTTTTCTCTTTGATAACCCCCGTGAAAACTCAGACATAGGCAAGAGATACCATGAGATGGGAACAAGAAAGGCCACCTGGGATGTTGTCAGAGTACGAAGAAATGCAATGAGGAAAGCCAAGGCTCACTTGGAATTAAACCTGGCTAAGGATGTCAAGCATAACAACAAGGGCTTCTTCAAATACATCACAACCAAAAAAAAAAAAAACATTGAAAAATGTAGTCCTGTTGCTGCCTCAGCCAGGAGACCAGGGAGGAGGTCTAGAGGAAGGAGGTTTCCTTTGGTTGAGAAGACTGGGTAGAGACCATGTAATTAAACTTCATAACCACAGGTCCATGGGCCCTGATTGGATGCACCTACAAGTGCTGAGAGAACTGCTGGAAACCATAGTGAGAGGCAGAAGAGGTGCCTGAGGGCTGAAAGAAAGCAAATGTCACCCCAGTCTTCAGTAAGGGCAAGATGGAGGACCTGGGGAACTACTGGCCAGTCAGCCCCCCTTCAACCCCTGGAAAGGTGACAGAAGTGTTCACTCTGGAGGCCATCTTTATCCATGTGGAAGACAAGAAGGGTCAGGATCAGGAGAGGTCAGCACAAATTCACTAAAGGTAAATCATGCTTCACCACCCTGACTGCTTGCTGCAATGAAACAACTACCTGGAGGGATGAGGGGAGAACATGGGATGCTGTCTGCCTCGACTTCAGCAAGGCTCTGACCCTGTCTCTCACAGCATCCGCATTCACAAACTCAAGAAGCAAGGACAGGGTGAGCAGTGAGATGGATTGAGAACTGGCAGATCCCAAAGGTTGGTAATCAGTGACACACGGTCCAGTTGGAGGCCTGTCACCAGTGGTGGCCCCCAAGGTTCAATACTTGGCCCAGGACTGTTTCACTTATTCATCAATGACCCGGGTGAGGGCAGATGCCTCCTCAAGTTCTCTGGTAACACAAGGCTGGGACAAGGGGCCAATACCCCAGAGAGCCCTGCAGCCCTCAGGAACAACCTCAACAGGGTGGAGAGATGGGCAGAGAACCTCCTGAAATCCAGCAAAGGCAAAGGCAGGGTCCTGCACTGGGGAAGAACAGCCCCAGGCACCAGGACAGGCTGGGACTGACCTGCTGGGAAGCCAGGGGAGAAGGACCTGGGGGTCCTGGTGGACAGTGAGCTGTCCCTGAGCCAGCACCGTGTCCCTGTGGCCAAGAAGACCAATGGAATCCTGGGGTGCACTAGGAAGAGCACTGCCAGCAGGTCAGGGATGTGATCGGGCCACTCTGCTGAGCCCTGGTGAGGATCATTGGGAGTGTCCAGTTTGGGGCTTGGAAGTACAGCAGAAATATGGAGCTCCTGGAGCACGTCCAGCAAGACCAGCTAAGATGATGGAGGGACTGGAGCATCTCAGTGAGGAAAGGCTGAGGGGACTGGGCCTATTTAACCCGGAGATGGCTTAGAGGATTCATAAATATCTGCATAAAAGGTGTCAGACAATGGACCAGGCTCTGCCCAGTGATGCCCAGCAATAGGATAAGAGGCAACAGGCAAAAACTGAAGCACAGAAGTTCCACCTGAACATGAGGAAGAACTTAACAGTGAGGCTGACTAAACACTGGAATGGATTGCCTTGAGAGCTTGTGGAGTCTCCTTCTGTGGATATATTGTCTGGTCACAATCCCTAGTACGGTGGTCTAGGGAGCCCTGCATAAACAGGGAGCCTGGATCAGATTGTCACCAGTTGTCTCTTTGGACCTTACCCACCCAGTGATTCTCACTTTGCCCAAGCAGCTAGCAGGGCAAGAGGCTGGGAGAGGACACAGCCGGAGAGCTGACCTGAAATAACCCGAAAGACACTCCATGCCACAGAGCATCACACTTGGCAATGAAACAAAGGGGTTTTTTTCCCAAGGCAGCTGTTGCTTGTGGACTGGTTGGGCATCCATCAGCTGGTAGTGAGTGATGGCACTTGCATCACTTGTTTCCCCCTACCCCTTCATTTATTAAACTGCATTTATCTCAGCCCAAACAGTTTCTCACTTTTTCCCATCCCACTGAGGCAGAGGGAGTCAGCGACAGTGGAGACTGACAGTTGGCAGTTCAGGGCCAACCTACCACACATATCAAAATACAATTCACTCTCAGGAAGGAGCAATCACTAAATCTTATGGTGCTCAAAAAATACCATCTTCATACTGAATTAAATAACAAAGAGTGGCTCTTCTCTTACATGGTTTTGGCTTTACATGATATTGTTTAAAAGCATCTTCTCTGGTATTTTTTTTTCCCCAACAAAAAAAACCCGCTACACTGTGATGCAATATATGAAAGCTTTTACTTTTCTTCTGAGAGCAAGGAACATGAGAAGCCGTTCAGGAAGTCAAGTACAATGAACAGAGACCCGGATGCAGCTGCTCTCGAAGGGGTGATACCAGATTAAGCTGCTTTACCCAGAAAGTGCTTCTGCAGAACTGAGCAGAAACCAAACTCACAGATATAGTGTGGTTTTACCCATCTGTGTTCTACAATGGTTCTACAATGAGGTTCTGAGGAAGCTTCTGATACTAATCCAAGGCTTCTTATCCAAAACAGGTATGCTTGAAAGAATTATGTCACTGCCTGGAAAGGAAGCGTTTTTTGCAATGCCATGCTCTCTAACCATATTTATTTTGCCAATACCACTACCTTCATCCCTCAAAATATTGCTGTACTTCCAAACACACACACAAAAATGTCTAACTTAACTATGAGATCTCCAGAAATATACAGATTCAATTAATTCAGAAACACTATTTCTAAAGAACAAATTCCTTTATTTTTAGATAAATTGACTGTTAATACCATACCTGATTCTGCTGGAGGGGAGGCTGGGACTGTCCATCAGGAGCCTGGCCCTGGCTATCATTCCCTCCTACAGGAGAGCCACGAGTCGTGGCTGTCATACTCGACACAGGGCAGATCTTTGCAATTTTGTCTGCTTATGTAGTTGATGTGAGAGAAGAAATTATAGTCCACTTAGTAAAGTTGAAGTACCAGCATATGCTTGCCTTAAAAAGCTCCAACTCAAGAACATGCCATCTTGCAGAGACCATTGCATAACCTGGAGGGGAAAAAAAAAAGACAATATCCTGTATTAACACATGCATGGAAACACAATCCACATCTGGAAAAGAACATTACAGAAACTGATACATTGCTACAGAGAATCTTCTAGTTTAGACTTAGTATTTCTTTTCATTGAATACAACTGACAAAGTAACATTTAAAATATTTAACATTATTTTGATGTTATAAGTAAAAATTACATTTATAATCACCTTTATACCTTGAGAAATTGACACACACTCCAAATGTGTGGCTGTTTACTCTGTGTTCAGAGTAAATGTGTGCAGCTGTTCACTCTGCCTCTTCTGTGCCTGAATTCCTACAGTAGATTCTCCATCTGAATTCATGGTGCTGCTCAAGGTCTATGTAGAAATGACCTGATTAAGAGCCTGAAAAGCCAAATTTGTAATCTTTTCCAATACTCTCCTCCTGACACTGTCTAACTGCAGATGTCAGAGGGAGTTAAGAGACTGATTCTACCTCAGCTGAGACTAGTAAGAGACGCTGCAGCCAAACTCCTCTTAGCAGATCAGTATTCACCCAGGGAATTTGACCTGTACTCCCCTTGTCCAGCACGTGCCTATGAAAGCCTGGGTCCACTGCCCTTTCAGTTCCACTACAAAGCCCATCACATCCCCACCAAGTGGTTTAGCGGATTATATGAGGAAAATCGTGACATCAGATTTGTTGAACTTGTAATGGTATACCAATAGTTCCATATTCATTGTGTTTCAACTTCAGTGTGTTATATACAGAGAAAAAGAGCTGCATTAAGTTATAACAGTGATTCCACTTTATACCATAAGGCATTGTATAACCACGGAAGCTGAAATGTAATTTCCCAGAGCAACTCAGACTTCCAAGCACCACATAAAACAAAAGCAGTTCTCACAAAGTTAAAAAGCCAAGTAAGGTGATACAAAGAGTTGTATGAGCTTCCAGCAAGATGCATTTGGCAGTGCTGAGTTCCTGATCCAATCACCAAAACCACAAGTTAACAACTGGAGTGAAATTTCTGTTGTAACACTATGCATATTCCTAAGTGTTTTATTATGATGTCTCATCTCAAGTTAAGTTTCAATGCTGTTATCTTCCTCCAAGACATTTTAAAATCTTTTCTTATATTGTATGAATTTGCAAGGCATTACATATACAATAAAAATTGACTGAATACACTCTAATTCCTCTGCCCAGTCTCCAATATTAACAGCATCAACAAACTTAGAGATCGCTAATAATGTCACTAGAATAATGTTCAATTTTGAATAAAATTGTATTGCTTCAAAACACTCCATTGTAATCCATCTCTAGCTTTCATAATTCATATTCATAAGGCTTAGTAAGCCTACTAAGCCCAGAACAAATGCATTACCAACTCAAAACTTTCATTAGGAAGAAACTGATTTTTGAAATGCAATTTTTAAAATTAATATATTTGGTATTTAATCCATTTTTTTTAAATGCCCTCCTGAGTACTTAGTTGTTTTCTACTAATGTTTATAAAGATCACCAAGTAGAACGTACCAGCAGGAGTAAGTTTCCTGTCACATATATATACATATACACTCACTGCAGTCTACTGCAGTTCAATGCAGTTGGTTCCCCTGCGCTACCTGATGGAAGTTTCGAGGTACTCACATAAACCAGTGAAATCCAACTGCTGCCAATTCACACTGCACCCTTCTGCAGCCCTAAGCCAACCACCACAACAAACCTCCTTTAATCACAACCATTCTTCCTTAACAGGGCTGGGTCACACAACAGCCACATAAAAAACTTGTGCTGGCACATGGATCAAGGTAGCAAAGAAGCAGGAAAAGGGTAAAAAACCAGCTCATTTCAGCAGCAATCCTGGTCCAGGCTGGCTTAACGTGCAGGCAGAAGTGTCCACCAGCAGCAGCAGCTCCACAATGGCTGATGCCAAGGACAAGCTGCTTGATTTCATCTCTTCCTTATTCTAATGCTTTGGGCTGAATTACCATGAAGTGAGCTGGTTCAGAGTACAAAAAGAAACAACAACAAAACCCCACCAAATGTACAAAGACTGATCATTTTTTAGTTTCTTTAATTATCTGAAGTGGTGCACTACAAGGCCACACAGTACTCGCCCTAATGCCAGCCAAGGAACCAGGACAAACTGCAGCTCTCCTGTAAGACTGACTGACATGAGTGTGAATTTACCCTCAGATTTTGCCTCTGCAATTAGCTGAAGGATGTGGGCAAAGCATTCTTGTAAATTCCATTCTGCTGAAGGCAAGTAGCACAACTTAATGAGGAAATACAAGAAAGCTACTACTGAAATAGCCAATTTATTCAAAATGATATTCATAGAATGAAACAAAATTCAAGAAAAATACTATGAATACTGTAGATGCAGGTAAATACAAAACATTTACATGAGGGACTAATCTATGTTTTTCTTCCTCTAATTTAGGGATTGTTTGCTTAAGAGTCTAATAATGATTCTCCATGTATATTACTTGAATTACATTCCCAGGAAAGTGTATCTCAGGGCTTCCACAGAATTTCACTTGTCTTAGTCATGTACATTAGGCAAGGCCAACTTCCTAAGTGAGTTCATCACTTCTCCCTCCACATTTGTGTGATGTCCTCAAGACAAACAATAGTAACTTCAAGTTATGCTGCAGCTAACTAAAAACTTTCCATCTCCAATAAATCATCTGACTGTTTCTTGTAGTATCTGCATGTTCTCAGTTCCAGGGATATCCTTTTAAAGGTATCTTCCTTTTAATTACAGAATGTACAAACATACTTTCATTAATACAATCATAATCCAATTCATGCAATTTAAACTGTATTAGAAGGCAGTGGTTTATTAGTCCTGTTTTCAGCCACTCATTTACCATTTATGTTATAGAGAAAGCATCAAACTGCATTTAAACACCACTGCTTTAATCTCTCTAGAACTAATTAACCATGAAACTTTGAATTCCCATCACTTCTTTAATTCAGACTACTCAATTTCAATTTTTTAGTTACAACACACAAAGGCAGTTTTGCTCAGCTCAAGAATAGCCTTTATACTTATTTATAATTAATTTGATAATTTATAAACAAATGTAAACTGATGCAGTGACATATTGGTTTTAAGTGTACAGACAGCCAAATAGAAAAATTCAAACTGCCTGTATCCAGCTGAATTCTACTGGATACTCTATGTTAGTTTTTATATTCATCTTATTTCTACTATTTCTGATTTCAGACTCAGCATACTATCCCAGAATCAACAGAATATGCAAGCTGCAAAGTCCCCCACAAGGATCATCAAGTCCAACTCCTGGGCCAGTACAGAACCATCCCCAGGAGTCACACCATGTGCCCAAGAATATTGACCAAATTTTTCTTGAGCTCTGTCAGGCTGGTGCTGTGACCACTGCCCTGGGGAGCCTGTTCAGCGCCCAACCACCCTCTGGGGAAAGAACCTTTTTCTAACATCCAACCTAAAACTCTCCTGACACAACTTCAGGCTGTTCCCTCGGGTCCTGTCACTGTCACCACAGAGCAGAGATCAGTGCCTGCTGCTCCTCTTCCCCACACGAGGAAGCTGTAACTGCAGTAAGGTCTTCCCTCAGCCTCCTTCAGGCTGAACAGACCAAGTGCCCTCAGCTGCTCCTCAGACAGCTTCCCCTCAAAGCCCTTCACCACCCTCATGTCCCTCCTTTGGACATTCTCTAACAACATCTTTCTTATATTGTTGTGCACCAACGTAGGGCGAGGTTGCCACAGAACAGAGCCGGACAATCCCCTCCCTTGCCCGGCTGGCGATGCTAGACCTGATGCCCCTCAGGACAGGGATGTCCCTCCTGGCTGCCAGGGCACTGCTGACCCACATTCAACTCTCCATTGACCAGGACTCCCATGTCCCTTTCTGCAGTACTGCCGCATTCCCCAGTCTGTCCACATACCCGGGGTTGCCCAGGTACAAGCCACGTTAAAAATTACCACCTCTACCCAAAGCTTTGAATGGATGTTTTAACACAGGGTCCAGATGAAGGCAGAACCCTGTTAAAGTGACAAACTCACTCCTCCACTGCTAATCAAGCAGTGTGTGAGGCTATGAAGACTGAGTCAAGTGAATTCCACTGACACTTGCTTTTGATGCCAACTGAGATAATTCCCATTTGACATGCTTTTCCCATCTCCTAATGTCACCCTGATCCACCACTAAATCATAAGTGAAAGCCAGTTTTTGCTCCACCTAACTCCTTGGAATTTCAGTAGCCTGAAAGACTACTGAAAAAGAAAGACTACAGAAAGAGACAACTATAGATTTTTTGACGCCGTATGGCCCCCATTCAGAAGGCACCACCCAGTGCAAGCAGCATTCCAGGAGCCCCTGCTGCCCACACAGAGGACACCAGGGACGGCACTGTCCTCCAGGAGGGGCCTCTGCTTCCAGGCTCAGCCATCCAGTACAGCTGCACACCTGAACCTCACCTCAGCTTCCACAGTCTGCAATCTTCATGCCTACACAGCAGAGTAGGTTAATTTTGTTTTGGGGAGAAATCAAGCACCTTTTCAAAAGCCAGGGGAAAAAAATCAGATGTGGGTTCCTGGATAAGTAGTAAGTAGGTAAGAAGCAAATATGTACACAATACGATGTTACAGGATAACATGTTACAGCAAACACAAAGATAGCATCTTGGCATGCAATGATAAGGAACAATTTTCTAACACATCTGACTTCCAGAATGGCCTTCATTTGAGTTTCACAAAGTCTCTACAAAAGTAAATGAAATACCCCTATACATACAGCCCTTTTCCCTGAATTAGATACTTCTAATACAGTCTCAGAAAAAAGCAAATGCAAGGTGCCAGATGACAGAGGCAGACCTCAAAATACATTGTATTTTCATGAACATTACCCTAAGCCCTATCTAGGAGGACAGGCCTATTTTTCCTTTAACTTAAGTATTCTGGTTATACACAAGTGAGGACATACGTCACAAAAATCTACTTTGCCATGTGGTAACAATGAATCCCAGAGCAAGAGTCTGCTCAATATGTAACAACAGAGCTTTCTAACAACCAAACAGCAATTTATTTACAGAATAATGTTCCCATGAAACAGGAGCTCACAGACGTGCTTCATCACAAGTACTGCAAAAAGGCTTAACAGCACCGATACAAACTTGGGGTTGATAGGTATCACTGATTTTTTTCATACAGGATTCTAGGAACTGCCTTCTTAAAACCTTAATAAGTACTGACTCATCACAACGATTATGATGTGATTCTAGTTTAAAAATTCTAGACTTCTACCCTATTCCTTTATTTCAACCAGAACGACTTCTCAACCAGAAACACCTCCCCCAAATCTGTAACACTAACCTAATTCAGTAGTTACAATATATACACACCCCCACACATTTTCCATTTTCTTTCCTCCCTGTGCCTTGTATCTTTCAGGAAGAAGGAAATTATTTACATAATCAGAATAGAGAACTGGAGGTCACAGCTTTTCACTCATTAACACTGACATGCACTGAAAGTGAAATGCATTCAATGATTAATGCAAAACCTTTCATTAAGCTACTATTCAGTAGAGCAAGAAGTATCTAACTTTCAACATTTAAAAAATACCTGATAAGCAGCAATCAGAAAATGTTATCTCAAATGGCATATATTACAAAAAAAAAAACCAAAAAAACAAACCTTTAAATTCCTCCTAAAGGAGTGTATAAGAGACTTGGTATCATGTTCCAACATTAGTTCAAAGCAATAAATGTCTTAATGGTACAGTACAAGACAAAATTTGAGTAACTTAACGGTTACAAACTAAAACTATTCTCATTGAAAAATAGGTCACTTCAAGTAACCTTTTTTGGTGATGGTTCCACATCTGAAATTAAGTCAATTGGCAGCATACGTTTCTGGAACACTGAGAACATCCATGTAAACATATAATTCTATTTGTCCTCAAATTCATGCAAAATAAAATGAAACATACTTCAGTTCTTTCAGGACTCTTTTCTTTTTAATTTCAAAACTTGGTGTTGGGACTAAGCTCAGCTAAGATACATCTACTTAACAGTATCCAACTTCACCTTGTACAAGATGCTCCTACATGCAGCACTCACATGAGTTTAAGCAAGTAGTAAGAGCAGAGAAAGTGAACTTCTGAACTTGAAGCCCAAGAATTTCTCATCAAAACAAACTGTATTCAAGTCAAGGCTGACAACGGGATCTTGATCTGCACATCAAGGCAACAGAGCTGACATACTCAAAACATATTAACTTGTTTCATATCATCACAGAATGGTTTTGGTTGGAAAGGACTTCATTAATCATCCAGTTCCAGCCCCCTGCCATGGATAGGACACCTTCCACTAGACCAGGCTGTTCCCTTGATCCAACCTAGCCTTGAACACTTCCAGGGATGGTGCATCCACAACTCTGGGCAACCTGTGCCAGTGCTTCACTACAGGAAATTATTTCTTCCTAACATCTACTCTGAACCTACTCTCAGTTTAAAGCCATTCTCTCTGTCCTGTCACCACATGCCTTTGCTTTAAGTCCCCTCTCAATACTAGGAGGGGTTCAACAGTCTCCCCAGAGCCTTCTCCAGGCTGAACAGCCCCAAGCCTGTCAGTGCGTCTTCAGAGGAGAGCTGCTTCCACGTGGAGTAACTTCTCAAAAGACTTAAAGAAAAAAGAAAACCGTTTACATCAAAGGACTGTCTTGCTTCAAAGCAGTAATTGCTGAAGGCCAAGCCCTGAAAGGGAACTGGAGAGCAGCAGCAAGTGTCCTTCTCCAAAAGACATTCACCTGCCAATAATTCTTGGGACATATAACAGTCAGACAGTGCACCCCTGGTTACTTACAGCACATGATGCTTTTTTGCAAATAATGTAATGAAAGGACAGGCCTTTAGGTCATACACTTAGTTCTGGCTACCAGAAGCAAAAAGCAGTTTCAGTTCCTGTTCTGAAGAAGTGTTTTGCTCATGTGACAGTAAACAGAGGTGAATCCAAATATATGGCACCCAGTCAATGCCTTATACAAAAGCCTACCAAATGATAAGACAATTAACTGAGTTCCCCTCAGGAGCTGTGGCCCTGCTGTCCTGCTTTTCCACAGATGCACATCCCAGGCTTCATCAAAGTGCTGAGCGTGACTGGGCCTCTCATCCTGTACAACCACTCCTTCACTCTCAGGAGCTTTCACTGGGAGTTATACTGGTTCAACTGGTATCAAAATACACTCTCAAAGATATTCAGTATATCTCAGTGACAGAAGGAAGAGGGACATAAATGTACAGTCCCTGAAATTATTTTATTTTTAATAATAATAATAATAATAATAATAACAATAATAATAATAATAATAATAATAACAATAATAATAATAATAATAATAATATTTTACTGGTCTAAACATTTCCCAGCAATGAAGAAACTACATTCACGGCACTGGTAAGTAGCTTAATAATATAGGGTTTTATGGTGGGAGATGAAAATTTTAGTTGTGACAGTAAAAAAAAACAGACTTTTCAAGAACAGAATCCAGTAAACATAAAAAGCACTGGTAAATGCACACACTGGAACCTAAGAAAAGCAAAGTTACTTCAAACTACTAAATGCAAAAATCTATTTTAAAATGCTTAAATGTTTTGAACCATAACTTTCGCTTATTATAAAGCCCTTTTCTTGAATTCCCAATGAACATGCAAAGAAGTGGATAAGACTTCCTTTTACCTTGTATTAACAGAACAAGATACAAGAAGAAACATCTTCAAAACTAAAACAAAAAATATTAAAGAACTTCAGTATATAATTTGTTTCAGTCAGACACGATTCACACTGCTGTATTTTTTTCCAATTATGCTATGGTTTATTTATGCACAAAGCTGTCCTCCCACAAGAAAAAAATGGTCTTGGCAATAGAGCCATTTAGGATTGAGTTGATACTTCAGGTCCAACTGCAAATCCAGTTCTTTTTGGACAGCTGTAGAAAGAACAGTTCAGGCAAAGACAAGGAATACATTCGCAGCTGGTAATCCATCATCTCTGGAGTAATTGTTATTGTATCATTATATCTATCACTACTTCAAGAAAATAGTATGTCTAAAGTTTGCACTGAAGACTGATTAAATGCCCTTGGTCTCTTACTTTTGATTATTAAATCCATAGTTTGGTCCTAGATTCATCCAATTCAAAAATGGATGTGACAGCTACACCTCTGCAAGCTGTAAAGCAAAGTTCGCTGTCCAATACACTTAAGCATAAAACAGTCCCAATGTTCTGGGAATGCATTCCGCATCCTCCCTTTTCACTTGGTACAAAGAACACTTTTACTGAGTATGTTACTCTTTATCATTTGTGCTTTAGGAGTTACATTTAAAGATGGTTTCTCTGTATGCACATTGCTTTTAATTGAAAGTGTATCTATATATAGGTGGTAGTGCTATCAGCTGCTTTTCTTAGCCCTATGGGCTAATTCAAGCGGTCAAATGTTTTCTTGCATCACAAGCTAGAAGACCTGCAAAACACACATTTTAGATGTATTGGTTCTGTTCCTGAAGTCCACAGATTAAAAGCTCCTAGCTCAAAATAATGCCTTACTGTATTTATAATTTGGGGCTTCAGAACCAAGGAGGAGATACCATGTCATGTGTAGGAAATGCTGTACCTCTTCTCAAAAACCGGAGGAAAAGATATGTTCTCCTGCTTTTGCCTATTTTGTTTGTTTGCCTGATCGGCAGTTCTGATTTTTTTGAAAGGAAAGTGCCAGTTAAAAGTACAGTTTGTGTACTGATTTCTCAGTTCTTTTTCTTTGAGAAGTCCAAAAGTCAGAGATAATAGAAACAGCAATCTTAAAAGAACATTTTTATTCCCTAACTCGAAGGGAGTAGACAAATAGTTGCAAACCCCAGAACAGCCAGGCTACCTTGGCAATGGATGGTCTCTCCTGTTATGGGTTCAGATACTTGATTCATCCCACTACACTCTCATCTCACTGGAGCAGCAAATTGATGTGGAGGAAGAACTTTTTGGCTACTACTTACTTTTTTCAGAAATTTCTTATCAGTTTTGTGACCAAAATGATATGTTTCTATGAAAAAGACAGTGCTAAGATTTATTCTTGCTACAAACATACAATTGTGGTTTTCACAGGCAGATGCTTTTGTAAAATAACTGTGCTTTTTTTGTCATGTTCACCAATTCATACGAAGTTTTCTGTATGTGCTTTTTTCCTAGGTAAATGACCTGACACTTGGCTGCTTTAGTGCACATTTCATTGTGCCAAGCTTACCAGATAACTCACATTACTCTGCAATGCGTTCTCACTGTTTGTCACCCCATTTGTTTGGGTGCCATGTGCAAGATTTATTAGTAATTTTATAGTTTTATGTATATAATTTGTCATACATAAACAGTATGCAACTGTGAATTGCTAGGTGAAGGGTTTGGCTAGAAATGTGTTCCTGTTTGTTAAAATCATGTTAATAATTCTGGCTTCACTCTGTAAAGGTTAAATTTTTTTTTAACTCTATGTTTTTCCTGTAAATTTAATCAGACAAGTGTGTTACAATGCAGTACAGAAATTCAGATAGTCTCTAGCACATTTTGATCCTCCTCCTCTACTCTTCTCCAGTGAGACCCCACTTGGGAGTACTGTGTATAGTTCTGGTGTCCTCAATATAAGGACATTGGAGCAAGTCCAGAGGAGGCCACAAAGTTGGTAAGAGTAGTGGAGTATCTCCCAAAGACAGGCTGGGAGAGTTGGGACTGGTCAGCCTGGAGAAGAGAAGGTTGAGTGGAGACTCACAGGGGTATTTGAAGTGGGTCTACAGGGAAATTGGAGAGCAACTCTTTATCAGGAATGGTAGTGAAAGGAAAAGGAGTAATGGGCACGAACTGAAAGAGGGGAAACTTAGGTTAAATATTAGGAAGAAATTTTTTAGCTTGAAGATTGTGAGACACTGGAACACACTGCCCAGGAAGGTTGTGGATGCCCAACACTGGCAGTGTTCAAGGCTCCTTTCTTCTTTCATCATCAACTGCTTGAACCTTTACCTTAGTAAAAACATTGGAGTTTGTATCAAATATTGTGAGGGTAGTGGTAAAGCCACTGATAGTACACATCCCAAACTTCAGCTCTGCAATTTATGCAGGAAGGTTTTATTGATTTTTTTCTGTAAGGTCTCTCTAAGTCACGTCCTACTGTTAACTAGAGAAGAACATGGGTGCTTTAAATTCCAAAAGACATCCACAGAATATCTCACTTCTTCTAACAAGTGGGGCTCAAACCCTTCATAACTGTTAAGAACTTTTGTACCCTAGCTCTAGCAGAGGATAAACAGAATGTAAACATCTGAAACTTCCTTAGATGTTGTTTTCTTGTTTTGCTGCAGGGCTCACAAAGAAAACTCAGATTTTTTTTAAACACAAGTTCATAGGCAGGATTGATAAACCTAAAATGATATCTACTTCCTCCTCCAATTACAGGAATATTTAGAATTATTTTGTTCATCTGCATGGGACTTCCAATGATCATCTAGTCCAACTGCCTCAGGATTATAGATAATACTAACTGCAGACAAAAATCTAAAAATGTTAGTTAGAAAAGTTTAAATCATGACAATCCCTCTGAAGCACTAGAGCCAGTTAATACTGTTCACAACTCCAGTTCTTCCTATGTAACAGAGTAAAAAAAGGAAATAACCCTTCAACATTCCATTCTTGGAATACGGTGCCAAACCATACTGAGGTCCAAATCCTCGCTCATGTTCAGTGCCATCCCTGGCCTTGGTTTCTTCCTGAGATACATAAACACATGGTAGATTCTGTAATTTCTGGTAAGATTCATGCATTTTACCAGGCCACTGGTAAGTCCCAAATGGCTTTTGTTACCTTCATTCTTTCTCAAATATCTGAAGGGAACAATAATGGCATCTTGCAGATTTGTCCCATTTGCAGCTTTAAAATGTGGCCTTATTTATAGTATATATACTGCAAATAAGGCTTTGCAAAACTCAGGACTATAAATATTTGAAATGTTGGCTAAAGTCATTCAGCCAGTAAATTAGAAATATTACTACAATGTTATTTTTACATATTACTTGTGCACTATTTTGTAAACCCTGCTAACGCACAGCACCTGATGTGTCACCACAGTGTGCAGCAGCCGATGCCAATACTGCAACTGGACTGTAAAGATTCTGGTAGAAAAGAGGAGTTTAAAACTGGCCTGCAAAAATCGGGCTCAGCCCCTCTGGCTCTCTTCATGTACCCTATGGAAAACTTAATGGCTTCTCTAAACTATGTTAAACACTACTAAAAAAGGATTAATTAATTAGTAGTAGTCTTTATGTCTAATATTCTATGACATTTTCAACACATTATGAAAATCTTCACACGAAGTATAAAATCAGCACAACTTACTGTTTGGTTAACTGTAAATAATTAAAGCATGATACAGCACCTAACACAGGTATTAAACTGGAAGCAGATTACATTTTTGAATCTTGACAAAAATAACTTGGCAAAATACCTAGATATTTTTAAATGCTATAGATTCAAATATCTAAGCATTCCTGTTACTGTACTAGCTTTAATTTCACTTTTTTTTAAACTCTGCTTTTCATGTAATGTTTAATCAGAACAAACTGAGCATAAGAACCCAAACTCTACCATCATCATTGTCAAGTGTAATTCAAATATCTCTAATACAGAAGAAAGTGACACCAGCATTAAAATTTGTCTTTCAATAAGCTTCTTCACAACTGTTTAAGAAACTTAGCCAAACTTCCAACTAGTTTCAACCTACCAACTGCCTACACAGCCTGGCGATTTTTGTACTGTTCCATGCCAGATAACTGCAAGTAAACATTTTGACATTTTCTGCTGCCTCACAACCATTTCAGTCAGAAGATACTTAGCCTGAAAAATCAAGCTTGCACAAGCTCCCTAGAGGTGTCACAAGATGATAGCTCATGTCTTTTAATATTAAATGCCTTAATTCCAACCAAACTCATACGAGCCCATCTTCCTAGGCAGACTGAATGCTCCAGAAATCCCTGAAAACTATCTGCTCCAGAGAACTTGTATAACAACTCCCCTTAAAAGTCTTGGCCTCACTACAGGGAAGTAAGAAGTGGCAACAGAACAGCAGTTTTGTCTTCTGTCTTCATGTTCCTTCTGCCAACACAACGAAGGCTGTAGTTTGATATAAGCGCAAAAAGATAAATAGCAGAGGAGGTTGGAAAGAAACAAGAAGCCCCTAGAAAATACACTAAGAACAAAGCAGGGCTGGAAATAGGAGAATTATTTCTACTATGTTCACTCCCCACCACAGACCCAAGAAGTGACACCACTGTCCCAGAAACACAGCATTCCTGTATCCATAAAGCCCATTAAAAAGCATGTTATAACCCTCTTTACTGAAAAATGCAGGAGAAAACAATCAACTATTATCACATCCTAAGGGTTTAAGAATTCTGTTGCAGCTATCTGAAAACCAGAAAGTCATTCAAAAAAACCACAACTCACCACACACAAAATAAAAAAATCCACAACACACACTGCTGCTGTTCTCCCTGCACTGAAATAATAAACTGCCAAACCCCCTTGCTAAAGAGCCCTCCCCTTCAGTCACAAAACAGCCTACAAAGACCCCATTTCTGAGCTGAGCCACCAACAGGCCAGGAGAGACAATAGGAACATTGGACCTGTTCTTAAGGACAGTGCTTAAACCAGCACGAATCAGAGTGGCAGAACTCTCATAAGATGGTTTTGCCACCACAGCGTGCGCATGGATCTATTCTGCTTCTACTGTTGGAATCTCAGTGTCAAACAGCAATCTCATCCCCCAGTGCAAGTATTATATTCTGATAAATTTTAGAAAACAAGTCTCTGTATTTCTGCACGTGGACAAGCCTTAGCTCAGTGTAAAGCCTCTCAGTCTGTTTGAAACCAGGGAAGTCTCCACTGTGACAAGAAAAGGAGGGCAATCCTGCTGGCTTCCATGCTAACCACTTTTTCATCACTTTGGAATTAGCCCTTGCATCATCACATCACCAGCCTGACCCAGAAGCCAATATGGCTGAAAGGTAACTGGAGGATAGGAATAAAATTATTTTAGTTTTCAGCTGCATCATATGCCATATGAACACTAACAATGGCAGGAGAAACAGGAAGAACACATAACCATGAATGGAACCAACTCTTTCAGCATCACTGCAAACTTCTCATGAAATTACACCCTAGAAGAGGAGGGAAAGGGAAGGAAACAGAATACAAATCATTACAATTAGCACATATTTAACTAATATGTAACCAAGGTTCATGTACATTAACAGCACGAATGAGTCTTTACAACACAGAAAAGTCATAAAGACCACAATTCTTCCCAAGCATAGTGGATATCACAGGAAAACACACACAGAGAAAGCTGCCTAGTAGATGATAAATGCCAGGAATGTCAGTCCACCAACAGCACAAGTTCAGTCATGAAAGAAATATTAAGCAGCCACAGCAAGTAATGCCAACTGCAAGAAGTCTGAGAAGGTGGAGGCAACAAAGCGTCCTGGAAATTATGATAAAGCCAGCGGAATACTCAGTAGATCACAATGAGTCAGGAAAATTATTTGTCAGTAGTACTTTGAATAATCCCACTACAAGCAGACAACTTAATGATGAAGGTATATAAGGTAACACAGAAGTTGTAAAACAGAAGGTGGCAAAAATTTTACTTCTGATGAAAAAAAAAAGGCCAGTTATGAAACTGTAAGCAAAACTCTACAATTCAAGCAGTACAATTATCTGGAAACTCAGGTAAAAAAAAATGGAACAAGAGATGACAGAGCATGAGTAGCTGAGTACAACAGCTACATCCACTGTGGAAGTCAACATCTTATGACTTTTTCATGAGTTTTCATTTAACAAAATTTTGTGTCTGCATGAAAGACAGAACATGCTCTCTGTATTTGTGAAAGGCTCAATTTGTCCTTTTTCTCCTATCTAATTGGAATTTTCAGAGTAATCTGGTTTCCACTGTAATTTCATTTCCATCAAACTAAGTCTCTTGGGTAAACAGTAATCAACTGAGGCACCAGGAACAAAAATTGTCCATACCTTTTTTGTCACAAGTTTAATGATGTTTTATAAGGAAAGAAACAACTTCAGAAATCAAAGGGAAATCTCTGACTTATAAGGCAGCTATAGAGAACTTCCCAAACTTAATTCTGTGTCTTGTTCAAAAACATTGCTGGACAACACACCAGACTTTTTCAGATTAACCTTTTTGTCCTCCTCTCATTCTTCTGGGTATTGAGAGAAAACTGAGAAAGAGTGAGGAGGTACAACAGCAACTTAAGCCAACAAAACGGTGTAACACCTGAATATCTAACAAAAATCCACTGAAAAGTTATGACAGGAGGTAGGTTTGAAGCTTACAGCCTCTGTGTCTCAGCTCTTCATCAATAACACAAAGACAACACAAGCTTTTTGATTAATGTTTGGGTAACATAGAGGATGAGAATGAAAAGAACCTAAAGAACCTATCAGGTTTATTAACAGCAGAATAATTCTATTCAGTATTTAGACTGATATCATGCATGCATTTACAGAAAGAATTCCACAGATAGAATACTGAATGACAATCCAATTCCATCTGACTGATTGAGTCAAGGATCCAATGGGAGGAAGAGTTCCACATTAAGGTGGCAGGAGTGGGGGGAAACACTGGTTGAATGACAAGCTTCATTCTCCTATTTCCCCATTTTCCATGTTTACGTAAACTCAGAGGAACCTGAAGTTCAAGACCCAGTACAAGGTACTACATATGGGTCAGAGCAACACCAAACACAAGTACAGGCCAGGTGAAGGATGGAATGAGAGCAGCTTTGAGGAGAAGGACTTGAGGGTTCTGGGGGACAAGAAGCACAATAGAAGGACTTGAGGGTGCTGGGGGACAAGAAGCACAATATGACTGGGCAATGTGCACTCACAGCCCAGAAAGCCAAACGTGTCCTGGGCTGCATTCAGAGCTGTGTGGGCAGCAGAACAAACGAAGGGATTCTGTTCCTCTGCTCTGCTCTGGTGACATCCTACCCACTGTACTGCGTCCAGCCCTGGGGTGCCCAGCACAAGAAAGATACGGACCTGCTGGAGTGGGTCCAGAGCAGATCAGGAAAAGGACCACAGGGCCAGAGCCACTCTTCCATAAAGACAGGCTGAGAGAGCTGGGGCTGTTCAGCCCAGAGAAGGCTCTGGGGAGACCTTAGAGCACCTTCCAGTACAAAAAGGGGACTTAGAAAAAAGCTGGAGAGGGCATGTAGAGACAGGACAAGGGCAAATAGCTTTAAGCTGGAAGAAGGTAGGTTTGGAAGAGGGGCTAGGAAGAAAATCTTTACTGTGAAGGTGGTGAAGCACTCAAACAGGTTGCCCAGAGTTGTGGATGCCACATTGCTGGAAGTGTTCAAGGCCAGGCTGGATCACAGGATCCACTACCATCCCCCTAAATGGTTCTTAAATGCTTATATAGACTATGATTCATATTTTTTTCCCCAAGGCTCTTTGCATAATTTGTTTTTCACCACACACAATTTTAAATTAACTTCACTGAGCCATTTGACAATTTGACTAAAAAACAAATAATATACACATTTTAAAAAATAACCTTATAGTTCTGTTAAGAAATCCACTCTGAAATACAAACTCCATGTCCTGATGAATTAATACACAGAAAAGAAACTTGCTCACTTCCATTTATAAAGAATCTGTGCAACAACAAGGCACCTCAAACATCAACCTCATACTTAAAAACGCAGCAAGGCAAAGAAAAAACTCAATTGATTATGTGCACCCTGTGACAAGTTGCTGTCTGTAATGCAGACACTTTCTTACTCACAGCTACAAAGTGTCTCCAAAGTATATACCCAGCATCACCAATTCTGGGAAAACAGAACATCAGCTATTCAGTAGAGACAAGACAACTCTCCTTCAAAGCAGATTACTAACTACTGACCAAACAGGCAAGTAGGAGCAAACTACAAAAATTTTAACAGAATTTTCTTATTAAGAGAAAATCATCACAAATATCATGAAACTATCTTAAGAGAAAGCAAACAGTTCAGCAGCCCATGTAAGAAGCAAAGTTTTTTATACCTACAGAAATGTATCCCCAAAGTAACTTCTTCACAATTTCTAGCAAAGGAAAAATCGTTGCCACTGAACTGCTTAAATGTCAACATGGTTGTCCAGGCTTCTCCCCCTCCCCTCCATTTCTGGAACAAAGTTCTAAGACAAGAACTTAAATTGATGAAACACACTAGAGAAACTGATTATGTCAAATATATGGAATAAAGAATTCTATTCTAGTGGAGAGCTGCAATTCAGAACTTAAGTGACATACAATGATAAATTCACATTTAAAGCAAGTTTTGCTGTTAGACTAACTGAAATTAGAACTAAAGGGTTAGTCTTCATTTTAAGCATGAACTACTACTTATTTATTGTATTTTCACACCCACAAAGAACTGCAGTGACTCATCAACACTGCCAAATCCTCAAACTGTATTTCAGGTGTAGCACAGCGTAAGCACATACTTGAATGCACAAAGCAGGAGAGATTTTGATCCTCTGCTCTCAACTGCTGGCCTACATAATGTCCATAACCTGCACAAAACCTCAGCCTTCGGGGTGATTCTTGTACCTGGGTAAATGTCACACAAACAGTACACTGAGTATCAGTTTCAGCTTCAGAAAAAGATGATCTTCTGAAGTACCATCTAAGGATCAACCAACACCGTGCAGTGGAACCTCCAAATTAACTCTGATACTGGCTCTTAACCACCAACAATGAAAATAAACTAACTACTATACTCCTCCAGCTGCCTCCAGGCAATATATCCTGAGTTCTACTGGTCCTAAATATTCATACCAGTATCAGGAAAGCGATAGAAAATAAAAGGAATATTCACGACAGGATGAATTACCAAACCCTTCTTCATCAAGTCAAAAATCTCAGAATGGTGCAGATATGTGGAAAATTCCAGTCATACACCTGCTAAGCAGAGCTGGGACTGATTGGGATTTTTTTCATTACACATTAGCTTCCAGCAAGGTTTCACTACAACTGAACTCACTGATCATCTCACTGAACATCACTCAACTGATGGTTACTGGATCTACTGAAAAAAAAAAAAAAAACAACCCAAAAAAACCCAACCTAATTTTTCCAATCCTATACACGGAAGGAAAGGGAAAAAAAAGCAGCTCCCCAAATGGCACAAACGGAATTCATGTTTTCAGCTACATCTTCACTACACATGTAATAAACTGTCAACCACAGCAACCTGGCTGAACTGCCACAAGAACACAAACTGAAAGAATTTTCAGGTTGTGTTCCTGCCTAATCACCAAAACTATCACAAAGACATCCCAGCACTGCGAAAGGACTGTAAAACACTTTACAAATCTGACATTACCACCTGATCTAAGGAAAAAAGTCAGTACATCATCCTAGAAAGAGTCCCACTGCATGAGTGTGTGCACACGTGTGTCTATAGACATACACCACTACAAGCATTCAAGGAAAAACACCTGGGATTTTAAGGTCCTACTGTGGTTAATAAAACACTGTCTGAAAGACAGGTCAAGACATATGGAGAGCAGTGCAAAACTAGAACGTGAAACTATAGAATCAGCCACTTGAATTATATCTTCAAGCTCCAGAGGATTTATGTCACAGTTTAAGATTTTAAAAAAATAGGAAATCCTCACTACTGAAAGATTCAGGAAAACACATTAAAAGAAAACATCAGAAATTATCAAACAACATTTCTCTTACTTCTAAATGAGAAATCTACAAGTCTAAAATGTAGTTTAAACTATAGTTTAAGGTTTTAGTTTATCAAAATTTTAGTATTTCACCAACCTATTCACCTAAAAATCAAGTTAAACAGATACATCTTTCTCATTTAACTTTCAAATTCATGGACTTGTTCTGTTGAAATGTATTAAAAAACACACTGAAGTACTCTGTTGCTAAAACAACAGAAAAACATAAGCCATAAACAACTCAAGGCTCATTTACCAGGATGCCAGTATGTTCTGACAACGATGTTAATTCTTATCTTACTTTAAAAAGACTTTTCTTCTCCTCACTGTCAAATTTATTTCTGGACAAGAAAACTGAAGTTCCACCCACAGCCAACACAGGCATGTCCCCACTATCCCCATAACAAGGACACCCTCCTCCAATCAAGAAAGCTGCTCTGGTAACAGAGAGAACACAAATGACACACATCACTACTGATTTTTCTTAATGAACACATTTCTACACAATCTTTTTTTCCTTCTTTCACCATTTGATGTTGTTATAGCTGAAACCACCCTAACACAAAACCAAGCCTTTTTCTCTTTCCGCACCTAGTCCTGCTGAAGCTTGAGAAAAGCTTAAGCAGCAATTAAATGACTTAAGGACTGAACCCTATGGAATTTGGAACATATATTTTTCTGTCATTCCATGTTGCCATGCTGTTTGACTGTTACAAAAAAGTGCTACTTGTTTTAAAGGCTCTTCTAGGGACAATTTTCTATTACTTCAGTTTTGGGTATTTTACATGAAAGCCTAATGAAAAGACAGCCCTGGAATTCCCTCTGCATACTTTTCATTACTTTGAAGCACTCATTTGAACACTTCTATTAAAAAGACTTTTGCAAATTTATAACAGAGAGGATATGGGGAAACTCCTGCAACAAGGATGTCTTGCCTTCAACACAATCTTGAATCCCAGCTTAAAAATGGAATTTGGGAAAAAAAGCACATCTCTAAGGAATGATGCAATGTGGAATTCCCCTCTTCTGAGTAAATCCACAGCTAAATGCTAACTACCCAACAGTAGAATTTGCTGAAATGTCCATGCAAAGATCAAAATGCAAGAAAATCACATTATTCTATTGGCAGTTACATGTGTAAGGAAAACTAAGTCATTAAACAAGGTTACATGGTGGTTCTGCAAGCAGATCAAGGATGCTACAAATAAAAGCTTCCCACAGTAACATTCCTGATAGCTACCCTTTACTCCCAAAGCATTTTCAATATGACTTCATGAAAAAGAGCTGATAATAGCAGTGTTCAAAATACACATAGATCTTAAATCTAAATCCCATGGATCTCTTTCAGAGCTGTACTGACACAAAATTAACTAAAAGCAAGTAATTACTCTCATAGTCAACAGTAACTAATCCTTTAAGAAAATCATATATCAACAATGTTCTTTTAAAAAGCAAGCTTGGGAACCTATATCCCAGTGGTTTTCATTTCCAGCATTATAAATTTTATTTGAAAACACGTCAACAACTCGCAACCAAAAAGCCTTAATAATAAGCAGACTGATTTCAACTCTCAAATAAAATGAGTAACTAATGGCTTCTTATAAAACAAAGCAAATATAAAAAAATTCACAACAGAAAATGCAGAGAAAACTGGTTGTGCTGGTAAGCTCCCTCAAGGAAAAAAAAACTAAAGAAAAACCAAAAGAGAAGGAAAAAGATTTAATATTAAAGTCACAACTGGCTACTTTAAGACCTTATTTACTTTCCTCCTATCCTCTACAGTGAGGACAGTTAACAGCTCTCCTGTAATGTTACCAACACTCCATTTTAAATTACTTTACCAACCCAGATCTACAGAACATGCTCAACAGACAAATGGGCTCAGGTGGGCACTGTAATGGATCAGAAAGGCAGCAGTTGACATTTTGAGAGTGCAAAGCAATGACAGAACAGCATCCTGCCCTATCTACTGAAGACTAAACAAAATAACTAAATACCCAAGTGCAGAGGAAACCTCTGTTAACCATATTCTCAAGTCATGTTCTAGCCTTAATCATAAGAGAACCTGCCAATACAACATAACTGTTCTAAAAAGGGAACTCATAACGAATTATGGTTTCATAATAAGAGTGTGAGAACTTTCAGATGTTCCTACTTTAGTAAGAGAACAAAAAACTAGATTTAATACATGGAAAAAAAGTCACTGTGTTTTTCTAACACAATCTGAAGTAGTTCAAACTTCCCAGATAGAAAAACTCAAGTCTCACTGCATGCAAGTATCTGCTAATAGAAGATCTTCTTTGCCTCTTTCCCATCCTCTATGGAATACCAGAACAACACTCAGTTATGTTAAAAAATAAAAGTAACACTGTGTATTTACAGATCACAGAAAACATATGTGATATGAGACAAATCTACAGGAACCCCACAAAATGCTGCCAGCTTTGCAAAAAAGACAAGGACTGCAATGAAAGACATTATCAAGCTGTGTTCCCAAAACATACCCTGAAACACAGCTTTAAAGTTAGACTTCTGATTTTAAACAGGGGTGATATGGATTATAAAACTGGATGCAGCTACACAGAGGTTGAAGAGAAGACACTGACACATCCATGAAAGAAAAACTTAAGATACCTGCACAAGAGGAACCACGTCCACGTGCTAAGATTACTATTAATGATCACACCCAGCAAACAACTGCACACAGAACACAAAAGCCTTCACATTTACAACTTTTCAAATGAACACAAAATCCAGCAAGGTTTCTTACATCTTCACACTGGTTCCTGCAAGTGCTGGATAAGCAAGGCTCTTGTGATTACACAAGAAAGAATTCAAGTAAATACTATAGTTTCAGTGGTTTCGCAGGGTTTGGATTGTCTTTAAAAAAGATAAAAACCTGCTTTAAGCTAAAAACAGTAAGGGACACCTTTGATTCATTTACTTCACAAATCAGGCTATCTTGATCTGGATGTTTTCAAAATATACCTATTTTTGGTCTCTTAGAATAGATAAAACAGCATTCCTTTTTTAAAAAAAGGAGTAAATACATATACAGGCATACATATATATTTATATACACATACACAGATATATCTCTACACACAGAGAGTACTGCCTAACACAAAAGTACTTTCCATTCAAGTATCTGAAATAAGTTCTGAACTTCTCTAAACCAGAGCAGCAAGGGCAGAAATACTTTCCATGGAATTTAATATATTTTCAATACACACCTGACAGAAACAGAACTTCAAAGCCATTTAAAAAGAAATTGTTCAAACTAATAAATAAATGAATTCCTATCCATTCTTACCCAAGGCTGTATTCATATTGGAAGGTCCTAAACTAATTTTAATTTCAAATACAAGATGTCTTGGAACAAAGGTATTACAGGTACCTTTATTTTCTCAGAAGTCTATTTAATTTTGCAAAATAGACACTAATCACTATTTTAGTTTATTTTTAGTCTCTCATCTGTGAATTTCAGCATATTCATAAAACACATAAACCTGAAAGTGTGCCTTTAGAACACAGAGTAGTTGCACTGGTCTATTTCTGAGTACCGAGGCACCACAATGTGGGGAATAAAACATTTATATAAGGGTGACCGTGTTCCACAGAGACTGAAAACAGTTTTGCTACCACTGTCTGTATTGATTACTACCTCCAGATGTAGAATTCCTGTCAATTCTGTGGGCAGAGAAGCTGCCACAAAGGCAAATTCTGCAAGACATGAAACAGCAGCCAGGCAAGATTATGACAGAAGCTTTCCAAAAGAAACACCCTGAAGACAAACTACACAAAAGAAAAGTACAAGACCCACTGGAGAGGGAGAAGTTACTATGATACAATCTTACATTTATTTCTGGTTAATTCCCTCCCCATAAACATGCTGATAATTCGAGTTTCTTCCACTGCTGCTTTATGATTATGTTTTTGGGTTTTGTATACGGCTACCATTAAGCACCACTGTTGTTTGGAGTATTGCAACAGAATAATCAATACAGGTATTGTGTATGCCTCACTGAAATTCTTGGTATCAGCTACTGTAGTTTGTTGATTCAAAGAATAAACATTATTTCAACTCCAAGAATCAAAAGCATTATTTTAGAAAACAAAACAAAAATAGCCCAAGAAAGCAAACAAACCAACCAACTCCCCCATGTATGACTTGGGTTTTGCTGAAATAAATATGCAACTTGATCAGCAACATTTTTGGTGAGGAGGCCTGACAATTTCTCAAGTAAAATATGGGGGAAAAAAAAAAATCCCAAGTACAATATGAATAATAAAGTTAGCTGCCTACAGCTTTCAGTGACTCCTAAATCTTTCTAACTAGGGACGCTGTTTCTATTCCATAATCGATTAAGGTAAATCCCCCAAACACCCATCAACAGCCCTTTCCTAAAGGTAACAATTTGACCACCCATTTGTCAGGCATCTGAGAAGCTGCTGAAAAACACAGGTTACTGGTCTGTCATAGCAAGTGTTGCCAGAAGTACACTGAAGAATACATAACAGTATCTCAATTCAACAACTTTTTATAAAAATACAGGCCCCAGTTCTGCAAGTAGGTCAGCAAAAGCAGGCCTTGTGCTGGCTTTGAGCCTGCGACTTCAGAGGGTCTTTGGGCTGATACAAACGTCCAGTGATATGTACACAACTGCAGAAATGCGAATATAAACCCAGTTGTACAGATAACATGAAAACCGCTGAGACAGACACAATATGTCTGCAGCGAGCCTAGAAGTCCTTTGAACATTTAATTAGAACAATTCTTTTCTGAACGGTTCTTTTTTTCCTGTACAGTTGTGAGCTACTGCAAATCTTCAAAATACCTAACTGGACTTCTGAAGGAGCAAGCCTAAAACTAAATACGGCATCTTAAAAACTACCCCAATATTTCTAGATGCCTCCAAGAAAGAAAAAAAAACACTCAAGAACAAAATAAGTAATTTTCAAAAGCTGTTCCCGGTGTATACAAACAAAGCTGCACGAAGTGGGACGGCACACATTAACTCAGTGGTAACTAACACACAAAAACCCCAACAAGCCATCCAACTGGAGAAATCTCGTTTTCTCGAGGACAATAACAAAAAGTATCTGCGGCCAAACTACAAGCAGCTACCCCTGCCGCACACGTCGGGCAAGGGAAGAGGGCTGTCCTGCCTAAAATAAATCGCTATAGACAAGCCCTAAGGAACAACTCCGAGGAGGAGAGGCGCGGTGAACTGCAGGAATTAGACGAAAAAACCATGAACCTTTTTCGTACATGGAAGCCGGGGCGCTGGAAGCCGAGGCCAGAGGAGTGGCCTACATGTTAACAGTGTTTACAGCAGGCGTGAACGAGCTGGTGCTGGTGGATTTCATTGAGACCGTCGGGAAAGCGCCTCGGCAGGGCCTGATTTCCAGGCGTCGCCCGGGCCTACGCGGCCCCAATCACTCCACCTCAGTAATGGCGTTCAGGGCGAAGGGAAGCGAGAACAGGAGGAGGCGATGCCGGTGCAGCGCTGCGGGGACGCACCGGGCCCTCCTCACCGGGGGGGCCCGGCCAGAGCGGCCCCGGCGGGGCGGTCAGAGCCCCCCGAGAGCGCCGGGCGCTCCCCCCCGCCGGCAGCCGGGGATGAGGAGCCGTCAGCCATTTTCCCTCGCCCTCCAAAACACGGCGGTGCGGGGCCGACACGCCGGGGCTCCGAGGGAGGCGCTGCCGCCGCCTCACGCCCCGCGGGTCCCGGGGAGCCCCGTCCTCCCCCCCAGCCGCGCCCCGGCCCGCGGAGCCCCATCCCCGGGGAGCACAAACAGCTGCCCGGCCCCGCCCGGGCACCACTCCGCACTCACCCCCGCACCGCTTCCCCTCGTCCCGCGGCGGCAGCTGCGGCGGCCCGGAGCCCTCCTGGGCGCTGCCTCATGCCCGGCAGCCGGCGGGGCACGGTCTCATGCCAGGCCGCGGCTCTGAGGGGGCGGCTCCACTTCCCCCGGTTCCCACTCGGTTGCGCTGCGGCGGGAAGCGGGAGGGCAAATCCGGCGCCGCTGCCCGCGCTCCGGGTGCCGGCCCTGAGCGCTTCTCTCTCTCTGGGGCGTTTTTCCTGCGTCACCAGCTCCTGTCCGGCGGCGGCGGTGGCGGCGGCGGCCCTGCCTGGGCTCGGGCTGGGGCTGGGCCGGGGCCTGCGCGCTCCGCTCCGCCCCGTCCGGGCACCGGGCGCACGCGGGGGGGGGGGGGGGACGCGCGCCCGGGGCCCGGCCGGGCGGGGGTGGCGGGGCCGGGCCCGGCGGCGGGAGCCCCGCGCTCAGGGCTCGGCGGTGCGGGGGAGGCAGCGCGGAGGGAGGCGGCGGCGGCGGCGGCTCCTCGCGCTCCCGGCGGCGGCGGCGCAGCCGCGTCTGGCGGGGCCCCGTGGGCAAGATGGCGGCGCCGGCAGCGCCTTCCGCACCCGGCCCAGCGCGGCGGCGGTTCGGCCACCCGAACGCGGCGCTGACGCGCTGCCCGTGTGCCCGCCCGGGGCTGCCGCTCACGGCCGGCCCCCCGTGTGTCGGTGTGCGGGGCGGGGGCGGCGATGCGGGGAAGGATGAGGACTGTGGGGGACACGGCCACACACACGGCCAGCGGCGCGCGGGCGCGCGCGGGGCCTGTTCCGCGTCGGTTGGGCGCGCGCGCTCTCCATTGTGGCCCGCGCCGCGCCGCCGGGCGCGCGCCGGGGCCCGGATGATGACGTCAGGACGGTGACGATGATGACGTCAGCGCGGCCGCCTCCCGCCGCCCTGGGGACGGGACCGGACCGGACCGGGATGGGACCGCGGGCGGCGGCGGGGGCGGCGGCTCCGTCCCTCACCGCCCGCAGAACTGGCACCCGGTTCGCGAACACCGGCGCTTTTTAAAAGATAAAACGACCTGCTGATCGTCTTGCAGGCTCCCCAGGGCAGCGGTCACAGCACCGGGCCTGGCAGAGCTCGAGATGCGCTCTGCGCACATGGTGTGACTGGGGGTGTCCTGCGCAGGGCCAGGAGTTGGGGTCGATGATCTCCATGGGTCCCTTCCAGCTCTCAATATTCTGTGATTCTTTGGCTCTTTTTCTTTTCTTTGGTACGTCTGTGTTTATATGGCCACAGTATGAGATGGGTAGAACCCCAGTCTGTGTATGTGCTTTATATAGTGACCAGGAGGACTTCAAGCCTGGATTTAAAGCTTGAAGAAAGCTGGAAAGGATGTCTTGTAGCAGGACAGAAGTTTGGCAGATACGGGGAACTCGGGCTTCAGGAGTACCTGAAGTGGTGGTTAAAGTTCTGTTAAGTCTATATTTCAAGATCAAAGTCTCATTTTTACAACATCATTCAAGAATTTCGGAGCAGGAAGTGAAAGATACAGTACTGAGCTGAAAACACAGGAGGAATTTGGGCTCCACAAGTTGGAATTTGCTCGAGCGGCTCAGGCCAATAACCTTAACTCTTAGGCAAAATGTTTTATCTTTTGGACCACACAGTGAAAAAATACTAAGAAACCAATTGCTCATTGCAGGAGTTGGAACAACATTGGGTGGGTGTTTTTCAGTAAAAAGCTGGAGCTCAAAACTGAGTGGTGATAAGTTCTGATATTTCCTCATTTTGCAGAGTTGTTAGTTTTTTTGCTGATCATTAGATGGTATTATTTGGGATGGAAATCTGAAGTACGTTGCTGTGTTAGCCACTCAGTAAACAAAACAAGGGATGCAGCTGCTTTATCAATGTACAAATGCAACAGTTTGTTTACTGAAGGAATAGCTTTATGTGCATTTTCTTCAACAATAAAAACAAGTCATAGCCATGGTGAAAGTCAGCAAGTGTAAGTTTCATGTTTGGGTTAGAAATACTTGTAATCATATCAAAACAGCCCTTTTATCAGCCCTTTTATTATTGTGTTATTTTCATGCAACTGTGCATGTTATTGTGGCCTTCTTTTTTGTTGCTTATCAACTACTTTCAGCTTTTCCTCCTATTTCCCATTTATCCACTTTGTTTTCCAGGGAAAGCATTTAAAATAGCTGCATCCCTCCCTTGCCACTGCAGTATTCTCCCTCAAGCCCTTCACTGTTTATGATAACTTACAGAGGCACGGTGACACCTCAAACAATTGTACTTGCCTATGCTTTGACACTTATCTTTAAAAAGAAACTGCTGTGTTTGTTGATGGTCATTTCTTTTTATTGTTAAGTAGACCCTTGTTTTAATGGCAGGCCACATATTGTTTTCCTTCTGACTACTGTGGCTTTTTTTGGCAGAGCCAAAGAGTGACACGTCAGTGGATTTTTATAATGTGGGTGATTGTCCACCAAGAAATTGACTGTTAGTTCACATAAAAGTCAACAACAACAAAAAAAAAGATATGAAGAGTAGTTGTGGAAACAATGGTGGTACAACTTGTAGCAAGTATTCCCTCTTGTGAAGAAGCATTCCTTCAGACAAGCGAAAGAGTGTAAGCTTTGATTATTTTAATTGAAACTTTAGGCTTGGAACAGATGAAGAACTGATTCCTCTTCAACTCTCCAGGACCTTTGGTGGTACTTTTCAGGTTTTAGATTCTACTTTATGTAAAATTTGCAGAAGCAAACCAATACTGGAGGAATTTTGCACTTTCATGGGGAAAAAACAAAATTATTGTTGTTTATATCTGACCTCCTGCCTGGTTTAAGGGTGCACTCTGGAGTGCCTTGACAGACCAGCAGTTCATTTAAGCTGTTCTAATCAAAGGTCATAATAGACTGAAGCACACAGCTATTTATGGCACCAAATAAAAGAAGGTACTGGATCTGCAATGACCCTGTGTGGTTCCCGAACCAGCAAACTGCAGACACACTTCTGGCTGGGGAATTCTTCCTGTTCCCCCAAACCAGAATCTATGCCTGCCCCTCTTTGCTCAGGCTTCTGAGGGCATTGCTGCGGCTCACTTTGTGCTACACTCTTCCGCCTGAAAAGGTTCACACAGCCCAACACTCCAAATAAATGTTACCAGTTTGTCTTTGTGCAGCAGCTGTGGAAACATAAGTATACAAGCGAGATAAATTACTGATTAAAGAATACCCATGAGATGAAGACAGAAGTCAGTAGGCATTCACAAATCTGACTTAAGTGCTCCAAAGTAAGCATCCACACAGAGAACTGTGACAGAATTCTGGTTAATTCCCCACTGTACACAACTGTTGGTATGATTAGACATTATTTGTATGATTAGAAATGCTTTTCTGACATCTTTAATTCAAGGTGAAAATGTGAGGAAGGGAAACATTTCCCTGAAGCTTTCCCTGCTCCAGCACTGCAGCTAGCCCATCAAACAAAAAGTGAAACCAGTTGTGAGCTAGCTGAAAAACAAAACATTCTGACGAGGGAATTACTCAGAATTTAGAAAATCGCTATGTTAATTTGTGTATTTCTCCCCAGTTCTTAAGCTCTGGTTGATGCTGCACTGCTCAATGAGTAGACAAAAATGAAACTTGAAACACTGCTGATGCAGAGTAAAACTGTGGAGTTTTGCAGTGGGGTAGCAAAAGGAAGACTAACAGATGGGAGAAAGCACTTTTTCCACAGACCCACAAAAGATCTTTTTTTTTTCTCCTGGTTCAGCCCCTTGGATGCTGCATCACACACCGTCCACCAATGTTCAGTAAACAACAGGTTGTGTGGCAGCACTTACTCTACATATAAATTAACATTCAAAATTAGGGAAAAAAAAAATCCCATGATAATGATGTATCAAAATGTTATAAAAACTGTCCTGGAGTGATACTCTATCTCTTTTCCGTTGCAAATAAAGGTCAAGTATAGACATTTCATTTTAGTTTCTCCTGAGGTGACTGCTTTAATTGCCATTCCTCACATCAGCGTAAGACTGCATAGTGATAACTTTCTATCTTTCAACTTCTTTTTTCTGATTGTAAAAGATATTAGCAGTGATGTTGGAATGGGCATAATGTCACTCTTAAAAGACTCATAGAAGCAGTTATATCCAGTTTGTACTCCTATAGGTACAAAAGAATGGTTGCTTAGGCAGAAATCATAGAAATTTTATAAGAAAAAGGTTTTGTAGGCACCTATGGTCTCTCACCTATGTTGAGGAAAGGATCTTATCTGACAAGGAACAACTCTTGTGATAAGAGAAACATGGTGTGGCATTTTCACGTTATTCATTTAGCTGTGCATGGATGGGTTAAATGAACAGCACAAACAGAAATTCTCGGTGTGCCTACCAAATGCTCAGAAGATGTTGCAGAGACCATTTGTCAAAAAGTCTGTTTATAGGCCTAAAAGAGTATCTTGTCTATCTTTTGGAGAGGGAGCAATTCAAAATATTTTTCCTGTCTAGTTCATTCCTATCTGAACTGTCCTCAGATAAACCATGTGGTGTCCATGTGAAAAGCATCCATCTTGTAGGACTTGGACAGAGTTCAAAAAATTGATTTGACAACCATATGGTCCTCTTCATCCACATGAACCTTGAAGAAGTTTGACTTCCTTCCAGCCTTAAGAGTAGAGTGAGGGGAGAAGGGAAACGGTTCTTAAAACTTGTCAATGTTGTTCTAAATGTGCCAGATGAGGACATCGTTTAAAAAAACCAGCAAGGAATTCTGATTTGTGAACTACTTCAATTTCCTCAGCTTTTCTGAGCACCTCTCTGCACACAGAGTGTTTGTCATTGCACTGGTAGGGATTTGAGGGAGCCTGTTGTTCACAAACCCCATCCATCACACGTCATACGATGGCCATTTTCTCCTCAGTAGGGTTTGTAAACATGAGCGTTGCTATGGGCGCAGCAGAACGGAAGCAGCTTGTTTTCCTAGGGCTGAGCATCCTACACCCTTCCAGCCCCGATCTCCCTCCAACCCTGAATTACATCCCTCATGTGTCTGGTTTATGGTGGATATGCTGGGCTAGTCAGGAGCTTAATGAGCTAATAGTAAGCAGGAAGAATAGTAACTGAGTTGCACTTCCCTTTCCAACAGTGGGCATTTCTTTGGAATTTCTTCCTCCTCTCGCTAGCAGTCTTCCTAAAATTTTGTAGGAATTAGTATCTCGTTGAAAGCCCTTTTTCCTCATTCAGGGTTTACTTAAATTGGCTGAAAGAATCAAGGGGAACCAAGAGGCAGAGGCAGACAATGGGATCATGTGAAACCAGTGTCATTAAGAAACCATGAGAAGTTTCGAAACTTCAAAACAGGGTAGTCTGAAAGGAGAAGGGTCGCCACTACACTTTTGGAATGGAAAAAGGAAAAAAAAAGCTGTCATCAGAAACAACAAGAAAATATTATTTAAGAGTGAACCACAAATTTTGAAACAAACATGCAAACATGATTTGAACAGAAACACAGATCCATTTCAGATCTTGTATCAATGGTTTTGTCTGAGTTTTATAAAAATAGTTTCTGAGAAAAGCTTAAATCTAAAAATATTTACAGGAAGGAAGTGTGCAATTTTGTAAAGCTAGGGTTTTTTCTTCCATGTGACTAAAGATTTTCTTTCTTCAGTCCTGAGAGATTTCAGAGTAACATGCAGACTAGTAAGATTTTTGAACCTTTAGTTATGTATTCTCACGCCATTCTTTGCTTTTTTGTTTTGTCCAGAAGTTTTTCTCAACTATCTATATTTTATTGCCAGTTACCTTTCAAAAATAATTCCCGTAGTCCAAAAAAATCATTATTTCTCTTTAATGAAATGGTGCAGTAAGCATATGTCAGTTTACATGGATGATTTGTAAAGAATGAATTTTGATAACTGCTATTGCTGTTCCACTATGTCTCTGTGACAGGTCACTTGAGAACATAATGCAGATTAACTGTGTGCCATACTGTATTTTATGAAGCCCTGTAGCCTTTCTGATTAAATATCTTGGATAAATGTGAAGTAACTCATACTAGGACTTTTGCAGCAGTAGTGTTACTTTGGCTGGAACGTTCAGAGTAGCAGTAATGTTTGAGCAATAGCTGTGTCTTTGTAGCCAGAATAGTGTAAGGCAATAAGCAAGCCAGAACTTGTAAAGAAGGGCAGTATCTTTTGTTAGATCTGAAAACAGGCTTGTATGCATCAAAGCTTGTCTGTTTTTACTAGACATATCAGTTGGTCTACTGAAACAATATTTAAGTAGATCCTTTATCATCCAGAGGCAATCTGCTTTTTTCAGTGCACTAGTTCTTTCCTTTTTTTTTTTTTTTTTCTGTAACGTTATTTTGGGAAGGTAAATATAACTCAGAATCTAAATATGTGGAAATAACACCAATGGACAGAAGCTAAAATTTATGCTGTAAACAGATCATTATTTCTGTGGTTTGACTTTTTTGAATATCAAGCAAAATGCTCTTTAGAAGTCGAATTGACTTGTCACTGCTTCTGTAGTTTGCACTGCTCTCAGTTACAAATTGAGACCAAATGGACAAATCTGATATCTACAAGATAATTTTCTTTTTGAAATCTAAACTACTATAGTTCTGGAGCTCTGCTTTTAAACTTATTGCTGGTTATTTTCTAGGTTAAAATGAGAATCAAATTTCATATCATAACATCCCTTTAATTATTTGCTTTTTCCTTGTGTTTGCACTTTTAGATGCACATGTAGTAAGATATGGTTAGACATACTTCTGTTTTTTTAAATCTATAACAGAAAATCTTAACATCTTTAACAGAAATATAAAACAAAAATGGACAAAGCAATATATTTTAATTTCCCAGAGACAGGATAATTATTCCTTTATTTTCTGAAATGACAGAAAAAAATCTAAATTTATCCTTGTTTTGTGCTCTTTTTTTTTTCCCCTCCGAATAAGATGGACCAAATTGCCAGCAGTTCTTAAGGATTTTAATTTGTGACTACACATCATTACAAAAGACTAATTCCTTATTCTTCTCAGGTGGAGAATCCAACTGAAGTGCACAGATTAATGCCACTAATAGTATTAATTTCACCAAGTAATAGTAGACTTTGAAGTTTTCCTAGAACCTTAATTTGAGGAATGTTATGAGTATCAAAACCATATGGCTGAAAGAATGCAGCTGACTGCACAGCTCCAGCTTTTACTTAGTGGGCTAAATCCATCAAAAATCTGTCTCTGTTTCAAGGGAGAGTGAGGCTCCTAACATGGTAAATAATACTCATTTCAGCTGTATCCATCTCGCTGGGTTGTAACCACCTACAAATGGGGCACCTTGTCAGAGGTGGCTCCCTGCCATCTCTGGGCAGAGCATGGGGAAAGGCAGCGCTCTCTGAGCACAGCTTGCCCCATTCCACCTTTGTCCTCCAGAGCTGCTTTCCTTTCCCCAGCAGCTGCAGAGAAAAAGTGAATGGCTATGTAACTTTCAGCCTGGCAATGTTAGGTGAAATTTGGGTTCTCAACAAGCGGGGTGTCTGCACAAAAGTGAGCTTTGCAGCTGCAAGCAAGATGAGCAATGGCCTGCTAATCCAGGAAGAGCCCTGTGCTGGGTTTATGGGAACAGCTTTTGGTACAGAGGGGCTGTGAGAAGCTGCTGGAAGCTTCCCCTGTGTCCTCTGGACTCAAAACCAGCCAGCTCTGAGACAGACCAGCTGGGCAGGGCTGAGCCCATCAGCAATGGTCAGAGCACCTCTGGCATAACTTAGTTAAGAGAGGGGAAAAAACCTTGTTGTTCAACAGCAGTCAAAGAGGGGAGTGAGGAGATGTGAGACCAACAGCCCTGCAGACACCAAGGTCAGTGAAGAAGGAGGGGCAGGAGCTGCTCCAGGGGCTGGAGCCGAGAGTCCCCTGCAGCCCATGGAGAGCACGGGGATGCAGAGATCCACCTCCACCCATGGAGGACCCCATGCTGGAACAGGTGGATACCCAGAGGAGGCTGAGACCCTGGGAAGGTGCACTGGAGCTCCTGGCAGGAGCTGTGACCCCGTGGAGAGAGGAGTCCATGCTGGAGCAGGTTTGCTGGCAGGACTTGTGAACCCATGGGGGATCCATGCTGGCGCACACTGTTCCCAAAGGACTCCACCCCGAGGGAGGGTCCCACACTGGAACCATTCATGAAGAACTCCAGCCCATGGGAAGAACCCATGTTGGAGCAGAGAAGAGTTTGAGAAGTCCTCCCTCTGGGGAGGAAGAAGTGGTAGAGAAAATGTGCAGTGAACTGACTGCAGTCCCCATTTTCTGTCCCTCTGCACTGCTTGTGGGAGGAGGTAGAGAAGATCAGGAGTGAAGCTGAGCCCAGGAAGAAGGGAGGGTGCGGGGAATAGTGCTTTTTAAGTTTTGGGTTTATTTCTCATTGTCCTACTCTGATTTGATTAGTCATAAATTAAAGCAATTTTCTGAAGTTGAGCCTGTTTTGCCTGTGACAGTAACCTGGTGAGTGATCTCTCCCTGTCCTCATCTCGCACATGAACCTCCTGGTGTATTTTCTCTGCCCTGGCAGCTGAGGAGGGAGTGACAGAGTGGCTTTGGTGGGCACCTGGCACCCAGCCAGGGTCAGCCCACCACAGTTTCCCTCAGGGAGCACACAGACAGCAAAGGAGGCACAAACACAAACGTGCTGCCCACAGCATCAGAAGTGCTCAGGGAGCTGATAAAATGACTGCTGCCTGTAGTGGGCTTCAAGACTACCACTTATCTGTTTCACCAGACATAGATGAGGTGCCATAGCAGCCAATGAGAAAGAAAGATGGGGTGAGAAAAGAGATGAGATAATGAGTCTGACCACAAACAATTCTTTCCAGGAATGGTTTCTTTAAATTATCTTAAACAATGGGCTACACTGTCCAAGAATTACCTACATAGTACTTGAAAACCCTCATTCTAATAGCAAACAGCTGTTTGAATGAACCACATTTATGACCTTTGCTTAGTGTTTGTGGGCATTTGTGTGATTCCAGCTTTGGTCAGCTGTTCTTCTGGCTGATCTTCTAAGTGAGTGTCTGTCCTGCACATGAAGATCCTCACTGCTTGACTTCACTATTGTTCATTTCCCTCCTTGAAAGGCTTAATTCATTTTATCAGGGAGTAGAAATTACAAGACAACCATTGCTTCATGTGTAGATTGAAATTTTTTTGTTCAAATTGTTCTTGGGAGCCACACATAAATTTATTCTTCAAATAATTGCTTTAAAATTTTCACATGGACTCTGGGAACACAGGGCTTATCACATTGCACACATTTTTCAAGTGTAGAATCTTGGAGTTGCCCTAAGAATGCTGTATTTAGATGCTGATGGTGCTTGCAAGAACAAATAAATTACAGATTGGCTCCATCTCATACATGTGAAGAATTCATCAAGATCATACCTGGGGTTTTTTTCAACTTCTGTGTGTGGCTGATCGGGTTTTGCATACCTTTAATGGTGTGCAAAGGTCGCCCTTCAAAGTTATGCAGATGCCCTCAATGGCAAAATTTAGTATCAGGTATTTTAAGTCATGTCAGTGTATCTTACTACTTGGGATAAGTACCTTATTGATTCAAAACCCCCTGGAAAAGGGTTTTCTCAAACTCTGTTTCTTTATTTTCTGGAAGGAATATTGTTTCCTAACTATTTAATCTCATATTGAAAGACCAAAAAGGGAGTTGAGGAATTGAAAATTGCTATTGTGACACTACTGAAGTTATCTTGGAGCACATTTACAGACTTCATATTCTACAGAGACAGCAACAGAAGCAGAGAAACAAGAAGACATTGTTGCCTTCCTCATTTCCCTATCTTGTGTTCATGAAAAACCACCTAAATTTCTGATTAATAATATTTACATTCATATTAGCTGGATACAAAAATGTAAAGTAAGAAAAAGTTGCTGGTTTTCAATGAATATTGTTTGGAATATCTCCAATTTCATACACCAGGGCATGACATGCTGAATTTTGAACATGCTAGAAAGCAGAGTTATTCTTGCTAAATCCCTGATTTTTTTATCTGATGAAAGCAAAATACAAGCTAAAAGTTGTAGTTTATATAAAATCTGAAGCTTAATAAATATTACTATTACCTACATAACTGTTTCCCACATAGCTGTAATACACCAGCATATTTTCCTCTCTTCTGACACATTTCTTAAGGAAGTTTCTCTCACTCAAACCTGCTGGGGAGTAAAGGGGGAAAAAATTACTTACCATTAAGTGCATTACTCAGTTTCTATGAATGCAAAATTTTAAAGCCAACTGTCTTGTACACACACAAAAAAAGACTATTTTTCTTGCCTAAGTAAACACCACATATTCACTTAGGAAACAACTGCGTATTAGTGTGGAAATATCATTTAAAACACATAGAAAATGAAAGTGTATAATCAGCCTTGCAGCTTGTCACAAAGCACCCACTGCCTGATCACCTCACCCAAGATGTGGAAAATTTCAAAGACAGGAAGCAACTTCTCCCAGATTCTCACTGCACTAATTAGCTTTGACTTGCTGTTCCTTCCATGTATGCAGAGAATTTCAGCTTCATAGAGAACCCTAGCACTGCAAGATGAAATAATCTGTAAATTGTGTTATTTTGTATGGCAGAAATGGGTTATGTATTCAACACAGACATATTACAGTTAAAATTCTATCCTAATGTAATCAAAATAGGAGCTATCAGTGTCAATTTGATTAGAAGTATTAAATAAATATATAGAAGTGTTTAATGCAGTGGTACAACTACACAGCTGTTCATATAGGAATGAATGTGAAAAAAACAACACAGTCTTCAGTCCCTCCCTGTCATACAAGTGTATGCAGTATGTTGTTAAATGATGGACATATTGTGCATCCTTAATTAAAAACTAAGAAATAACTGTAAACTATGGCTTTTCTAGCACCTTTACAAGGCACAGATATATCAATTGTGGAACATCAGATAAAGGTAGTGTGGGTTATTTTGCTGCAGCTTGTAGAGAGAGGAAATAATCTTCTAATGTGCCAACTGTCATAGTTGAAGAGTTCAGGAAAGATCTCAGACACACAAAGCCATTGTTCTGAAATAAAAGCAACAGATTTCAAAGATCTGGGGGTTGGACTGGATGATTTTTCAGGATCCCTTCCAACACAAACTATTCCATGATTGTTTGAGTCTCTAAGAGAAAGATGAATGGAGGATGATGGCTCAGAGCTTAGCTGGGTATGTACCAATTTGATTATTTGGGTTAGTTAGTGCTTAATAGTGCAGGTGATGGGTCCCTGTGAAGAATGGAGCTCCTCACTGCAGATGCAAGACATATGGAGAAAATTCAGGTTTGCTCCCTCCTGGGGCAAAAAAATAGAGACACTTGTACTCTATAACCTGTACAGCATGGAGAGGCTAGCAGTGGGCAAGAGAGTTTATAAAATGTCAAAAATATATCTCTGAAGAGCTTCTTATTCCTGGAATTGTGCAGAGTTATAAATGAGTCCATAGTTACCAGGCTCATCCTCAGCAGGTTTCCCCTGAGGGTCCAGACTGAAGGAATAGGATGAAATGACCCTTCTGAGAAACAACCATGGATTGCCAAGTAGGTATTTCTTCCCCTATGGGCATTTTGTGTGAATTCTTCCTGAGTCACAATGGTTATTTACTTGACTTTCTTGCAGGAAACATATCACATTCTTGGACACTCAGGGATGGGATCCAAGATTGTTCTGCTGCAGTTGGTATTTCCTCTGCAGTGGTGGTGGGCAGGAGTTGCTGAGTTTCACATTGTTTGACTGGGTGCAGTCTGGATGTGACTGGCTTACTTTAGACTGTGACTTTTCTTCTGTCCCTTGGTGGGACTGAAGAATGGTTTGAAGGCCAGGATGGACAGCTCTGTCCATCTTTCCACGTAAAAACTCCTCCTCTGTGGAATGTTAGGACTTAATGATTTTCTGCATAGATTATAAGGCAAGGCATGCAACAGTCAGAAGTGTATCACCAACTGGAACTCCTCACACTGAATGTCTCCTTAAAATAAAACTTATTATTTTAAAGAACTATTTCTACTTGAGAGTGAAAGTAAAACAGAGGAGTTTGCTTAAAACCACCAGATTCACTTCTGCTGTATTTTTGTCAGTGGTAAAACTTATGAGAACAGTATGTAACCAAAAAAAAAGTTCACCTTCCAAATAAGAAATGAGTTAATGCAGGTAACAAATAATAGGTAACAAGTGGCAAGGGTAAACATCTCTAATGCCACCAACAAGAAGGCCATTTTTCATTTTTCTTGATCCTGGAAAATTCATTTCAAGATCATGAAAGGAACTGTACTAGGTTTTGCCTTTTCATTAACAAAAGCATTAAAAAAGCATAATGTGATGGACTTGCAATGACAAAATTGCCTCTCTTAAAACATAAAAGCTCAGAATGTTGGGTACTAGGAAGGAACTGAAGAATAAACAAACAAACAAACAAGCATGTTTCTATATGCTGGAGCAGGACTCTGAGAATCTTGGTTTGAAAGTGGATGAACATTTGAAAGATCTAAGGAGTTGTCTTAACAGATGGGATCTGGCTTGGGAAGGGGAGTAATATTATGAAAATATAAATGTTTAATATTTTATGTGGTGTTAGAAGTGCATTCCAGTTTAGACAAAATTCAAATGGTCAAATGTGCAACAAACAGATCACGAAATCAAACCCAAATAAGAGTTACAATTCTTTTAAAAAATCACTCTGGATTCATGAATTGCCTCTAGGAAGGCTGTTTCATACATGAAAGTGTTTCTCATCCTTAAAGACCAGTTTAAAATGTTGTCTTGGGAAAAGCTGCTAAATAAAGAAAAAGTACTAGAAAAGAAAGGGTTCATTTCTTTCTTCTCTGTTGACAAGGAGGATATGGTATAAAGAACATTGTCTAAGACCTAAAAAATTGAGTTTCTGGGAGTCTGACTGCTAAGATCATTCAGTCCCCAAAGCCTGTGGGAAGATTATTCAGCCATGAGTAGACTGTGTCACTGTTTTCATATCTTATCTGTGAGAAGCCAGCTCAACTCATGAGCATTTGCAAAAACTGGAATGTGCTACAGGGATGCCAGAGTGACTCTTGAGTCTGCAATAGTTCTGCCACTGGGTTTTCCTGTCCCTGGTGTCAGGCTCAGGCTGTCCTAGGTAGTGGAGAGCTGGTGGCATAAGGAATATACCATGTGGATAATGTTGGTGCTATTAATCTTCTTTTTATTGTAACCTAAACCCATATTATTAGCTGACACTTGGCGAATGATTCCTAATGTGTTAATCTAACATGATTTAAAGGGATGGTAAAAATAGTGTCTTTCTTTACAGGTATTCATTTATGGAAATAAACTTTAACTAGTGCACAAAAATTAGAGTAGATAATTCCAGGGTTACATTTAATACATCCCAGTTCTTAGAATTGATGTCTTTTAAAATACAATATTAAGATGCTGTGATTCTATAACATGTTGTATTTGGTGGTTTTACTGAAACTTTGCAATGAATATTGATTTAGGCAACTAAATCTCCTGAAATAAAATTAGGCACTGAGGAAAAAACTGCCTACAAAAACAAAATCAGACATATTTAAAAATATAATAGTGTTTGCATTAAAGGTATAGAATGGTAATTTTCTGATGCTTTATTGAATATTTTTATTCTGTTTAGAAGCTGGTCTTTTCAGAAGTTCTTGTAGGAAGCTTGATGATGCTGAGCTAAGTCCCTGGCTCTTTAGGAGTTCAGCTGCTTTGATCTGTCAGATGTGACTTCATTGGTATAATCTGGAGGATAAAGGTTTGGGTTCTGCATCAGGACCATGCTGCCCATCAAATGTACCAGCCACGTCCAGGATATACCTGAGAACACCATTGACACAAAACTGGGAGAAGATTGTTATAAACTTGTTCTAGAGGGGTTACTTTTCATCCAGTGACACATAAATGAGTGAATATTTTAAATTGTCTTAAGTGAGCTCTTAAACACATCTAAAAAACATTTTAAAATGGCCTTGGCTGAATAGTTTTATAGTTTTATTTATACTCTGTTATGAGAAATATAAATATGATTTTGTTTTGTTTTGTTTTTTTCTTATGATAAAGGTCTTTTCTTCAAGAATAACCATCTTTAGCATATGTTAGAAATGGGGTGACAAGTTAGGATAAGAACCAACAATTCGCAGTTTCTGCATGTGCTGAAAAACTCCTCACAGGCATTTTTTGCATTTAGCCTACTTTTCTCTGCCTACAAAGAACTTTGCTTGTCAAGAATTGTAGGTAGCTACTCTTCGAGTGGAAAGAATAGCTGGCCTCCAGCCTCCCACAGGGAGAGCTAGGAATTAAAAAGATCTTTTAGAGAACCTAAGAATGGCTTTAGCCCCTTCAGCAACTGAATAAGGTTTTATAATAGAAGTGCAAACGCACGTGCTGCAGCTCTCAGTGAAAAGCTGTCATGATACCACAGTATTTGCAATCTAAACCTCAGCTTCTCCAGGCATCCTCCTGCACTTTATAAGTGCCTCTGAGGTACAAATAATTTCTGGCGTGGCTCTTGAGAATTCTTGACAAATATTTAGAAGTTATAATCTGTTATGAAAGTGAATTAAATGGGTGTGCTGGGAGCTTTCCCCTCAGTACACAGAATGGGCAGGGGCTGTCTCAAACGAGCTACAAAATTGTTAGCAGTGAACATCACACGCTGTAGGCAGCTGTGCACCTGGCTGCCTCAGCTCAGTTGAGTTCCTGGTGTGCTCAGGTACTGCTGGAGGTGCGGACTTTTGTAAATGCACATGACAACAGCTCCTGCCAGTGCCAAACCCCTCAGCATGAACAGCAGCAGTTTCTGAGCTTCTTTGTTGCCCAGAGGAAACAGTCACAACTTGGGACATGTAGGTTTGTACCTCCAAGGCAGCATCAGCCGCCAGATGTGAGTGCAGGTCATGGAGCTGTAAATCCCTCCCAGGCTGCTGTGAAAGCCACTGCCCCAACACCACTCATCTTTCCAAGGAGATCTCATTGCCCAGTTCTTCCTGCATATCCTCCTCTTCCTCCAGCGCTGCTGGCTTCTCTTTGCACTTGCCCATTTCTTCTCTGACCTTCAATGACACAATTACCTCTCTCATAACATTCATCATAACTTTATCTCCCATTCTCCCCCTTGCCCCTTGCCTTGCATCCTTCTGCCTCTACTCTTCCATGTGGTTCACTGGGAGATGCTTCTTCTCTCTTTGGGTTCCCTTTCTTCACTCCAGCTGCCCTGGAGCTTTAGTTTCTGATGTTCTTCTGTCCCCCTGTGCCAAGAGAGGAACAGTACTGGAAAGATGTGCCTGTCTGAGTGGACAAGGGACAGCCTGCTTTCAGAACACTGAGCTTTTAGGACTGAGGCATTTAAAGTATATGTATTGCATAGAGTCAGGAGTACATCTAACCCTACTGTATGGTCCTACCTTGTCTTCTGTCCTGACAGTTTGAACTGGGCAAAATTTCCATTTATTCACATTGTGTCATCCCATATTTTCTCCGCCTGGTCTAGCTGCAGTCTCTCCCTGGGCATGTGCTCATGCAGCCAGAAGCTGAGGGAGCATAACCCAGTTTCCTGCTTGTCCATTCCAGGGAGAAAGGAGAAACTGTGACCAGAGTGACTGCACAGAGTATTCAGTCAATTCCCAGCCTCACGCCTTCCTGCTCTTCCCCTGTTCCAGGAACTCTCCAGCTGTCTCTGTGTTTACTTCTGCCTTCCCTGTGACATCTTCTTATACTCTCTGCTCCTCTTTTGCCTGCTGGAGAGAACATTAAATGCAGTCCTCTTGTTTTTCTCTTCTGATGGACTGGGCATGCCTGGGCTCCTTCAGAGCTCTTATCCAGCAATGAAAGACAATGCATTCATTGCTCCCCCTTGTTCATGCCATCCTTAACAACAGCAAGAACAACATGAAGCAACAACAGCAAGAACATCCCAGCCTGGCTCCTCTGTGCAGTTTTCAGCTGACTTAGTAGGCCTGTGTTTGTCACTTGTGAGATTTCACAAAAAACTGTAGGTGTAAATTTAATAAAAATACATCTGTAAACATTACAGCACTCAACACCATGTTGTTTTTTTAAAATATAACATAAAGCTGGTTGTCCATATTAAATTTTGGGTGGTAGCTAGCAGGGCTTTATTTCAAGGTTATGTTGCTTGATCCTTTTCCAGGTGAGACACTCCAGATAAATACCCATGAAAATTCTGAAAGGAAGAAAAGAGGCATCTCAGACTGGTGTGGTGACCTATTGTAACACTCTAACAGGATTTTTCAAAGCTAGATGAAAGCATGATAAATTGGTGACAGGAAGGGTCAGTCAGTCAGTTGCAGGGGGGGAAAAAGCCCACAAAGTTTGGCCTCCTGGCTACAGTCACGGACTGGATGACATTCCTGCTGCGTGACAAATGTGCAGGCATCATTTTCCCAAGCTGGAAGGAGATACAGCAAGAATGTGGGAGAAACCAGATGAAGCCAAGAGCATGATGGAAGGATTTATGAAATTAACTCCTTCTTTGGGAAAGGAACCAGGTGGTGAGGAAACCAGAGATAGGAAACCTGTCAGGAATGCTGAGAGGAGGCAGGACAGCAAGACATGGGAAGCAGGCCCCCTGAAAGACTTGTGTAAGTTGGTCACTAAAGGCTTTCAGGACCGTTTACAAGCCTTTAACATAGACATTGCTGAATCCTCATTGCTCAAGTCTCCATGCGCTTGGTTTTGTTCTTTTTCTGGCTTTTCTGGGCTGTCTTTGATGCTTTGGTATTAGAGGAGGAAAGCAGCCCAGTTTATGGCTTCTATCTTGCAGTATTGCTGCCCAACATCCTTACTCCTCTACCAGTGCTGAAAGTTTGTCCTGTCAATAGTCAGAGGTGCCATTTCTGGCACAATAATGGTGAAAAACTGTAGTGGTGTGATAAATAATGAGGTTTCTGGAGCCTTTGTTCCATGCACTCTTGAGAATCTCTGCATGCCCTCCTGACCATCTGCCTGCATGAGCTTGGCAGAGCCCAGGTGAGTTGTGGGGTTAAAGACCACACAGAATGAAATAAAACATCCCAGCTCCCAAGAAGTAGAGCCTAAGGAGGAGTGTACAGCAGATGTAAAGGGTGCTGATGAAGCTTCAGCTGCCTTTGAGCTTATTCTATTTCCACAGTATATAATAAGTAAGTGGGAAGGCAGCTTACAGTGGATATGGAGTCATCACTAAAGGGAGGTTTGCAAGTTCAGCCTGTGTACATCTCTAAACAAGGGAGGGCAGCAGCTTTTTTGGTGGCTGAGTTCAGCTGTCTCACACATCCTTGTCTCACCCCACCTCCCACTCCTGCACCCTGAGAAAGACAGAGCTGTGCCCCTCCAGAGGAAGCTGGGAAAGGAGGGATTGTCCTTATTGTCAGACCCTCTAGAATGTGCCTTGAGCAGCAGTCCCTCCCAAGCAGCCCTTCTGCAAGATGTCTTGGGAAAGCCTGAGATACGGAAGCAAAGCTATGGGCATGCGTGGAAACACACCAGGTTATGCCACCTGCACTAAAGGATCCTTCAGGATGCTCGAGACTTTGGCAGTTTCAGAATCATGGCTGTCCTTGACAAAGGACAAGCCTGGGAAAGTATCATCAATGTTGTCTGTGTCTTCCCTGAGAGGCTCAGTTCACTGTGGCAAGGCCGGTGTGTGATGTTCCCTGTGGCTCTGAACGAGTCCAGCATGCACATGAGAATGGCTTCTACTTTCAATCTGATGTAAATTCTGGAAAATGTCTACCCAAACAACAGGCAACTGAAAATTAAGTTATAATGGACAGTTTCAGGCAATCATAATGTAAATGTCTATACTACTTGGCATATATTTACAAATAACATTTACATTGTAAGCTAACTGAATCAAAGTGCCTACTGGAAAAAAGCTTGGAAACAGGCAAGAAGCCCCTGAGATCTGCACCAAGTTGGCCTAGTGGAACAATAGAAGATTTTCTTAAGCTTATTGGCAATTGACCCTAAAATGAGAAGCTACAATCAATAGATTTTAACAGTTTACAGGCCACAATAGGAAAACAAGCAAAATTTTCATGGCTATGCACTCAATGTCCTTGTTTACCACAAGGCTGTATCTTGAATAGTCACATTTCAGATCTATTTTTAGACAACATTCATGGAGAAGAACCACAAGATCCAGAGCTCCTATGAGCTGTGCGTTTCCCAGGGAGACCTCAGGGAACAGCTGATGTCTTGTTTTCTCTTCCAAAGAGGGTGGCTCTGCGCTCCTTCTTTCCTGCCACAGCCTCCTGAGGACGGCAAAGAAGGGCATTTCTTCCTCACACCCCTTGGGATGTGTCAGGGGCATCCTCATGGATGGACAGTGCTGCCAGCACTGTGCCACATAATCCCAAAAACAACCTGCCAGGAGCTGCTGGGTGAAGCAGAAATTGCATGTTGCAAATGAAGCCCGAAGTTTAATCATTCCTGAGGTAATGTACATAAGAAGGAAATGAAACTCCTCTCTAGAAGAGTGATATATTTGCTTTTTGTCTAAGGAACTAAATACTTTGAAAAGAAAAACAGAGTTTGTAAAGTGTTTCAGCTGGTTTTTAGCTTGGAGGGTAAAGCCTTATTTTTACTAACTATAGACATAATGATAGAAAGCATCCCTTGGTGCAAGACTGAATTTAAAGTGGAAGAGTTGATATGATTATACCATAAAATTCAGTCATACTGAAAATGAAAGCAAAACCCATGAAGGATTTACATGAATCCTTAAAGTGACATTAACTTCAAGAAAAATCCACTTCACTTTGTTGGCAAGCATTTCAGGAGCAGGAGGATTTAGTGACGAGGAAGCACACAGGTTATTTAAACTTCCCCTTCAGCAGCTGTAGAAGGGGTTTGAAACATCCCCACATCCCCTCAGGGGCTCCTGGATGAAAGTGATGGGTTTGGTTCAGGACCACAGGGGAGGTTCAACTCTCATCACCCTGTTAGAAGAAATAACCTGGGAATAGCTGCTGGGACGTTTCATATTTCATAGCTAACAGAAATAAATCAATTTAGCAAACACTGCTTTTCCCTTTCCCCCTAAATGTGCTCATGGATCCTGTGCAGCACTTACAGACGTCAGGCAGAGCAGCTGTTTCCCTCATAATTTCCCATTTTCAGTCATATTTGACAAAACTGTGGCTTTTCTGTCCTCTTGGAAAGACTAATGTTTGATATCTGCTCAAATTTACTGAGTAAATAAAACATCAGGTGGTGTCCCTGTGTAAATTTAGGAGTGCAAGAAGTGGAAAAATAGGTTTGTTTGGGCTGCTCTAGATTAAGAGCAATCATTCCCATAGCACCCACCCCCATGCTGCCTAAAGTCAGCCAAAGGGCCTCTCTCTGAAAAGGCAACACATTTACCTTTGGACAGGTGAATTTCCCACTTTTTAGCTTTTATTCCATTTGCTGCCTTCAAGGATAGACCAAAGATGATGATTTGCTAATAAGATTAGATTATAATTTTAATGTGTTAAATAAAATTTGTACAAATACAATATAATTATTCTAATTATAAAATATAATTTAGTATCATTATCAGCAATATGTGAAAATGGAGCTGGATTAACTTCTAGTATGATCAGCACCAGAGAACCCATGTCTCAATGCTGAGTCTTTACAATGAAGATAAATTGCATTTAGATACTTGCATGAATGCTTCAGCCTAGCCAAGGCAATTTGTCATTTTTTTCTCTTTGAAACAATAAATTTCTGTGTGTACCTCTTACCTCTAAACTGAGTAAATATAATATGGATGTCCATGAAACCTCAGGAATTACATAACAGTCAAAATTCAATGACTACAGATTTGCATTTGTTAAATCCTTTTTGCATTGAGGTTTATCATTTAATGTGAACTCCTGGTGATCCCAAAATAATTCACAGTTTTTTTAGTGGCTTCAATAGGGCATCAAAGCAGACACATCCCAGAGAGACAAAGAAAAAACACCTCATAGTAAAATAAAACAACCACTGTGCTACTAGAAAAATGCTATCAACTGCAATTAAACTTAGTATGATGTATGTATGTAGATGCAACTTTTGCAAAAATATGGGCAGGCCCTACCTATTTTCATACTTATTTGGTTATAACACTTTTATAACTGGTATAGACCCACAGATGTGTTTTCCCTTTCCTGGTGCTGCTGTAGCTTGTCTGATTTCGCACCTGACAAGCTGAAAGCATCTACATTCTAACCTTGTCCAGAAAGAAGATTGTACCAATTTATCTCAATCTTTTCTAAATTGGAGTAGTTAAATTGATACGTGTGTGTGTGTGTGCCTGTGCAGCTGATGGTGTTGATCTACATTTCTCTTCCAATTAATTTCTCCGGCAGTTGCAGCACATCCTGCCTACCAACCAGTCCCTGAGTGTGCTTGGGAGGAGTTCAAAGACTGCAACTAGAAAAGGACTGGGCTGCAAACAAGCCAAAGCAGAACTGAAACTGAAGTCCCAATGCGTTTTGCTTATTGCTCAGACCTCCTTCGCAGTGCGATGTCTCCCCGTGCCCCAGATTAGGAGGTTTGTCACCAGGGACTGTCTGAAGCCTGTTTGATAGACCACATTTTCTAATGCTGTTGAAATACATTGCCCTTTCCAGAGGTGCAGTGCAGAAATAATTATTTGTCCTATAGGACTCAAGCTTAATAACCCCCTTTAAACATAGTCATTCTCACCTTTCTCCTTAGGATTTCCTTTGACCAACATTTAAGTGTATGGATTCTGATGCTCCCATCACTCTTAGGGGGTTCCTCTTGCCACCAGCCCTTTGTCCTTGTCCCTGGGCTCCCTCTTTCACCATGCTATTGTAAATACTTGTGTAGCTCCTTGAGGCAAAAAAAAAAAGGAAAGAAAGAAAGAAATTTGCTTTAACCATATCTACTTTTCCATGTGGATAGAGAACCAATTTTGCCAGAGAGAGGAGGAGGCAGCAAGCACAGCTGGGAGAGGAGCACACAACCTTTCAGTGGCTGTGCTGTTTTGGAGCATTTGTCAAGCTGCACACCCTTCAGTTCAGCTTTTTATTTCACAAGATGCCTCCTCCTAAGGAATTCTTCACTGGTATTTGTCATGTTGATCAGGTGAATCTAGTGGTGTCTCACCCTAGAAGCTGTGTGTGTCTGGGGCTGACTCTCACTGCCTGGGATGCCACGTAGGACTCCTGGCTACTGGAGTTCAACCTTCAATTAGTGTCAGATATTCAGTGGTACCAAATGGACACAAAGATTTTGCTGTGGCTTCTCTGAAAGACAGGACTAAACACAAAGCTTATTTGTGCTTACCTGGGCTGGTAATTAAACCACTAGGACACTCAAGTCTTAATCCAATTGAAAGTTCTTTGATTACAGCATTTAAAATTGTGCCTTCATTACAAACACAGCAGGCTCAATTATTTTGCAATTATGAACATTAATAAGTGGTGTAGGAAAATCAGGACAGCCTGGAGGATTTGAGGATGGCAACTGCTCCTGAGAAGAATGTGGATGTGTTGCTCAGGAGTGATCAGAAGCTGCTGCCAGGCAACGAGGGACCTGAGAGGAACCTCCTGGGATGAGGGGCAGGACCTAGATCATCTCATCTTCCAGAGGGAGATGAGACTTTCGAGGGCCTCCCACCACTGCAGAGAGCAGCCCCAGGGAAGCAGAGCAGCTCTTTTCCTCAGGGCTGCCAGAGAACCAAGCACTGGCAAGTTACTTTGGTTAAAGCTCTTTCAAGCTGCCTTTGTCACATGCATAGCTGTGAGATAAATTGGAACATCTCATTTAGCAGGAAAAAGGACCCAGCCCTGGCCTTGTGTTGGTCTCTATGGATTGGGGAAGAGAAGTTGGGGTGGTCATGAAAATGATCATGACAAAAGAAGCTTTTCTAACTCAGCATGGTCTTTGTTCCCACTCTTGCCTTTTTGTTGAGGCCTTATTTGAGAGCCCCAGGATATGACTTAGGCTTGGCTTAACTAAGCTCTGGCTCTTGAAGGCAGTTTTCTCATGAGCTGCTGTGCTGGTCCATTGTTGGAGAAACAAGAAACAGGAGATGAAAAGAGGCCACAGACTGGTGACCACTTCAAATTAAAGGAAATAATCAAACTAATCTCTTTTTATAATGCCAAGAATTAAAAGATGGTGATAAAGAGACAGTTGGCTTGAAAAGGTTATGGATTAATCATAAATTACTGTTAAGGGCGCTGAGAAAGTCACAAACCATGTTGGTTGAAGAAAGTTCTGGTGATCACTCCTGCTTCACTGCTCTCCTGCTGGCTCTACTGTGTTGCCATTTTGGAGGCAGGTGGACTTTGAGGTGACAGTCTAGGCAAGGTTTGAAGGCATCTGTCTCCTGTCAGTGCAGGCTCTGAAGCAGAAAAGGTAATAGATGAGCAGGTAACAGTCTCAGGGTTCAGAACTCTACCTGTTATTTCTGCCTTAGAGAAGAAGGCTACCCATGCTTGATGGAAGCACATCAAGCACATTAGCAAGCAGCATTTCAAATGAAATGCTCTCGTGTTTTAGGAGCTGGGAAGCACAAGTTCAAGGTAAATAAAAAGTTACTGGAGTTGAATGTTACTTCTCATCATCCAAGGTAAGGTAACTTGTTCTGAGCAAGCTTCAATGGAAAGGTATTGAGCCTTGACATAAAACTTCTCCCTGAAGGTTCAGCCAGGGCAGTCCCTGCCCTTTCCCATCCTTGTGGCCTCATCTTTGTCTTCCTGCCCTTCCTGTCAGCACTCCTCAGATACTGATGTGAGCCAGACCAGGGAGACAAAAGGAGAGAAAGAAAATCCTTTCTTCTGAAGGGTGAGTTTAACTGGCTTCCAGAGAATTCCCAGTGCCAGTGAGGAGGAGGAAGAGGAGGAAGGGTGGGAACAGGTGCTGGGCACAGCAGAGGGGGAGTTTTCAGCTGCACCAAGTGGTTAGACAGGCTTTATTGCTGTAATGTCAAACCACACCTGAGTTACACTAGCGCAAAGCCAGGTGCTGTGTGCGTGTGGGACGGGTGACATGGCCTTCTGCCACTGCTCCTCGTTATTGTCACACTGCTGGAGCAACAGCCTTCCCATTCAAGACTGGCATTCCCTGCAGCCTTAAAGGAGGTGTTCAATTACCAGGTGAGCCCCATTAGCTGCAGGAGTGGCCCTGAGAGCTGAGTCCTCTGTGTGCTGGACAGGCAGCACCTGGGTTCTTGTCAAACACAGCCAGGGATGTCAGGTGAGAATTACAGAAATATGAAGCACATGCTGAGAATAATGCCTGTGTGGTGCTGTGACTGAAAAGGCTGACATGGAAGGACATTTTGGGACAAAACTGGTCTCTATGAACTTTAGACCTCTGCAGTTTAGACAGCTGCACTGGCATGGCTGGCAAGGCTCCCTTTGGAGTCAACTGAAGAGGAGCAAGCCCTTTTAGGGTGCAGTTCATCCCATCCTGGTGTAAATACACACAGCTAAAGGAGATAAATACTTCTCTGATATTTTAAAAAGGCCAAGCTCTTCATAGGCAACTATTTTAAAATGAGAAAGTCATGCCCTATAAAGCCCTGCTTTTTTCCACATGACACTGCAGAGATCCTTTGGTGGCTTGCAGGAGTGCTCACTCGGCCCCCCAGTTTCTCTCCAGGACCTGAAAGATGAGGAAATGTGAGTAATATATTTCTCCATGTTTGCAGAATCAAGAGCAATTCTCCTCACAAAGCAATAACTAAACATTGCATCAGACTCCGAGGGAAAGGTAGTGATGAAAGAAGGAACTGCTTTCCATTCTCTGAAAACCAAAAAGCTTTTGAAAGAAGAAGAAAACTGCCACAAATTCAGCTTCATTCTGAACTGTGGCAGATATTTCTATGCCGTGTGATGCTGACCACACAGCTTCCCTTTGCAGCTAAGCCTTGACACCTGTCATGAAATCTGTTTTGGTTTCTTTTGCCATTAGTACCTTCAGATGTATTCTTTCCTTTAGTAAAATATTATTTGGCTCTCTCTAAAGCCAAAAGTAGATGCTACTAGAATTTCCTCCTGAAGATCAATCTACCTTTAGGGCTGTGTAAACCCTCAAGGCAATACTTGCCCAGAAATAGACTGTACTGCTGAGTGTGGACTCCCAGGCTGCTGTTACAGAGTTTTGCCAGCTGTGAGGAACTGCCAACACACCTTCATCTCCTGGGGGTGTAAAGAGGCAGAGCTGCCTCTCTGCTGCCAGAAGAAACCCCTTGTGCAGACACAGTCATGCTGGCAGCACTCCTTCCCTGCAGGGGCTGCATCTCTGCTGTGGCAGCGAGGAACAAAGGTTGGTCCATTTACCTGCAGCAGGGATGTTTTGCCAACAGAGCACACAGGTTGGACTATTCTGCAGCAGAACTGGTACCTGTTGTGCTTGGCCTTGATGTCTCTGCATTTTATTTCTTTCAGCAAAAGGTTTTGACTGCTGATTTCAACTCGCTCATTCTGGGGCTGCTGGTGATGAGCTATTTAGCATATTAATGGGAATAAGCACTTCTCAGCGAGTCACACTTCATCTCAGACTGCTAAACTTCCCTTTAGCTTACTAAATATTATGCATCTATTCAAATTACATTTATTCTTAATATTCCTGAGATGCTCATGAAAGTGTAAAATAGATGTTTAACAACAAGTTCTTCTCCCTCCTTAAATTTTGGCTTCATTTGCTGTTTTATTTAAATGAGGGCTCACAACTGGCCACTGAATAACAACATTTACTTGGTTTTGTAAAAACCATGCCCTCCTGTAACATCTTTGAAAGGAGGCAGGCATACACTGACAGGTCCTTTCTCTTTAAGAAAAATGCATATCCCTTTGCCTCTGCTTCTGCTTGGGATGAGAAAGCATGCAGAAAAATGCTGTCATTTAAACCAGGCTGCTAATACCTGATCCTGCAAGGGTTAAATGGTGTCATTGCAGTTTCACTTCCTCTCAGACAGAGAGAACTACACTGTATGAAATAATTTGTTTATATTCCTTTCCTGTTCCAGACAGTTACCAAGAACATTAGTATGACTATTGCATCAAACACTTGCATTCCTTTTGCACAAAGCAATTTAAAATGATTTTTTTTGAGCAGGTTTTCTTTTCCTGACTTCTCTAAATGAAAGTGATCCTCAGAAAATTTTGCAGTAGGTAAGTAATTGGCCTGGATAAAAGTCTTTGCCCTCTGGAAACATTTCCAAGTGTTTGGAGTGATAAACTCCATGTAATTACTGGACAGTAGTCCAGAAGACTGTTATAATTTTGTAAGTGGCAGATACAAAAGATGTGCAAGTTCAGGTATGCATTTCAAGAGAATACATCTTGGCTGCTATTAAACAATCACTGGATAATGCAAAGTAAAATGCTTATTTAAAGAAGTTTTATTAAATCTATGAGCCTGTTGGATCACAGATGAATGACTGCTAAAAGAAAAGCTCATTTATAGCAGCATGTGAGACCAGGATATAGATGAATTCACTAATGAAGCACATAAATGGGGACAAGGTGGGGACAAGAGGGAAAATCCAGGATGTAGAAGGCTAATTCCAAACTCTGCTGTACAATGCTCAGCCTTCTTGCTCAGGCTGTACTCTTTACTCAGTTGCACAAGAAATGGTGACAAGATTAATATCAAGATACCAGAACATTTTTTAGGTTACTATAAGGAATGAAAGCAGGACAGAAGAGTCTGGGGAAAGGTATGGGAAGGGAAAAGAGACACGAGGAGCAGAAAGAAGCATTTCTTCTACTATACTAACTTTTTCTCCTCTGTAGTCTTCTTCGGGCAGCCTTGTCTTGCTCCAGGGACAGCTGTACAAGCTACAATTTGACACAAATCCTTTTGCCTGACACTTTTGTATTCCCTGCTACCTTATTTACTCTAGTCAAAGCAAGTAGGAAACACATCTGCAAGGACTATCTGTGTATTTAAATGGTGCAGATGATGATCCTGGAGAAAACAGCCTTGTTTCTTGACTCCTCCACTCTTCTCCTTTGCCATGGTGGGTCGTTCCTTTCAATGCTGCTCCTCTCCCACATGTTTTTTCCTCTCCCTGCCTTGAAATTAAATCAGACAGCACTCTGGTCCCAGAGAGCAGGCTGCCACTCAGTTTTTTCTAGCAGGAATTTCAATGGAAGGTGGGAATTCATTGTGTGGCAGGACTGGAAAAGTCTTTTCAACTAGAACAGAGGCATTGCACGAGAAATTTCTTGCAGTGGAGAAACACTCAAAGATTTTTAATTTCAAGGAAACTGCTGGTAGTTTTCATGGGTTGTTTGCCAAACATTCATTATGCGTATGTATTTAAATAAAGGCCATGATATTTGCTTAGCAGCAGGAGGGCATTGGAGTGTGACAATGCTGCCCTGCATCCATTCCCTGGGATCTGGCTGAAGCAACCTTTCCATGCACTGTATGAAAAAAAAGACCTCTCAAGTTGACTTCTCTTAAACATGTCAGCCCAAAACCTTACTGTTTTGTAGTTTTCTATAATGCTGTTACTTACCTTCATGCTCATTTTCTTAATTAATTTGCAATAATCTGCCTTTCATGTGAACGATTTTATCCTCTGAGGCTGAGGCAAGTAGGAATGGAGACTCCTTCACATGGCATGAGCTCAGTTCCTCCATCCCAGGAAGCCACCTCCATGCTCCATGGGCACAGACTGAAACTATTGAAGGAAGGAAAAGTTTGCTTAAACTGGATGGGGAGTAAATGTTAAAGTCCACTTCACATGATGATTCAATGGGTGAGAGAAACTCTGTGAGCTTAGAGGAACCCTGCAGAGGAGAAAACAGAGACATGGAAGACTGATGATTTACACTTAGTATTTGAAAGACATATAAACAAATCCTAGTTAAGTCCCTCTGATAAGTGAATCACTGCCGCCAGTTTTAAAATGTCAAATGATCTTAATGTTCAAAATGATTGCTGAGATGGTGGTTCTTTCCTAAATCCCTGTTTTCAGTTGCTCCATATCTTACCTTTGGAAGTGAAATTTTTCCATTAGCCTTGACTTGGAAATGAAAGATTGTGCACTTTGAAAACTCAATTTCAAACAATGCTACCCAGCATAAAGTAGACTCTGTTCTGAAAAATGTGTGGCTGCCTGACATTTTCTAGAAAAGCTGCTGGCTTTATGATTTTCAGTCTAACAATTTTGACAGGTCGGGAAAAATGTGCAAGGAGAAATACTTCACTGATATTAGGGCTTTGGAAAAATTGCTCTCTATTTGGAAAAAAGTTGATTTTCATTTTTTATGTTCAGAAAAAAAGGAATTGCTGGTGTCAGAGATACTCTTAAAGAGTTTTGAAACCATTCTTTCAGCTACAAATCACTATCTAATTTTGTGGAAGGGATTATTTGTACACATCATAGAGCTCCTGTATAGGTACAATAATGCAAGCCTTGTATTCTGCATGAGCTCTACTACCATGAAGCCTGAAGCTCACCTGACCCACCACCTGCTCTCCTGTGGTCAGGTTTGTGGCACTGGAGCCAGGGGAAGGCAAACACTGTGGGTGTGGTGGAGGCAGGACCACAGCCCGAGCAGAATTAATTGCAGGCCTTGTGGTGATCAAGGCTCCAGAGAATGTGCTCACCATGGCCTGGATAAGAGAGCTCCAAATGGAATTTTTAAAAAATAAGGATGTTTTTGAGCTCCATGAATATTTGGATGAAGGAGAGGAAGCCCTGTGGTTCCATGCCTCTGCAGAGGGAAGGGCTGCTTGCGGATGGTGACTCCACAGTGTGGCAGTTTTTCCTGCAAACACAGCTCTAGGTCAGCAGCTGAACTGTGGCTACCAGGAAAGCAGAACATTTGTAACAAAGCAGGAACCCTGGAGCAGGGGTTGTCTCTCCCTGCCCTGCAGGCTCACTGAGCTGGGCAAGGTGAGGGTGAGCAATCACTCCCTGCTCTGCTGAACCTGATCAAAGTATTTCCAAATAATGGCTTGATAATAGCAGTGGGGCTGAGAGAGACTGTAAAGGCTGACAGGGGTCCCCTTTTAAAAACCAGGAATCACTGCTCTCACAGCAGAGGATTGTCTTTTAATTATATTTTATACAAATCCCTTTTATAAATGGTTAAGGACAGGCGAACAACCAGTTCCTACCTAGGCAGCAACCTCCCTCTGGCACAGATCCATTTCATTTCTGCAAAGTACTTAAGTACAAGCTTAACTTTAACCACCTGAACTGTCCCACTGGAGCCACGGAGGTGACTCATGAACTAAAGTTAGGCCCCTGCTTGCGTATCCTGCTGACTGTGGCCTTCTGCAGTATCTACTGCCAGATGTTTGGGGGAGGAAATGAAAGAAACTCTGTAGTGGACAGTTAAGGGAGTAATTAGCTAACAGAGGAAACTTTGTATGGCTTCCAAATATCTGAAAAGTGATCTAACATGACAGTTGATGTTTTGGTAGTCCAGACATAGGTTTAAACAATTTTTAGTCCTATTCATGTCTTGATCTTTTATGTTTAGTCTCCTGGATTCTTCTCTAATGCTCCAGTCTGTCCACATTGGGCTTTATCAACTTTGTGGTTTTATCCTAATTTAAATGTACATTAATATTCTTCATTGAATACAAAATTGCAGAGTAAGAAGAAAGAAAAATGCTGGGCTCAATGGATGTAATGCTCCACTGTAGAAAGGCTAGAGTAGAAGATGGTGGGATTTCCAGCAAACCTCTACTTTTGCAATATATATACATACACTGTTTTTTTTTTCTTTTTTCCTTTCCAGTATACTCATCTTTCACTTGAATTGTCTTCCAAAAGCTCTTTATGAGAGCATGGAACAATCTCTGCACAAATAGCACAGCTCTGGGATAGTTAACAGGAGACTTCAGCCTGAAACTCTCACAACAATTTCGTATGCCATAAGCAGCACCTGTCACAATAAGGTCTTTCATTTGGATTATACAGCCCAGCACAATGGCCCACACCAGGCAGCTCCCACAGCCAGAGCCCAGTGTCAAAGGCAACCCATCCCACAAATCCCACACAGAGAGGGATCCCACCACTGTATTCCCCATAGAATGGATCAGGCAACCATCACTTGCAGGACCTCATGCATTTTGTGGAAGTGCTGCTTTTCTAGCTCTGGGTTACGTGGAGATTCAGAGGAAAACGTTGCAGACTTGCGACAGGCTGTCACATTCTGAGAGAGAGAGTGAGAGATTTATTAGAGGAATCTCCTTTGCCTCAAACACAGCTTTCTTTGAGGGCTGACACTTCATTTCTTCCTGGTGCCACCCCTGAGGGCTCTAATTCCCCAAGTGACAGCAATAGAATAAAACTCACCATCTTTGTCTCACCATCTTTGTCACCACTGTGGATTTAGCCTGTTGCTTCCTGAAATTACCCTGGATTGCTCATATACAAATGACCATCTCAGACCCTACCTGAGCTGTTTCCACTGGGCCACACTGGCTGAGTACTGTTCTATTTGCTGGCAGCTCCTTGCAGAGGTCAGTCCCTGGCTGGTCTCGCACTCCCTTTAAAGCAGGCTGCTCCAGCACAGGCCTGACAGGCTAGAAGGGGACTGAGCAGGAAGCCTAGTCTTGATAATGCATGGGGAGTGACTTTATTCTGGAATAAATTCCTCTGGAATGAAGGCATGCAGGACAATCCTTTCTGCAATCACCAGCCTAGTTTTGAAAAGCAGTGGAGAAATAGCACACGAGAGGCCACACTCAAAATGAAACCAACTGCTTCAAATTCCTTCGGTGTGAGTCCTGCCTTTCCTTAAGGTCCATGGGAACTCGGCCAGTAATTGCCCTTGTGCTACAGTTTCCCCCTTTGTATTAGCATCCAGCAAAGCCTGATCTCCACATCAACTCAGAAGATGGCACAGCACTGATTTCTAGTCTGCAAGAGCACACAGAGGTATTGTGAATATGTACTTTACTCTTAACTTTCATCCTATATGACAGCTACTTTTAGTTATGTCATACCCTATACAGCAAACCTCTCTTCCTTGCTAACACTGGAAGAGAAACAAAGGCTTCTTGTTTCTCTGAAGTACTAGACCTACTCTTAATTTCCATCCAGAAAAGCCCTTCCAACATTTATTCTGTCCAGAAAAAAGATCATAGATGGCAGTGGGTGAAACACCGACTGACATTTGAAAAAGTTTCTCCACTGCCCTTCTAGCAGAGGAGCCAGGAAAAGAATATATAGTTAAAGTTCTTCAGTCTCTCTAGGTACCCCTAATGCCTAAAAAAGTCCTATCTTGTATCTCTTTTAGAATTATTATTCAGGTTTCGGTGTAACAGCATACCTATATAACATGCACAGCCACCAAGAGTGCTGTTCCATACTGAGGCTAGAATATAATTCAGGACGAAAATCAAGTACTCAGCTGGGCAAGGACATTCATAAAGGTCCTAGGCTGTTTCCTCTGCTGGTGGAGGAGGGTTTCTGCAGTATGTGGTTCCTCTCTTTCATGTTTTTTGAGCAGGGTTTGAGCAAGGAGCCGTTCATCTGGGGCATTCTCACCTCCCCCCGGGCAGCTGCTGTCAGGGCTGGCAGCTCTCGAACAGCAGTTTCTCCATCTGGGAAAGCAGCGTCCCCACCCTTGGTGCCAAGCTGTCAGTCTGCTTGGAGTTTTGCAGTCTGGGCTCACACTTGTGGCTAGGGTCAATAACACTGAGAACTTTATTAAAAAATAGACCCAGGCTCATCAATACACACCAATATAGAATTGTTTCAGGGCACATGACCAATGTATCTGCTTGCAATTGGCAATGCCTGAGCTTCCAGTCTATGCAAGTGCCTTTAAAACACCATCGGTGTTACTTGTACTGGACCAGCAGCTCTCACCCTGCTGTGAATGAGGAGGAAGGAAAGGGAAAGAGCACACAATTCCCTTGGCTCCTTGTGCAAAATGCAGTTGCAGTCTAGCCCCTGGACTGGGTCTGTGGGTCCCCCCAGTGATGCTCCTGTCCATTATGGTTTTCTATGTATTGCAGCAGGAGACTTGCACTGATCTGTCTCACTGCTTGGCAAGAAGTGAGAATGCCTTCATAAGAAAAGCTGCAGCTTTCTAAATAATGCTGCAGCTCCTATTCTGGACTGCATCCTAAACCTTGCTGGGGGGTAGGTCCAGGGCAGCTGCTGCCCCTGTTCCAGGTCCTGATGCCAGCTGGGTCCTTGGCACTGAGGTCCCAAGGCACCTCCCTGGCCTGGGGACATCCCATGCCAGGGGAATAGGTGGCATCATTTCAGAGACCTCCCCTTTATCTCAATTCCACAGGTTGTGACACGGAGTTTAACATTTGCCACTGTGGTTTGACCAACAAACCAAAATGTTTCCAGTGGCCTCTCATCCTAAAGGAGGATTGGAAGAGTGATGTAGAGAGTTTGGTTTGCAGTCAGCCCCTTTTGTCCTTTCAAGAAGGGGATTATGGATTTAGATGGTAAATACTTGACATGCAGCTAGGTTTAACCACAGTATCTTCCCAACACAAGTGCTGTTCTGTAGGCATCAGATACATGACTGCTACTCTTTTCAGACTCACTCTGTTTTTGTTACTTAATATCACCATGTACATTTCTGGGTAAATTGTTTCATATATATTTCTGAGAAGAAAATTTGTTTTTATAAATGCACAGATGCATATAGCAAATTAAACTGGTAAATTAAAACTAGCATCATCTCATCCAAGTAAACTGACCACACTGCAAGACAGCTGTGTTGCAAAAGAGCCTTGCAATACCCATTTCATTCTTGTAAACAATGCATCTCTTTAAATGTGGACTGAAAAAATCACACACAATACTTTGGTTCAGGAATCCGCAGGCTGATTTTGTGAATCACTGTTTTTAATATAGGGGATGTGGGCGTCTAAAAAGCCTTCTATATATAATTCTGAAGAGCCATCTCATTCTGTTTCTGCAACTTATTTTAACAGTTTCTCCTGATTCATTTTTTAGTGAATGCTGAGCATTTTAAGAGCAGAGACTGAGCAGAAATGCTCTACATAGATCATTACAGTTTGCAGCTCCGTGACTTCCCAAGAGGTTATTATATCCCAAGCAGTGAGAAACAGCTCTCACTGAGTAAGAAATTATTCCATTGTGTAGTATTATTCAAGAAATTAGAAATCATACTGTGTACAAAATACTGTATCTCTAGGTAGCAATTTTGGGTGTTGCACCATGCCTACTTAAGTGTGTAGCTACAGCAAAAGAAGTACTATGTTAACAATACAACCATTCCTAAATCAATAGACTAACAAATTCATAAAAACTACAATATACTGTAATTGAAATGCACTGTTTCATTTGCTTTAGACATCAAAATTTCCAGTTCCAGAGTCTCCAGGTTTCTTGGTTTCCCTGCCATTTATAAATTCCTTATCTGGCCAAGGAGAATGAGCAATGTTTTATAGCATGGAGAAGATGCTCACAGGAAACAAGAGGTAACTTCCTTTTATGTCCACAGCACTCCTGGCTCTTAACAGCTCCTAAACACCCAAAACCTGGTCTTGCATTTTTCTTGGCTAGTACAACATACTGCCATAAGACTAAGCAAAGCATTTTAAAGAATTTCTGAAGACCTGTAGTCAGCCTTTTTCTTTAGAAAATTAGATTGTGTCAGCATATTTGCTTGAAGCATCATGTTAAGCCCAACTTTGCAAATTATATAGATGTGGGATAAGAGGGACAGAGCTTACCAGCTCTTAGGGTAGATCTCTTTCACAGACAGAAGCAGAAAAACACTAATTTATTTTTTAAGTCAGCTAGGATACTTTTATTGCTATTGACTTCATTTGATAAGCTCCCAAATACATTACAGTGATATTGATGAAAAAAAGTGGCACAACATGCCAGTGAGGTATGGAGGTGCAAAAGAATGATAAATACCTACGTAAAATTCACACAGTCAGTGCCAGATGTGACCACAGGAGGAAGAGCTCCCATCTTGAATGATCCTTGCATGTGGCTGCTTGAAGAGGAAACGTTTTGTGTAAAGAAGCAGGGGATCCATGGTGTGTGCTAGTCCAGAGCTTGGAAACCCCTCTGAGCTCCTGGCTGACAGCCCAGCTGGGCTCAGGACCTCTCACCCCATGGCTGTGACTCCCTGGGGAGGCAGGAGGCATGCTGTGAGTTAAGTCTTGGTGATCCTTCTCCACAGCTGTGACCTTCAGATATAGATGAAGGACTTCCCACCTCTCCCTGAGTGGCCAGGCATGCTCAAGGGGCTCAGGAGCACCTGTGACAGGTGGATCACTGCAGGACTGGAGGATCCAGTGCTGAAGGCACACTCCAGCAGGCACTGGACCAGACTGGCCCAGGGATCCCAAGGTTTTGGGAGTCTGTTCAAGCTGTTGGCTGACACTGCGTCCCCTTGCTATTAAACCATCCATAAAAGCCCCAGGGTTGGGGGGAAGGAAAGAGTGAGTGTGAGGGAGGCAGGAAAGCACAAACACCTCTGTACGTAATGTCTGCATTTCATAAGACTTTCTGTTACCATGGCAATGAGCATGGTATAAATACCCAGACAGATCTCCCTTGTGACAGAGCATTCTGCTGCTCCCATGCTGCAGGGCCAGTCTGTGTACAGACACTTTGATGGGCATCTGCAAACCCTCTCTGGTAAAACTGTCAATTATTTTGTTCAATCTCAAGCCTATAGTTCACTGAGCAAGAATGCTCTTTCCTCTTCATTCACCTCAACTTACTTTCTGGCTCCTACAAACAAGTAACAAAATTCTTTCAAAACATAGAGTACTACATCCTTATTAATTTGTATTCAGGCTAAATAATCTATAGGAAGAACTACCATTTTATTTGCTTTAGTTATATTTGGAGTCAGACTCAGCACAAGCATTTCCAATAACAATTCAATGTGATGGTAACTGCTAATGTTGTTGAATTTTGAGTTGTAGTGGAGTTATAACAGATCCAGGTTAGCCAGTCACAGAGAAGCATAGCCTTTAGCTGAGTGCAATAATGAAAAAATAAGTGCCTATGTTTCATAACACAGAAACCCTCCAATTGATTTTTCCAGGATGGGTGCAGTCTTGCATGAGATGCAGAGAGAAATAGGTGGATTTTGTTATAAAAATCAAGCATGATCCTATGTACAAAACCTAAACATCTTATTTTAAAAGGTTCACTGCCCCCTGATTCATTTGACAGGTATGGTAATGGCAGTAATCAGATTTACCAGGACACCTCCTTTCCATTCACCCCCCGCTTTTTGAGTGTACAGTTGGAAAGAGGAAAATGAAACAGCAGAAGGGTATATATGCTCCTTTATATCACATCTCTGCAGGAAGACAAACAACTTCAGAAGGGGAAAAAGCATGACTTCATTTGGAAATTAGTTTTACTTTTATGCTGAGGAAACTCAGTCAAACTCAAATCCAAGCTACGGCAAGAGAGCTGGTATTTTCCACATAAATTAGCTGGGTAAATTTCATATGGGAATCCCACATAGGTTAACCCAACCTGTTGTGTGGAGAACAAAATAAAAATGTCAAGCTGCCTGATTTTATCTTATGACAGTTAACAGAAGATCAAGCCAAAATGGAAATGAGAGAAATGTGCCTTGAAAGAAATCCATACTAGGATTAATTTCTTCCTGTACTCTTCCTGGTAACAAGCATGTAAAATGGAAACAAATGGGGCTGGGAGCAGGAGGAGAGTCATGGAAAAGCCAGGCGATGGGATGAAAGAACCCTTCCTGCTACCAACACTGCCTCACTTCTGACATGCTGAAATTTTCCAGACCAGCACTTATTCTCCCTTTAGGTTCTGAATAATACAGAGAAGAGGCCAGTAGAGCCCAAATGTGAGGGAAAAGCAAAAAAGAGTGAATGTCCCCCAATTCCTCACCCTCTTAAAATAAGTCTATACTTCTTCATAGTTTCCTCCCTCTCCTCACTTTTTATTTCTAAGCCAAACAATAAAAAATAACAAGGAAGAGCAAGAGAGAGCAAAGGAGTTTGGAAAAGGAAAATCTGCGTTGGCAGTGAGAGCTAGTCAAGATGTATGTTTATCACATTTTGTAACAGAGGCAGTTCTAATAGAATTGTACTGTAATTCCATGTTAAACTGAATCAGAGCTCACACAAATCTTCACACTAAATAATGTCACAATCCTGCAGTACTTTTAAATTGAAAACTCTTCCAAGAACTGAGAAATTGGTTTGACCTTTCCTTGGACACAGGTGAGGTGACTCATGTAACAACTGGAGGAAGAAGAGGATATTGCATGAGTGACTTCTGTTTGTTATATGACAAGCAGCTTCTCCTAACTGTTTACTTAAGCATCTTTCATTTCCATCTGCTTCCCTTTGACCACAACAGAAGATGTCATCCCCAAGATGTGGCTTACACTTGCTTCTTGCAAGTGGCTATTCAGTAGACCTAACCAACTTGAACAGAACAGAAAATTCTTTCTTACTGAAAAAACACTTCTCAACCACTGGCCTGACTCTGATCTAGGACCCGTCCTTGTGGCTGAAGCCAATGGAGGTGCAAAAAATGCATGAAAAATGGTTTTCTGATCAGCTGGTTCTTTCAGGCATTAACCTATTTCCAAATTCTAATTTCATTCCAATAAAAAATATCCCAAAATAACAAATATCACCACTTCTAATAACAAATATCCCACTTGGTTAGACCTGTAGTCTATCTAGCTCAATAAGTCTTTATCCAATAATGGCCAAACCCAGATGACTAGAAGAGTTTAGAAGTAGAGGGCAGGTATTTTCCCTCATTTCCCTGTTTCCAGAAGTTTGTAGGTAAAGGACTTGCCTGTTCTAAGATTCCTGGGACAGATTTCCTGTGCCATGATGATGCCTTTTTCACAGGGATAAATATCTGCCCGCAATTACTAGAATGCCCTGAAGGTCAGAGACAGCTCTTGCCAAAGGTGAATGATGCTCTCTAACTCCAAACGTTCAACAACTACTCCCAAGTGACTTGTGGGGACTTTCCCAAGCCATTTGCCTGATGGCAGAGAGAGGCCTAATGGAGGAAAAAACCCCAAAACTCAACACCTTAGAAAAATCTTAGGCAAGTATTACAATTTAAAAAGTGTACATTGGATAAATGATAAATAGAAAATACTATGAATGGGCTGAAGGGCTATTTTTTAACACTTCCCTTCCATGTGAGCAGAATGATAATTGTATCCTTGATGTGTCAATATCGGTTACACACTGAGAGAATTTTTTTAAGACAGTTTTTTAAACTCTTAAATCAGAACACATGCACCAAGGTGAACGTGCTGTTGAGGCAGGAACACTGCCACTTCTCTAAGAGTGACAGCATCACTGTTGTCTATCAGTGACCCACTCTGTAAAAAGGTACAATCTTCCATAAAAGCCTTTCCAGTAATTTTGGGAAGCTGCAGGCAGGATAATCTCTGATGTCACATACTCTGATGTGCCAGCATCAAGAGCATAACCCCCAGGATGTCCCAGATATGGCCCTGTGTTAGCTTGGAAGCTGGACAAAGTTACTGTCTGCAGGCTTTTGCACATCAATCAGAAATGGAACATGGAGCCCTGGAGTGTGTTACAGACAAGTTTATAAACAAGGAAAGAGAGATGCAAGTCTTTCCTTTTCTCCATTTGATTCCAGGACTGTGGATGAGTTGGGCATGCCTTGCCATATTCTTTACAGTGAATAAAGGCATTTTTTCTTCTGCTATTATCACCAAGAGGTGATATCTGTGTGACTGCTCTGTATTCAGCAGGCACCTCTGACAGTCTCGCCTGCACTCTGTCCACCAGCACTTGACAGTGGCCTGTAACCTCAGATTAAAGGGATGACTGCGTGCCTGTGCATGCTGCTGCCCATGGATAGCTGCTCCATGCCTGCAGGAAGGTTGTGGTAGCTGAGAGAGAATTCCTACAGGTAGATAAACACATTCAGAATCGGAGGGTGTGATGATTTGGGGGTAAAAAGTCAGGACACCCAGCAGAGAATCTGCACCAAACTAGGACTATACTGATGGGGATTAATATGAGAGACATTTTGCCTAATATCAGAGGAGATTTTAAATTGGACAGAGAGGGAAAAAAAAAAAAAAGATATCTTTGATCTTTTGATTTTGAGGTTATAAAACCTCAAAAAAAAATAGCAATGATCCTTTTACAACTGGATCCATAAAAATGTACTCCATAACCCATGGAAATCTGTTACAGTTCTCTACTTACTGTGGCATTACATCCCTTGGTATTACTGGAAGGCAGCAGTGTATGTGTGCATATGAGTGAGTGTGACAGCACTCGGGAGGATGAGAATGGAGCTTTTTTTAATTTTGACTGCCTTTTAATGAATGAAAAGTGAAAAATTCAAAGCTTTTCTGCATGGTACTGATTTCCACATTTGGCACCTGGGATTAATTCTGCAGGCTTACTGTGTGTGGATGCCCCTCCACATCTCCAGGAGTGCAGCATCCAACCCAAGGTGCTGCTGCGTCCCTGCTTCCTGGGGATATTGTCTCATCACAGCCAGGAAAAAAAATAAAACAACAATCCAAGCAGGCATCTGCAGAACTGGCTTCTAGACTTAACATTCAGGGTAGGTTACAGCAACACCTGACTACCAAACTATTGCATTTGCTAAATATTTAAGCAGACAGTGCAAATAATTGCAGATAAAACCATTTCTTTGTGACAAAAGAATATGAAGCAGCAGGCCAGGATCCTGTTTGGCTTATGTTGGGCATATTAAATGAATCTTAGCTGGTGTTGATAAGTCTGTCAATCCACAAGAGGGGGGAAAATGCCTTAAAGGAAATAAGCAGAGCAGGAAGAAGGAAATCTGTATTCAGGACAGTGTTCTGGGTACTGGATTGCAGCAGTGACGGAGAGAGTGGAGGTGAAAGGGAGACGTACATACTATTCCATACGCTGTCCTGATTATCAGGCAAGGTGGCTGAGGCACTGTGAGTTGACTTGGAATAGATGTGTAAATAGCAAGTAAATGTTATCTCTGATCCTTTTATGATTTTTAATAGCTTTTTTAGATTCAAATGTTGAGAAATATACAGGGAAGCTGACAATGGCATACCTGGAAAAGAGTGGAGAGCAGTCACCTCTGTAGTTTCCACAGATGTTGTCTTCAACACCGGGACAATCTTTACCCAAAGGAGCAGAGGGCACTGACAGGGTGGTGTGCTAACACCACTCCTTTTGCTCTAGCTGAATAAGGGAGCATCTTAAAAAGCATTCAAGTGCAGTTTTGGTTGAGAAGTCAAATGTCTCAGTTAAATCCATGTAGTGCCAGACTTAATATCCCCTGCTGAGAGGCAGGGCCATGCTTGCATGACTGTACAGGCTTCTGCACTGGAGCTGGACAGGAAAACATTTCAGAGTTACTAAGTGCTGTACAGAAGTAAATATTTAGACATCTATGCATACAAATGCACACTTGATTGGTTTATAGATGTGCTTATGTATTTAGGCACCTGCTCTTAAATCAGTGTAAACCTTAACAAAATCCTCCTGGAAATCCCACCAAGCTTGGTGGTTTTTTTTCCATTTTCCATTCCATAGGATCCAGCCCACTGACTGAGGCCCTGTGTACTTGTGAGGCTCAGTTCCCTCTGAAGATGGAATGGAGGCTTTTGCATCATGTAAATACCTTTTAATTTCTTTGTTTTCAGCCACCTGGAAAAGAGATCAAATAGAAGATAAGGCAGAGAATCTCTAACAGGGCAGCACTTGTCTGGCTGCCCATGTCAGCCTATGGCCACAACTCCCTTCCTCATCCATTGCTTCAAGACTTTACACAGTGAGGATAGACAGAAGATGTCCAAGGCAAAGAAGGATCCAGAAAAGTGGTGGCATTTCCAGAGTGATAAGGAGCACAGCTCCTGCATCAGTCCTGGCCATGTCTCACTGTCACAGGCTCGAAACCACTTGAAAGGGCTGGACATGTCCTGCACAGCCCTGGCACAAAGCAAGCTCATGCAGTTTGCCAGTGATGTTGACCCATCAGGTCCTAGAGGGAGCAGTATTATCTGGCCGAATGGGGGGCAATAATGTTTGACCTGGCAGGGATGTTCACAAGTCATTCTGGAGGCTCCCAGATTCACAGTAATGAGGTTTCTGGTGCAACTACCCAAATTTTCTTTTTAATTTTTTCCTTCTTCTACCTTAACTGAGGTAACCTTGGACTTACAAATATGCAATAAGCTCTAGACTCAGTCAGTGGACTGACTGTCAACCACAGTCAGGTGACATCCTGCCCTACTTTATATGTGAGCAGCATCTCACAGCTGAATAAATGGTTGATTATGAGCAATCTCTATAGAGCAGTCTGTGGAGACTGTTCTACCTGTGACTGATAGGCACACTGTGCCCCTTCCTCACCACCTGAGGGATTTGCACTTGACCAGAGTTAAAAGTGTATTCATGAATTCCAAACTTTGTTATTGTAATTCCCTATTCCTGCATATACAAGTGCCAAGTTTAGAGAAAAAATCGATTTAGAACATCACATCTTCTCAAAAGATGCCTGCAACCAACAATACTTCATCCTTTATATCTTATTCTCAACTCTGCTGCTACCCTGAATACTGAAAAAGAAATTGAGAAATCCTATTTTCCTTTCCAGTGCTCTTCAGGGGAGTGCATAATGTACCCAAGGTCTGGCTAGACTGTGTGTTATTTGGATCTCCTGAACACCTCCACTGGTCAACTATAAAGTTTGTGCCAGAGCAAACTTTCAGAAGAGAACAGGTACAAGCCACACATGATTTGAAGGGAAATTTGAGACAATTTCTTTAGTTCTAATCCAGCTACTTAAAATTTGTGAGGGATGCCTGGACTCCTATGATGTGCTAAGGAGTCACATATTTTAAAAAGGTGAGGAGAAACTGTACATGTACAAAACCCACAAGTATGGACACACATTTCCAAGCATTCTTTAAAAAGCTGCTCTGTCTACCTCATACCATAATATAACCTTATCCTCTGGACCTATCACACAAAGGTTTGAACTAACTCAGAAACAAAAGGGGAGGACTGCTGCAAGGTCAGGAGCACTAAATACTTACTGCAAACACCACTGATAATTAAACCACTTTTTATTTTTTTGTCAGAATTTGTCCATTTAATAACACATATGCCTTTCTTCAATCAGTTGAATTCCAGCTGTATATGCCTCATCCTGAAGAGCAAAGCTGTCAGCATAATGGGCACATTTCATCTCTGGGTTGATGTGGCAAATTTCAAAGGAGCATCAAAATCCTTCCTGAACTGCAGAGTTCACCTCATGCTCCCATGTACAGAAGTCCCAGGGTTCAGTGGTGTGGCAAGGGGCCAGTGGCTCAGCATGTGTCTTCCATGGAGAAAAAGTCATACCTGAGAGGATACAACCAATATGAACTCTGAAATTACACTTCCAGACTTGCTCTTGCAAAAGGGAAGTTTCTCCTGCCTTGCATTATCTGAAGGCCAGAAACTCAGGTGCAAAGTCCCTTGAGGGTCCATTGATTGTTTTAAAAGGCTCCATGAAAGGTAATCATCAAAAGATTCATTATGGGGAAAAAATCCTTAGGGATCTGAAAACTGAAAAGGCAAAGGATAAAAGTCACAGTTTAGTCTTCTACCTTCTTCATCCTTTCTTGAAGCCTCTACTAGCAAGGTCTGGAAATACTTTTGATTATCTCCGAAAATGACAGAAGATGAAGGCACTCAGCACCTTGCACAATCAGGTACTTAATGTCCTTACCCTCCCTGGGGCTCTGCTGCTGACAGCAAATGAACTGATAGCTCCTGCTGCTCCCACCAGCCTGGTTCTGTGTGTCATCCACCTACACACACATTCATTCTCTCCCTCATGATTTATTCATTCAATTTATTTATTTATGTAGGTCATTTTCAGTAGTAGTTTTACAAATAATGGCAGAAGTGAAAAAAGAGGAAGACAGAAACAAAGTTAAGGAGAGAGCTGGTGACACACAGGGAATGGCAGGGGGGAAATCTACTCTGCTGAAAACAAGACCTACTCTAGAGGACTGCTCCTCATTTTCTCCTCAGGCAGAGCCTGAGCAAATTCCAAGTGACATCAGCTTCACCAGCCTTTGGCACTGACTTCCCACAGCCAATCCACCTGGTGCTCATACCCTGGGCTTATATGGTCTTTCTGATTGCACTTGAGGCCTTCTGGAGCTCTCTGAAGGCTTCTTCTGCATTTAGAGACAACTGTTTCAGTTTTCCAGGCATTTAGTCGTTAATACTTTTAAAGCGTTGGTCACAGGGGTCTTTGCAGTAAAGAACATACCTATTTATATTGCCTAACTTATGTGTCTAAATTAGATTACTTCCTTTTGTTTCCTTTTTATCCACCCTCTAAAGAAACTCCATTTTCTACACTGAACCCACAGGAACTCCAGGGAAATCACTTTCCTAAGGATATAATCAGACATGGTAAGCTGATCTTAAGGCTTTCTATCACTGAAAGAAGCAGTCTTGTTCCTTCACCTTGTGTGCTTCTTCCTGTCTTCTTCCTCTTCCTTCCCCTAATTCTACCTGTTTCCCACCCATGCTTCCTTACTTTTGACACTTACCTGACCCTTCACTGAGCAGATTTAGCTCACTGAACTGACAGAAAATAAATCCAGAGAAGTAAAGAAAAGGACAGTTTTCTGATGGGTTAATGAGCTGCATCAGCTCAATGAATATGAAAGTCAGCCCAAGGGTGAGTCAGGATCATGTAGGAGGGAGTGTGAAGAGCAAGGAAGATTGACCCTTCTCACAGCAGAAAGTGATCAAAAGAGCTCAGTTTGTCTCCACTAATGGTATCCTTAGGTGGGAATATAAAGTAGATGCCTGGAATCAGACAGAATTTATCCTTGCTGTTCTGGCTCTGCAGTAATGAATTTATATTTCATTTTCTTTCCCTTCTATGCTCAGCTGGCATGTTCTAACACAATTCATAGCCTGAGAGTGTTATAGAGACCCCCTTCAAGCACAGCATCTCTACACTGCTAAGAAAATCTGTCTCTCAGATGTTTCACAAATACAAGAAGCACTGAAAACCATTAGGTATCAACTGTGACCTGCCCTGTTATGGACTCTAGTGGAGAAGCACATAATGGGAGCTAAGAGCAGCACAGTTTTCAGACTGTGAAAGTCAAACTGTGACTGAAGTGAAATGAAACCTTGTCTGCTCCATTTTTTGATACCTTCAGACCAAGACAGGGCACTTTCTTCCTGACATGCTGTGCCAAGCACAAGGTACGTAACATGTTATGCTCAGCAACACTGTTAGTTCAGTGAAATTTAAGGTTCTGTGATATATTGGAGGTGAAAGAAAATAATCTCATATTCCATAACTCTGTAAAGCACTGATTACACAAAGGAAAAAAAATATATACCAAAGCAATACTTTTTAGTTAATAAGTACAACCAATTCCCAAGAACCAATTGTTCTTCCAAAAAAAAGAGGACTTCTCCCTACATCCTTCACTTTGGATTAGTAAGCCTCATCTGACAGGAAGAGAGCTCCTTTGCTTTTGATCTGTGGGCATGAGCACCAAACCAGCAATTACAGCAATTGCAGGTGTCCTCTGTTTTTAGAGAAGTAATTTTTGAATGCACATGCTGCATCTCAGCATTCTCCTAGCAATATTCTGGAAATGCTTTTGTCACTTCTGTTTCTCCCATGGTTTAAGAAATTATGTGCTCTACCCCAGATTTTCCTGCTCAGGCTGTGATGGAAGCGCAAGCAGAATGTGCATCAAAGGGTTACACGCCACGTGGAGACCTTCAAAGCCCTCAAAATATAATCTCTATTCTGATTGCAAAATCTGTGGCAGATATTTTATTTCAACAAAGGCCTCAGCTTCTCTTCATGGGTTAAGGAGAAATACTTTCATTTCCTATCTTTACATTCAGAATGCATGCAGACAAATCCAGTCTGAACTACAGCTATTGAAGTGGTGGGTGCCTGCCCTGGCAATGGTCTGTCAGTCTTTTTTTAAGGAATCTTTTTGTCAGACTCCTTGAATCAGAGTCCTCCAGTGGTCTAACCAGTCTCCTAATTAGCTTTCATCCCCATCAGCCATGACCAGTTATGGATTGCATTTCTCCTGCCTCGATTTAAAACTAGTCTAGCTTCCTACAGTTCCTTCATTTCTCTAACTTTTTCTTTTTTTTTTTCTCCTGAGTTAAAATTTTTAACAGGTTCCTACCCATGGTCCAGGATTAGTGTAAATAGTGTACTATTATAGTGTAGTATTATAGTGTACTTTGGTTCTGTAGCAAGTTGGTTTCCTGTTCAATATCACCCACACTAAGGAAACCACATCTCTTCAGAGATGCACCCATTTTAAGAAAAGTTATTTTTAGGCTGTAGAAGACTATTAGTCGTTAAGACAAAGGGGTCAGGTAAGTCCTTAAAAAATAAGAAGAGAAGGGAAAGCCTTCTGACATACTGAGAGGCTGATGGGAGAAATACCATTTGCAGGTTGCTCTGCTTAGGGGAATTAAATTAATCATTATTTCAAAATAGTTTGGAAGTTTCTGTGTTTGAAAATGAAACAGTGTTCTGAAGGACTAAGCAGACTAATGGGTGAAATTGTTGTGGGCTACAAGACAGGATTTTCAACTTCAGGGTGGGCAGAGAGGATGACATCCCCCATCTTCAGTGCTCTTTGCCACTTCTCCTGCATGTTCTGAATATTGTGATTTATGGCTCTTATCGCAGGCGAGATGAATGCCCTGGCCAGGTTGATCCCTGCCTGCTGCTCTGTGCTGTGAGCACAGCTGGACACCTCCACTGCCTGTGTGTGTGCACATGCACAGGGGCTGCAGTCACATCTTCCCCTTTGGGCTGGATGCAGCTCAGAGCACAGGAAGAGTCCGAGTCCTCCCGTGTAAAACACTCAGAGCTGATAAAACACCTGCCGTGTCATTCACTTGTCCTTTCTCACCCCTCTTCAAGATGTGGGGATACAATTTGCCAGCACAGACAAGCCCTGGCACAATTTCCTCATGCAGTGTAATGTTACAAACAAGGAAGTGACATGATACAAACCTAAGTTGGGAACCTCTTCAGCAGAGAATCTTCAGGGTGAAATGAAGGGACAGCTCAAGATAAGAGCTCAGACCCAGCACTCTCTGGGGAAGTCTTCATTGTTTTCCTGTCACATTTTAGACTGACAAATACCTCTTGTACATACAAATTTGTTGCTCTTTTCTGACAGCAATTAAGATAGAACTTATTTGCATGAAGAAAAGGGTCTGATCAGCTATTCTGGCAGCAGATATTTTGCACTACAGGACTATGTGGTCTCTTTTTACCTTTTAGAAACAGATTAGGCTACACTGCAGAAGGACACTGTTTGTACAGTATGAAAGGATCTATCCAAGGAAAGGTACAGAAGAATAATCAGCTTTTAAGTAATTATTTCACTGATTTTAACAACTTTCCCATATACACAACCCATCCCTAGGAATGTTAGTTTTTTTATCTACATTCTAGCAAGTCAAAGGAACAGGAATTGGTCTGAGTTTTCATTCCTTGTTTTATACCAGAAAATGTTCAGTTCTTATCTCTTGATGTACTGGTATTTTATGTACTGTACCTCTGACTAGCACTTTACAAGATGCTACAGAGAAGGAGGATTTTTTGTGTATGTCTTTGTAAGATAACATATTATACATTTATGGAAAAAAAAAACAAACCATCAAAAAGACCATTCTATATTTCTCTCTGCTCCAAACTACTGGTAAGTTTAGTTCATGTGCTTGTGCAGGAAACAAGTTTCCAAAGGCCTGTTCCAGAGAGCCCTGATTAGATAACATGTAAAGGAGAGAAACCATGGGCTAGAGGACTTTGTTTTCACTTGCTGCTCATTAGAGGCAGCCCAGAGCTAACCTAAGCCTCCTGGCTGGGAGATACAGGATAAAACCAGGCACAGACAAAATAGCACAGTTTACACTTGATACAGCTGTACCCTGGGTTCCCACACCATCAAAAAATAATAAGCCACCAAAGGAAGAGGCACTGTCTTCAAAAGCCTCAAATCCTTGCACGCAAATTGCTGCAGTCCAGTACTTGGGGGGATTCTTGCATTGTAAAGCTGGCAAGAAAAGCACCCTTAGTCTATGAAGGTGACTCTACCCTCCTACAGTTTCAGACAGAAAATTAGACCAAACTCTTCTCCTGCTGCAGAGGATGAGACAGGCAAGTGGTGAAGGCAGGTCTTAACCAGTTTCACCCTGACTGGTCTTAGGGCTCTCTTAAGCCTAATTAAGAAGGCCACCTTAGAGGGGGGAAGAAAGAAGAGTGTCCATGTGTATCTAATATAATTTCTAAATTAATTTAGTTAAATCAGTATGTGTTACGTGAGCAAGGCTTATTGTCAGAAAGCTAATTCTTAATTAAAATGAGAAATAGAGTGGTATTATCTATTACAAAGAGGACATGGGCTGAAACTACTACTGATGTGCGTGATTTCTTCTAAAAATACCAGAATGCAAGGATTAGGTACAAGTGAGTTAATAAGGTGTTGTACTGTGCTCTGAAGGCTGCTTAAAATTAGCTGTAAATGTGTTTTTGCTTGTCCTAAATGCATTGCGGACAGACAGAATTATTTTCTTCTCTCTCAGTCTTTCTTTGAGCTGTCATACTCTGAGAAGCCTAGGTCTGTAGGCACTAGAAGGAGAGAGATCACTCTGTTGTTGCTCTTCTTTCCAATCTTGCTCTCAAGCCTGAAGGAATCAGTTCCAGTAAGTGACGTTCCGAGGTGAAGCGCAGTCATTTCCCCACACAATTTATTTTGTTTGCACTACGGTGCCATTGGGCAGTGCTGTGCCTTCTGGTGAAAGCACATTTTCACGAAAAGCACCCACTTTCAGGATCAAATCACTTCTTATAAACCAATCAAACAAAAGATAGGAGGGGCTACTGTTGCTTTGTGCCACAACTCAGTCATGTCCAGGGAGGTGCAGCCACCGGTGACCAACGTGGGAAATCAACGAGACAAGTCTCCGTCTGGTTAAACTCGGGAATAGAGTTATTTGGCACCACCAACACAGGATTTAACCAAGCATAAACCAGAGACTAAGAACTAAGAACAAAGGCAGGGTGGTGGGTTTTATGGGGTAGAGCAAGGGTGGAGTTTAGGGTCTGGGTCCAATAGGGATACAGCAAAGAAGAAGTCTCAGGGGTACAAACTAATAGGGGTACAATAGGAGGGGTTATTAAAGTAAATTCAGCATACATTAGCAACATAAGAAGGTAGAACACTTTTGGCTGATACTTTATAAGGGATTTGGGGGTGGAGTAACTCTTCCCGGGCTTATAGGGCACATCCCCCAAGGCAAAGGGGTGGAGTCCACTCCTCCCGGGACTTAAAGCCACGCCACTCACCTCAACACTGCCCGTCTAAAATCAAATCCCCGCCTCTTTGGGTGGGGGCACTCCACAGGCTACAGCTCTCCTGGCTAAACTCCCATTGAAAATAAAATGTTGCTAGTATTTACTGAGATTCCGTGTCTTCTGTGTTCCACAGCTGTGCAGAAAGGTAACAATTTTTAGCATTTTGCACAGCACTGCAACTAGCCACAGGCTGTTAATTACTTCTGCAATCAGCAGGGCAGGGAATCTTCTATGCTTAACTGTAAGCCGCATGAATTGTGGGACACATGAAGTTCTCAGGATGTGGTCTGTGCCCCACAAAAATCTCTAAGCAACTCTCAGCTACGTGCTGCCTGGCCCCACGCAAAGGATTTCATGTCCCTCTGGCACAACAGGATGTATTTAGTTAGATGTAAGAGGTTGGTGCTTCCAGATGAACTACAATCCCTGAAGAGAGGCAATCCCACCCTCAATCTACAATTTCTGATCTTCCAAAGTTGGCACTGGCCAAAATTACTGCCTGCATGGAAACCCTATAGTATCTGAGAGCAACCTGCGCCTCTTGCCCACTAGCAAAATTAATAGATAATAAGGTATATAATCTACTAGAGGACCAGTATTCCTGCACTGCTACAGATATGAATTTGCCTTTTTGCTACACTCTTAAATTTTAAGGGACAGTGAATAGTTGCTGGAGTTCACTAAGTCAACCAAGTTTGTAGTCACACAGTTAAACATGTAATCAGCTCTTCAGCCTGGAGCCAAACCTGTTCTGGCATTCTCTTGTGAGAGCTGGCATCTTGGAGCCTTGTGACAGAGGCAGTGCTTAGATAAGATTCTAACTTCTACCAAAAATGCTGGTTTATCCCTTCTTGGGGGGAAAAAATATCCCAGTCTAGAAGCTGTGCAAGATGGAAATTTCTTGGACAGTATCTTAGCCCAGAAACTTCCTTCACATCCAAAGTCTGAGCAAAGCATGGCAGCTCAGACACAGTTCTGTGTGTCCTTACTTCTGAGAGAGAGGGTCAGCATTTAAACCTCATCTGACCACAGCTGAGATCTACAAAGAACTTGCAATTAAGCATGTTCTGGTACCCACCTTTGTCTTTAGAGGAGCATGACAGTTTGCACTGTCTGAATGTATTAGCCAGCAGCAGTTAAACACAATCGAGCTGTCTGCTTCTAAGGTCAGGACAGAATACGCCACAGCTGCAGTCCTTCTCCCACTGGGTATGACTAATCACATCTACTTCCCTCATATTCTCTCCATCTCTTTTAGCTGTTTGCACAGATAACTTTTTTTTGGCCAAAAGTGCTTTCATGTTGAAATAAGGGCTCATTTTGTATTTTTTCAGCACACATGTAATTTTTTCAAATTCTGAGTAACACCCAGGGATGGTTAGACAGGGAGAAATCCCAGGGTTTGGAAGGTATTGTCAAATTGTTCAAGTCCATGACTGAACAGTGCAATTCATCACTTTACCCCCATGTGCCTGATTGCCAGATCAGGGGCTCTTTCTCCTTTGTTAGCATTTCAAAGATGTGGGGTCCAGAAAGGATGTCACTGTTTTGCTCCCATTTCAGAATTACTTGTGAACAAAGCATTTTTTTATGCAGAGAAAAAAAAAATGCAGCTTCTGTGGTTAAAATAGTAAATTGAGTTGTAATTAACTTAATCGCAATAATAATGAAAATACAGTCTTTTGAGGATAGCAAGGCCTTTAGCTGGCTTTATTTCCCATCTGACAGAGATAAATCAATTTAAAATTTACACTGGATATCAACATTGTTAGTAAAGAAGTCCCAGAAGAAGCTCAGAGTAACACAGCTATGTTCAGTATTTAAAAAAAATAATCCATTTTGCCTTATGATAAGAAAGGGGACCTTTGTAAATTCAAGTAAAATCAAAGATTCTATTTTATGACTCGGAGAATGTTGCTTTTCTTAGTTTGTTCACAACACATAATTAGAACTGGGGTGTACTTTACTACGCACCACACAAGAAATTCTCTGTCTCACTAACCAGAGGGACTGATGGAGAACTCTCAATCTGTTACTAAAGGTCTCCTATCATTCAAAAAAATAGTTTTCAAACTTAATCCCACAGATTAAGCAGATCAAAGAAAAGACTTCAAATTATAATTTTAAAGATAATAAATTTAAGGCTTTTTCTTTTTTAATTGGTTCCCTTTGTGATTCTTTTAATAAAAAGAAAAAAAGCTGAGCATGTGCAGCAGCCAGCTACAAACCCTCTTCCTTTAACATACACACACACAATTTTGCAAAGAATGCTTCATTTTAGATGCCATAAGCCCTGTACAATTCACAAAACAGTGATTTGTGGCTTGAAGTACTGGACTGTCAAAAAATTAATTAATTTTAAAAGTGTTTTTAATTAAAAAAATAATAGCTAATAGAGATACAGGACATAAAACCATTTGTGACTAAAAGGTCATTGATATTTTTCTACTGGAGTTTCAGCACAGCATTATAGAAGTCTTACATTCATGCAAATGTTATAATGGAAAAGTCTTTTTTCAGTATTGGCATGTGTTTGATCTAATAGTGACACATGAAACATTAGAATTTAAATACATATCTTAACTTTTATTGAATTGTAAGCTCTGTAAGTTTATAATATGTAGCACTGCAATTACTGATAACTCTATGTGGGAAGTCTCCCACACTATATTGGATTCTCTCATGTCTTCTGAAGAGAATGAAGGATATTAAACTCTTATTAGTCATAATTTATATAGACATTTGGATGTAACATTGCTAAACGTCACAACACTATGAACTAAATAATTAACAAAAAATATTTGCACTATATTTGCATGCATTTTTTTTATTATTTAAAAAAAATACTTAAATGTCAAGTCCAGGAGGTGCCTGAGTGATGAAACATTTCTCTCATTTAAAAGCCTGACAGAGAAATGGAATGACCAAGCTCTGAGCCACACAAAGACAGGACAGCTCAGAGCCTGCCTTGTAGAGCAGGATATGGTCTGGGCTCCCACTGAACATTTGCCCCAGGGTTCCAAGAACAGTAAATGTTTAACTTCCATGGAAACAGAAAGTCACCTGCTGTCCTTCCCATTAGCTCTATAACCCTGTCAGCTCCACAGTTAATAGCAACAGATTTGGATCAACCAACACATGCCTACCCAAAGTCAGGTTCCTGGGCTGTAGGACTACAACCTTTTTACACACAGGTTTTTACATACAGAGGGGTGCACTGACTTGAATTATGGAATCACAGAATAAGCTGAGTTGGAAGAGACACATCAGGATCATTGAGTCCAGCTCCTGGCCCAGCACAGGACACCCCAGGAGTCACACCATGTGCTTGAGAGCATTGTCCAAACACTTCTTGAGCACTTCTTGGTGTTGTGACCACTGCCCTGGGGAGCCTGTTCAGTGCCCAACCACCCTCTGGGGAAAGAGCCTTTTTTAATATCCAGCCTTAACCTCTCCTGACACAACTTCAGGCCATTCCCTTGAGTCCTGTCACTGGTCATGAGAGAGAAGAGATCTGTACCTGCATCTCCTCTTCCCCTCATGAGGAAGTTGTAACTGCAGTGAGGTCTCCCCTCAGTCTCCCCTCTTCTCCAGGCTGAACAGACCAAGTGCCCTCAGCTGCTCCTTGTACAGCTTCCTCTCAAAGCCCTTCACCATCCTCATGTCACACAATGGGGCCCACACTGCACACAGAGACTGGCTGCAATGCTGGGCCATCACCCCCATCCCCTGTGTCCCTACCACATCCTCCTGACAGGCAACACCCTGCCTCCCCTATGGCTCTAAGGCCCTGTCCATGCTCCATGATGAGCCAGGAAGAGCTGGTCATCAAAACAGATGTTTCACTGTGAGGGTGTGAGGCCCTGGCACAGAGAAGTTGTGGATGCCCCATCCCTGGAAGTATTCAAAACCAAGCTCAATGGAGTTCTGAGTTCTGAACAACCTGCTCTAGTGAAAGGTGTCCCTGTCCATGGTAGGGGGATTGGAACAAGATGATCTTTGAGGTCCCTTCCAGCCCAAGCCATTGTGTGGTTGTTTGTATGGGCCAGCCAAGCCTGCACATCAGGTCACTCGGCTGGATGGGGCCCCAGTGCCACACTGAGTGTCTGTGTGAGGGATTGTCTGTCTGCAGGAAAACCTGAGGTCAGAGACAATGCTTGTGTGAGACTTACCAGGCCTGCCCTCTTCCCATTGCTATGAGAAAACTTGTCACCAGGTTTAAAAGGCAGAAGTTGAATCCTGCTGAATGAAGAGAATAAACACAAATGAAAACACAGTAGCTTTTGCAAGGAGCCCTCTCTACTCCAGAAGTCTTGTTACTCTTTCCAGCAACCTCACTGGCCCAGCTTTCTCCCTCCTGTAGTTTTGTTTTTGCTACCCCAACAGAATTCTGGAACCTACTTCCAGTTCCTTCAAGCTGAGTTTGGCAGAATGCTCATCCTTCCTGGAAGTACTTGTGTCAAAGAACAGTAGCATGCCAACCTCAGAAAGGCAACAAGAAGCAGGAAACTTAAATATTTATTTTTTCACTACTATTATGTAGGCCAGTCAATTGTTTTTGAACTCCTAACGCTCATGTCCAATAGTTAAAACAACTGATCTTGCCAGGCGTCCCAATAGCACAATTGCTGTGGGTGCAGAACCGTAAGACTTGAGCTTCTGAAATTTCTATGTAGCTGGTCCTCCTTTATTTGGAAACAGTATCAAGAGCTTCTTTCCTATGCAGCCACGAGAGAGGAGAGCCCAGCACAACCTGTGCCACAGCTCTGATTAACTCCTCTCCAAGAGGAGTGGAGCAAGGCAGACATGCTGAGGATATCCACCCCCCAGCCAATGCTGAAAAATTCACCAAGACCAGAGTTTTTCTGAGGGAGAATTCTAACAGCGACAAACTTAAATTGCATCAGAATTTCCCCCCTTCTTTTTCATCAATAAAGTCTGAGCTTGTGCAACTGAAATCAATGGGAACTTTATTACAGATTTAATCAGAAGAGAAGAGATGGGAAGAAAAGGGGAAAAACAATTAAAAATCTTGTATTGCTAAGTTATAGCTCTTCTAAAGAGCATAATCAGATTCCTGTGCATGTAAGTCAGTATTTTCTTCATTAGTGCAGCAAGTTTGCCATAAAATGACTACATTGCATTTATTCATGCATCTAGACTGAAAAAAAAAAAAAAAATTCATACATTTGGAAAAAAAATCTTTGAAATGGGCAGACAAGAACTTAAAATACATTAAGCCAATAGCTTATATCACAATATGATCCAGAGAGTATCTATTATTCTATCCTTTATAGACCCTTTATAGATTAATTTATATGAACGGAACAAGTATTTCTTCCATCTGTATTGAAAAAAAAACCCTCTCAACTAATCTAAAAAACTTTTAAAACAAACAAACCTCACCCCCCCCCCCAAAAAAAAAAAAAAGTTGGTTATAAACAAATGTTAGTGATTTTAGGAGTAAATAATTCCCAGCCGACAGTCATCATCCACCCCCAGCTCACAGGTTCATCTTACTGCGACAGAAGCAGCCCACAAACCTGACATGGCTCACAGCTGCAGCAATACTGCCCTTCCTACTCGGATGGGTTATTGCTTTTGTTATTATTATTAAACTGATTACACACTTCTCAGGTTGAAAAAGGTTTCCTTTAATATTTAACTTTCCTGGAAAGATATGTATAAGAGGAGAGGTTTTTTAAAGTCTGCATTTCATACAAAACAAATAAGACCTCTTATTCTTTTTATTAAACTTGGAGGACTTTGGGTATTTATTTCTTGGGTGCTTATTTCAGGGATTTCTTTGTAATCATAAGGCAAGAATTCATGATTTAACACTTGACTGAATCATGACACAAAACACCCAGGATTTATAGTTTCCTTACACAGTTCCCTTTGGTAACCAGCACACAACACATCAATCTTCAGCTGTTTACAGATGTCCCCTCTCCCTCCCTTCAGAGGGGTCAGTTGATCTGTAAGGCAGAAATATGAAAAATTCTAAATGCTTTTTGTCTATCCCTAAATCTCACTGGGTGCTCTGCCACTCATGGCTCCCTTTTCTCTCTTTAACAATGACCTCAAAGGACTAGTGCTTCTCATCTGGATACTCCTCTCGAATGTCCTGCATTTTCTGAGTCATTAGGAAGGGATTGGCCAGCCTTAGGTCCAACAGAGCCCGCTGTTCCTTGACACCCCCAAGAATCACATCAAAAGCACTTCTGAGGTGCCAAATCTATAATCTGGTTCTCCTTCACTCTGGATTTCAGTAACATGAGCAGAACAGGGACAGAGATGTGATCCTGCCCCTCTGCTGAGCCCTGTGAGGATCTCCTGGAGTGCTGTGTCCAGCTCTGGGCTCCTCAGGACAGGAGAGACACGGAGCTCCTGGAGCAGATCCAGCAGAGGGTGACAGAAGATGGAGGGACTGGAGCATCTCAGTGAGGAAAGGCTGAGGGAGCTGGGCCTGTTCAGCCTCGAGAAGAGAGGGCTGAGAGGGGCCCTCATGCCTGTGTGTCAGTGTCTGCAGGGAGGGGACAGGGGATGGAGCAGGCTCTGCTCTGTGGGGCCGTGGGACAAGAGGAATGGGCAGATGGATGTACAGAGGATCCACCTGAACGTGAGGAGGAATTTCTTTCGTTTGCAGTGACAGAGCACTGAAACTGATTGTCCAAAGGGTGCGGAGTCGCCCTCACTGGAGATATTCCAGAACCGCCTGGACACAATCCTGTGCCATGTGTGCTCTGGAATGGCCCTGCTTGAGGAGGGAGGTGGGATCAGATGGCGCACTGTGCTCCCTTCCATCCTGACCCATCCCGGGATCCAGCAGTCCCGTGGCACAACGGCAGCGCCATCCCCATGTCTTGTGTGTGTCCCCTTGTCCCGCCTGTGTCCCGTGTGTCCCCTTGTCCCGCCTGTGTCCCCCTGTCCCTGTGCCCCCTGTCCCTGCCCCTATCCCTGCCCGTGCCCCCCTGCCCGTGTCGCCCTGCCCCTGCCCGTGTCGCCCTGTCCCTGCCCGTGTTCCCCTGTCCCTGCCCGTGTCCCCCTGTCCCTGCCCATGTCCCCCAGTCCCGCTGCCCCCGCCCCGCCCGCACTTCCCGGAAAGGCTCCCCGTTCGCTTCCGGTTCCGTGCCCCATCATGGCGGCGGCCCCTGCGCCCGGCGGGCTCTGAGCGCTGCGGAGCCGCCCCGCTCCCGCCGCCCCTTCCCCGCTCCGTCCGTGCGGGGCGAGCCGGGCGCGGTGCCGGCGCCGCCGGGAGCCGTTCCCGGGCTGCCGCGCGGCTCCTGCCCGGGGCCGAGGCGCCGCCGCCGCCATGGCGCCGGTGCTGCTGGAGAGCGCCCAGCTGGTGCCGGCCGGCCCCGCGTCAGCCCCGGCCCCGCCGGCCCCCGGCGCCGTGACAGCCGCCGCCAGCCCCGGCTATCGCCTCAGCACCCTCATCGAGTTCCTCCTGCACCGCACCTACGCCGAGCTCACCGTGCTGGCCGACCTGTGAGTGCCGCAGATCTCTCCGTGCCCGGCTGGCGGTGCCGCCTCGCAGCATCCCGAGAGGATGCGGAGGCCTCGCCAGGGATCTGTCCCGGAGCTCCTCCGGGGCTGCAGTGGGGGGAGGTGGTCGCTCTTTCCCATTCATAAAATGGTTTGGGTTGGAAGGGACCGTAGAGATCACCCAATTCCAAGCCTGCCGTGGGCAGGGACACCTTCCCCAAGACCAGGTTGCTCAGAGTCCCATCCATCCTGGCCCTGAAGACTTCCAGGGATGGGGCATCCACAGCTTCTCTGGGCAACCTGTGCCAGTGCCTCACCAGCCACACAGTGAAGAATTTTTTCCTGATATCTAACCCAAATTTACTCTTTTTCCATTTGAACGCATTCCCCATTGTCCTGCTGTTGTAAATACCCTTGTCCGTTCTCCCACCCGGGGAGATGCCTGTGCATGCAGGTTGGTCTCTGCATCAGTCTGTGTCCAGGGGCACAGCAAAAGCTACTGAGTGATCTATCATAAACAGAGAAAATGTCTCTGGGAACTGAGAGCAGCTGCAGGTTGGCTGCTTAAATGCTTAAGTTTGCCCCAAGTTACTGCCAGAATACTCCAACTGTAGTGCTGGTACTGATATCAAAATATGTGAAACTGGAATGTCTGAAACTGAGATATTTTCAGATGCTGCAACTCCTTAACTTACCTCTGTAGTTTTTAAAATACCATTTGATTATTTTTGGGAAATAAGTTATTTACATTTGCTTAGTGATCTGTGTCGATGTTGTTGTGTTTGAAGTGGCAAAACAAAGGGATTGTTTTGGGCCAAGAAAAATTTTCATGAAAGCATTTGGATTCTGAATAAACCTGTTTCCCTCTTACTTTGTTTAACCATAGAGGTTCTTGTGGGGAAGCTGTGTGTTTCAAGAAGTGACATACAGAGCAAATGGGAAAAGATAGGTATAGCTCTTGTACAGTGCCATGTCTGGTAAGGATGCAAACACAAGTTTGCCTCATGTGAGCTGAAGAATATTCAAACTCTGGAAAGGGCAAGGAATTTTAGAGTTTTAGTTTGCTTTGAAAAACTTCCAAAATATCAGTCAAGAAGTCCTTCCTGTATGTTTATGGCGTGTGTAGAATAATTGATCTCAGCAGCCTTCATCAAACTTTTCAGTTAATTTGACCAGTTCCAGTTTGCCTGGTACAGAGTAGTGACATGGTACTATTTTTCATATACTTTGTAGTTGTGTAGAAGTTCCTGTAACTGAAAGTGGCCAACAAAATTTCTAGTTGTCTGGAATGTAATAGAACAATATATAATACATCTTTTTTTTCCCCCCTCTTCTTTCATATAGATTACCAAGAAAGACTGATATGGAAAGGTGAGTTATAACTTCATAGATAAGAGAATCTGTAACACATGTTAAAATATAGAACTTGTTTAGGATGTTAATATACTGTTGTTTAAATAAAATCTTTTTCACATAATTTTAGATATGATGCAAGAAAATAAGCTTTGTCTGTCTTGCTGTCCCTACATAGTTTCAAGATTTTTCTCAGCATCAGTGACAATATTGGGTTTTGTTGGTGTTTGGGTTTACAGTTTTTTGGGCTTTTTTTTTGCTGTTATAATAAGTGAACTCTGTTAAGGGTGTTTTTCTCTTCATGAATCTTGAGGCAATGAACTAACAGTAAAGCTGATGTGAAAGGCAACTAGAGAATTTAAATAGATTCTAGTTAGTGTGATAAAGGAATGTTTTGTTCAGAAGTAACGGTTCAACAATGACAACGAGGTAAAAACCTCTTTTCTGCATTTTTCCATGTTACCTGGTCTTTCTTATCATGAACGCTGTTTTCTGCTCCTGTTCTATGTGGTTTTGAAGTGTGAAAATTATTAGAGAGCAAATGTAAGAGACCAGAACAGTACAGTGCTGAGATGAAAAAAATCCATTTACTTTTCTGTTTCTCTTAATAAATGTTATGAAACTTGTCAGAATATTGTTCCCTTTATTTGTGTTGACATATGAATTGACTTAAATTTCTTTAGAAGATATAGGAGCTATGATATTCCTAAGAATCTTAATAAAGAATTCTGTGTACCAGGATGATCAGTAATTGTTATCTCAAACCTTCCAAAACTCTCATAACATGTGGAATTAATCTCATTTTCATGGAATCACAACCTGGAATGATTAACTGTACTCCTTTTCCTTCTTCATAGTATTTTATTAAGAGAAACAGTGTGGGTTTTGATTTGGTTTAGTTTGGGTTTTTAATTATCACAGTATTTACTGAAGAAATTACTTCAAACTTGGGACCAGAACTCCCTTGTATTCATGGGCGGGCTTTTCCCATCTAGATATTTAGCATTTCTAGGTGAAGTTGGATTCTACTTTTTTGGGCACATGGGTGTGGGGCAACAACTTAAATCATAATGGATTAGAGAAAAGAAAATAAGACAGCCTTCAATGTAGAAAGAATGTCCTACAACTGAAATTGTCTTGAAATTAAATGTTCACATCCTTCTTAGCTTTGACTTACAACTCCTCTTGGTGAAATGGATTTCCAGCTCTTGGAGGAGCTCATCTGTAGGAATGTGGCTTAATTATCCATATTTTCTCTAGCTTTGAGATTCTAATGGATTCAGTAGTTGGGCTTCAAGCTCTGTTTCTTGGAGCTAGAGCCTGGTGACATGGCACATATACTTTGATGAAGATGTGATGGTGTTATCCTCTAAAAAAATTCACATAAAATATAAGTTCTGTGTTACAATGCCTGCTTAAAAGATGCTGGGATAAGAAAAACTGATTAGAAATTATGCATCATACTATAATACAGTGTTTTTTTTTCAGGATCATTTATTAGTTATCCATTGTAGGAATAAATAACTCTTAGAATAAAGTGGTTGGATTGAAAACAACATTAGTACTGTGGTGGAAAATTAATATTGCTGAGTTGTGGGGGAAATCCAGGGGTTTTCTTCTTGGTAATGGAGACTGGGTTTCGCACAGTATGCTTATCTTTTTCTGGGTGACCTACTTTAGTCTTTGACCACATCACTGTTTCTTTGTTTTCCTCATGTCTAAGTAGTTTTTCACTGGTTTAGTTTGTAGCTGTTGTACCTTGGCCTTCTGCACTTCTGAAAAGTGTCTGGGTTCATCTTCTCTACAATGCCCCTTTAGATACTTGAAGATGTCAGTAGGATCTTGCCACAGCCTTTTCTTCTTAAGCAGGAGCAAATTCAGCTTCATTAACCCATCCTTGTATTCCACATGTTTCCTGCAAATGTAAATCCATTTTCTGATCTCCCCTTAATCACAGAGCATTTCATTCTGTAGAAGGCAGTTTATTTATCAGGGATGATTTGCCCTTGGCAAATTTCTGATATTGTTTCCAGGCTAATTTCATGCTTGGTATGTATCAGGACATAGCTTAGAGAAAGACTTGTCCTATGAAATTTTTTCTTACTTGAACTTAGGCCAAGTGACCTACAGTTCCCAAGATCCTCCTTTGCCTCCTTGAAGAAGGACATGGTGTTTGCCTTTTTGCTGTCATCATGACCTTTGGTCACTCTAGGTTTTGGAAATTATAGAGGGCAACTTTACAGTGGCATGGATCAGCTCCCTCAGAATCCTTGGATGCAACACATCTACTCCAATGGACTTTTGTATGTCAAGCTTCCTTAAGTGGTCCTTAACTTGATTTAATTCTGCTGTAGCTAATGCTTTACTCCCCAGACTCAGCCATTAGTCTGAAGAATCTTAGAGATCCAAACTTAGCAGTGAAGATCAAGGGTAAAAAATGCACTGAGCAACATGGTTGTTTTAAAGATTTTTAATTTTTGTTTCTTGTATGGTAAATAAACTCTTTCCTGAGGTTTCATCTTCCTTGAATATTTATTTTTGTGTAGTCCAGTATGTACCTATAGTGAAAGACAATGCAGGAAATTTGAAGGCCTTTATATTTTATTAGAGAAGTAGATTCCCATTGCGGTTGTCATTCAGGGATGATGATGGTGGTTCTGAAAGAAGGGTTTTGTCAAATCAAAGTAACAAGTCTTCTCTAACTTCATTTAAGTGGTATAAATGGAACAGCTACCAGAATACTCTGTCTAGAGTCAATTATATTTGACTAAAAAATATTTGTCAATTATTTTCATTATTAAATTGTTGTGCTTCTTGTGGGCTGGTTTTTTAAATTTATTTTCAGTCACAGAACATCAATTTGAATTTTTCCTGCTGTCATGCTGCTTTTACCATAGATGTTTGACATAACTACTGGATTTTAGCAACTTCTGGGTGGAGTTTGTCTGAGAGATTACTGGCTTTCTAATGTCTTATGCTAGTCATAATCATAAAGTTTTCCTGAATCTTTCTAAATTCTCAACGTCTTGTTTTCATAGTGTGGTTACTGTTAGAGCAGTGTGTGCGTATAGCAGCTTGTCCACCACTTGAAATCTTAATATCAGGCTGAATGCCATTCCAAAACATGTGCTCTAGAACACAGAGAAATTACTGGCTTAATGCCCAAGTTCTTGGATGAGGTTCATGTAATGGAAGAAACAGGACCAGATGGTATTAGTTGTGCTTCTGGCCTTACATGTTCATCTCCTACAAGCAGATTATGGTTTACTTGCACAAAAGAGTTAACCTCATTATACCAGCACTCTCAGCAGAATCAGACTCTTTCTGTGTTAGGAATTTGTGTTTTACAGATTGGGATCAGAAGGACATGCAGCTTCTGTTTGGTAGAGGCCAATATCTTATGCAGTAATTAATGTTGTTTTTGTCCAAACGCTTCTGTTACTTTAGAAAACCATAACAGCTTAGATTTGGGGTTTTTTACAAACTAAGTAGAAAACCATGGTGAAATTAGTAAATTGAGCACATAGGAAGGGAGGAAAACCTCCATAAACTGTTGATGAAGTGGTATTTCAGAGTGTATTATGTTACAGATCTGCACTGTAGATCTTTATGTCTCATCTGATGCATCTGCACTGTAGATCTGTAATAATGCATGAAAATCTGCCAGTGCCCCTCTTGCATTCTCATTTACAAAAAATAGCTCTGAAGACATGCAGACATACACTCCTTCATTTTGACTGTCTTGTACAAAAGTGGTGGGAGGATTATTGAGAATCAGTAAGTTCTTACCTTAATTTCTTTGCAAGGCAGGAATGGAGAGCAAAATTAAAGGATGGGGGTTTTGTGGTCTTCCCCACCACCACTCTATTTCCATATTGTAACATACTGTGTAACAATATTGTAAAATGCTAGAACGATACTTTGTTCAGTATCTTATTTATTTACTTATAGTGAGTATATGAGTGTAATGTTACTGTCATGTCCTATAGTCCTTGGGTATGTTGCCTACTTTAAACTTAGTTTTAAGCCTTGGGGAAATCCTATAAAAGGTGTAAAGGTAATTTAGTTGAGCTCAGTATGGAATTGTTTCTCTTACAGTCAGTGATTAATTCCTATGAATATGTTTTTTGTTTCCCCAGACAGTCATGATTTGTTAGAATCCATGTATGTTGTTAGGTATTCACAACAGAGACTTTTTTCCCCATGCTCTTAATCAAACAAGCCACATATAACTACTGTTGCCTGCATTAATACAATTAGAAGTTATCATTACAGCTTTTTTTATTTTTTTAAAATTGGCACAGTTAAATTACAGCTTTATTATATATCTGAGCACTGGCTTAATACACATTTATTTTTTTTTTTTCCAGAAAAATAGAGATAGTGCAGTTTGCAAGTCGCACTCGTCAGCTGTTTGTTCGTTTGTTAGCCTTGGTCAAGTGGGCTAATAATGCTGGGAAGGTGGAAAAGTGTGCGGTAAGTTAGAGTCTGGCCTGAAACAGCCTCTGAGGGATATGGGATATTGCTGCACCCTGACTTCTTTTTACTACAGAAATTTAAAAACAAATATTCCTGTTTAGAAATTGTATAATCTTTTTTTTTTTTTTTTTTTTAAACACTTCATGTTCCCAAAAACTCATCAGTGGCTGAAAGGAAAGACTTGTCTGCACATAGTTTCAGGAAGGATTTGGGTTAAGATAACAGGACAGGGAAGATGGTGATCTGAGTGTATTAGTTCTTATTATCACTTTCATCCTGGATAAATAAGAAAAAAGTCCAGAATGCTGCAGAAAAACAAGCCCCTACTGATTACAAACAAGTATGGTTGCATTCCAGTAGCAATCAGCAGATAAGGAGCTGTGAGGCTGTACAGATCCCCCACAGCATCAGGAATGTCATGTGGATTTTAAGTGTCCTTGCATGTGAATGTAAGAAATGGCCAGAATATTCATTATTTCTTTGTTTTGTAAATGCAGTTACTTGAATTGGAAGTAACAGATAAAATAAATATAAAGAGCCATTGATTTGTGCATTTTTTTGATTTGCCTTTTTTTTTTTTTTTTTTTTTTTAAACTCCTTGTTCTCTACAGATGATATCAAGTTTCTTAGATCAGCAAGCAATCCTGTTTGTGGACACTGCTGATCGTCTGGCATCGCTGGCTCGAGATGCTTTGGTTCATGCTCGGCTGCCCAGCTTTGCCATCCCATATGCAATTGATGTTCTGACAACTGGATCCTACCCTCGGCTGCCCACCTGCATTAGGGTAAATAACTGCCCTGTCTGGGGGGTGTGAGAACCCCCTGTACAGCCTCAAATGCACGGTAATCAAACTAATTGTCTGTGTGCAGGTGGAACTGTAGCTCAATACAGGCCTAGTGCCAAGTCTGCAGTGTCAGTTTCTCATGCAGAACACTTCCTGTTTGAACAAGTTACACTTTCCCAGTAAAGCATTCCCTCCATTTATTTAGTTCTGCCAAATTTAACGATTTTATTCTGTGGTCAGTCTTGGCTAAAATGTAGTCAGGTAGAAAGCAAATCTGAGTGTAAGATAATAAAACTTCACTGGACAATGGCCTGTAGTATTTATATTTTCAGACTTCTGGTCTGGTTAGTTTTCACAATTGCTGCTATCAATCTGTTACACGTGTTTGAGATGCATAGACTTGTCTGTGTTTATTGTAACAGGATAAAATAATCCCTCCTGACCCAATAACAAAGAGTGAGAAGCAAACCACACTTCATCAGCTAAACCAGATCCTTCGCCATCGACTCGTGACTACAGATCTCCCTCCACAGCTGGCAAATCTTACAGTTGGTAAGAACTGGAATTACTTTTTGAAGGATACATTCTTGCAGGCTGATTTAAAATTGTTGTTTTGATGCTAAAGCAAAGCTAAATGATAGTTTGAGACCATTAAGGATGCTTCATCTCTTAAGACTGGGATCCTATCTCTGTATGACATCAAAATACATATTTTTTTCCCTGTTTGAAAAATGAGAGCACTGATAAAATTGCTGAAATATTATTTATTTTCAAGAAGGAATCTTGTGCAGGTAATGCCAAAATGTTTTAGACATTGTCTTGCTCTTTCAGCAAACGTTTTGTGAAACAGTCTTTGGGCTACTTTGTCTTAATTGAATTTTAAAATTAGTTAAACTGTTAGGTCTTTCTGCAGAAACTCTTTGAACTTGAGTTTAAACAAATGACTCCATGTTGCTTTTTTAAGCTGTTTTGATATTCATGTTCAGGCAGAGTTTGCCTGAAAACAGAGTTTGTTCATATTTATGCATGCCTTTTGTTCAGTGGCTCACCACAGTGCCAGATCTCTTAAACTGTTTTGAGATCTTTGTTTTTATTTAGCCCAAGTACTGGTAAACATTAAGAAAACCTTTTATATAGGAAGGATATCTATAAACTGGACTAGGCTATTGCAGAGTCATAGAGAATAGGGTGGGAATGGACCTAGTCCATGCTTTTAACCAAGACAAGGTTAGCCATTTGTAAAGCATTCCCCACAGATCTAGATCAAAGATGCTTTTGGAGAATCTTAGTGCTGCTTTTCTTTAGTCCCTCTGTGCTTGCAGTATCAGTATTAGAGGTATTTTTGTCTATCAGAAGTATATATGAATGATAATATGTCTGAACTTTTAAGAGTTTTCAGTTAGCTAAACATTTCAATGACTATTATTTTCTATTTTGGAGTGTGGTTTGTTTTAAGAGCATGTCTCGGGTGCTCTTGAAAATGAAACTTCCTGAGCTAAATGGTTAAAATTTTTGCAGCAATATTTCTAAATGTCTTTAATTGTAAAGGCATATGATGTAGTTTGTTAAATGATTGAGAAGGTTGACCTGCATGTCAGAGTAAGGACTTGTACTTACTTGTTTGCTCTGTCTCATTCTTTTTATGACCTTGCTTGCATAGTTTTAAAGTCCTTGCTCCCAATTCTTGAAACAGATTGTAGTTTTCATAGAGATGTGAGGATGTACATGTCAATTAGAAAAATAATGTGTGTAAACTTTGCTTGTTGTGTGTATATAAATTCTGCAAAAGATTACCTTCCTCACATGAAAATGGATTTATAATATTCTGATATTAAATAAATGCTTTGCAGTGAGATGTGTTTTCAGGGCTACATTTCAGCCTGGGCTGAGATCCATGTTCTGAATGTCATTTGAATATTGCTGAAAGCATTCATTGTTAGTAGTAGCAAAGAATAGGAATATTTCAGCCAGATGTTTTGTTTTTCAGGCTGGTAGCTCCATGTTATGCTGTATTACAGAAGTGCAAATGTTAACAAGTTATCAGATTTAACAAGTTAACTTCAGGACAGTTTGTACATCTTTCTATGCTGCTTATTGACATTGTGTCTGTTGCAGACTGTAAAATGTTCCCAGTTGCATGGAAACAAGCAACAGAGCAGAAATGATAGGGAAGTAATCCATTATGAGTGCCAGGAGCTACCACACTGTTATTTTTTAGGCACCTTAGGAGACTCAGTGAAATAAAGTATTCTTGTCTTCCTTAGCCAATGGCCGTGTGAAGTTCCGAGTTGAGGGTGAGTTTGAAGCCACCTTGACAGTGATGGGTGATGACCCTGACATCCCCTGGCGCCTTCTCAAGCTGGAAATTTTGGTTGAAGACAAGGAAACTGGTGGTAAAGAAAAAATCAAACCTTTACACTTTGTTTTTAACATGATATTTGTCTCTGAAACTGTATAAGTCTGTTTTTTTGCTGGGTTTCCTCCATATCACCACTTAAGAGAATGTACTTGTCCTGTTTTGACCTTGCTTTATAGGCTTCTAATATACAGTGACAGTGTAGTAAAATGACTGACATTTCCAGAGTAAACCAAGAATTTTGTTATTTTGTTGCAAAACCTGGTATGGAAATTGCTCAGTACAGTTGTATCTTTTTTATTTTTAATTTGTCAATTTACTGAATTATTTTAAGTGCCTACTTTCCTGATGGCTAATGTGACTTATTTTTCATATGCTAAAGATGGTCGAGCCTTGGTTCACAGCATGCAGATCAACTTCATCCATCAGTTGGTCCAGTCCCGGCTGTTTGCTGATGAAAAGCCCCTTCAGGACATGTACAACTGCTTGCGTATCCTTCTGAAAGGGGCTTCTGAATTAGGTGTTTAATGTAGCCTTGCTCTTATTAGCTGGAAGTCAGGAAAGATAGATTCCCTGCTAAGCTTGCGGGAAATGTCTGGACATGCAGTTATGGTGGCCTTGAAGTAAATGATGGCCTTGGAAGCAGTAATTCTCAGGTGTCAACATGTCAAATTTAATGCTGCATACTAAATCAGCAAAGGTGAGGGTGAGGTATTCAAGGCAGCAGGTTGTGTGGTAAGTCAGTGCAGCGGCAGCAGCAAATTTTGGGGGTGAAATACAAAGCTGACTTGCTCTCAAGAACTGCAGTAAAGTGCAGTTGATGAGGGTGCATTAACGCCATTGTATCTGTGTGAATAATGAGAGGAGATACGGGGTGTGCAGTGATTTTCCACTTGCAAAGGGCAGATTGTTAGACAATGCAAAATGGATTTCAGTGAAATTCTTTCTGCAAAAAGAGTTATTTTTTTAGGGTGACTGTGGGAGATAGGGTGAGTGGAATTTCTTTGTTAGTAATCATCTTTTCAGTAAAAGATGATGACAACTAGAAATCTGTAAAACAGGGCTGTGACACTCCTGTCTAACAACCTGTCCTAGTTTAGAGTTTATAAAACCACAAGAAATCCCTTTGAGAAATATTTGGTGCTGTTTATATGTCCTTATCTCTGGATTAGTAAGTTAGTGTGTTTTCAGACGGCATCTTGTGACTTAGATGACAAAGGGAGGGATGTGGTATACAGAAACAGGCTTATATAGTGTACAGCCTTCCTGGACATCTTATATTTTCTTAGCTCCATGCATTAGACTCCTTCTGCCTGGCTCTTCAGCTGGAAGTCTTGCATTCACAAACACTAATGCTGATCCGAGAGCGCTGGGGTGACCTTGTGCAAGTGGAGCGGTACCATGCAGGGAAATGTCTCTCACTCTCTGTTTGGAAGTAAGTTCATTTCAAAAGGACTGTTAACAAGCAATAAATGAAATAACAGGAGGGATTATATTTACCAAGCTTGAACCATAATTCTCAGAATTGTACTTTCTTTTTGATGTGAGACTCCTAAATTCTTGTAATTAGGTACCTACATGTGTTGTGTGACTTGCAAAGTAAGGGCTGCATGTTAATGTACAGAAGAGCATTGGATGCAGTTATAAATGAGTTTATCTAAGATACCTTTTTATTTAGATATCTGAGATATCTAAAAACTGATTAGATTTCTGTCAGACTTCTGCTGTATTTATTGCTTGATTTGCACTGGATAACATATTAAAAAGCAATCCCAGTACACTTCTGATTGTGTTAAATTTGCAGTCATCTGAAATTCTTCATGTAGTTACAGTTTACCAACAGTTCTGCTGTAAAATGTCATCTAAAACAAATGCCTTTTTCAGTTCAGCTGACACAATGTTGTTTTTAACCAGGACACACAGAATCAAGGTTTAGCTACTGGAAAACATATTTTCTGTTCTTCCAGTTGTGTGGTTTAATTATTCTATTTATTTTAAGTCAACAGGTACTTGGCAGGAAAACAGGGACTGCATCTGTCCATAAGGTCACTATAAAAATTGATGAAACTGATGTCTCAAAACCCTTGCAAATATCTCATGAGCCTCCACTTCCTGTCTGTGATTCCAAATTGATGGAAAGAGCCATGAAGGTAAAGGTTTGCTTTGCAGGAGGCATCTAATTTTGTGAATAGAAAACTCAAGTGCTTTACTCTGTCAGTTTGTTCCACTTTGATTCTATTTAAAGAGCTGTTTCTAAGATTTCTAGTAGGTATTTACTGTAGGTTGTGTAGTGTTTATGTGAGGGACCTCAAATTGTTGTTACAAATTATTGGCTCTGACTTAATCTTAAAAATTGCACCTACTTCACAAGTGCATTATACCACTTATGAGAGAGAATGCTCCGGCTGGGGGGAAACAACAGCGTGTCAGTTATTGTTAGGGTTTGGCCTGAAATGCTTTGTAGAGAGACAGTTCTTCTCTTTCCTGTCTTGGAGCTACTCTGAAGATCAGCTTCCCCTTGTCACTGGAGTTGGCTACCCAGCAGTGCTATCCACTTCAAAAAATCTTACATTGTGATTCAGAAATCTTTTGCTGAAGAGCTCATGTGGCATGTTTGTTACAAGTGTTAGGTGAAGCTTAGTTTTACATTACCACTAACCAGATTATATCATGTGGCCTACTTGAATGTTCAAATTCCTGTATTTTACAGGTGGAATTGTTGCAATGATCCAAAATGAGTAGCTGCAGTAAGCTTCCTACTTGGATCATGCTTCACTGGGGGTAATTCTAGATCTTGGTAAAAGATATTTAAGAAAAACTGCATTCTGGGTATTATAATAAATTGTCTGTAAGTCCTTCAGCAGATGTGTGTATATCACTGTGATACATCAGGATGTCTGTTTGTCATTATTGCTTTCTGTGTTTGGGTTTTGGAGAGCTAGGAAACTGGAGTGAATGGTGTAGTCTTCACACTTTCAGTACAGTTTTTCCACAGGGAAAAGCTCCCCAGCTCAGATCTACCACCTGTCTCACAGAACTTTCTCCTGATGGTAGCCTCCACCCCCTGTACATACTGTGTATTTCAGCCTCTTGGCCCATCATGCTACCAGTGCTGACAGATAAGTCTGTATGGTGAATATCAAGAGCTACCAAGGTTTCACCTACAGAGGGATGTGGGAAACCGAGTGAAGCATGGTAGCCTTCTACTCTATTTCTAGAGTAGGAATTCTGCTGTTAGTTTAGTAAATATATATTACATTTTCTTATTTAAATTAGCATATTTAGGGATTTAAATATAGAGTTGATTTAGTGAAGATGCTGTATTTATGTGTAAATCCAAGAAATGGCTCTTTATCTACAACATCTGCTGAAGATCCGCTGGAGCTGACACAGTCTAAGCTCACTGAATGAAGTCTGCAGCCCGTCGATTAAGATATGAGGCCGCTGTAAATTTGAGATGTATCAAAGTTAATGCTGTCCCCCTTTATGGGGACTTGCTCTGAGCTTAAAAAATTATCAGCTGTGGTAAATACAGTGTTGTTGTAATGTTTGAATAATGATCTCAGCTATAATGACGTAGATGGCACACTGGGTTTCTGTTTGTTTAAGATACTGTATAAAACTGGCACAAACAAACATGTTTGTCTGAGCAGGTTGTTCTGCATTAACCTACTGAAAATTGGATGGAGCTATAGAACATGTAGTCACTTCTAAGTGAGGAAGATTTAACCCATTGCAGCTGCTGAGGTGAAATGCTGTAGTGTCTGGATAAAGACTTGATTGTTAAGGCCTTGGAAAGCTTGTGTTTAGGGGAAGGTCATTCTGGTGTACAAAAGCTTGCACTGAATATAGTATAATTCTGTGGTGTATGAACCTCTTCTGCATTTATCTCTTATACTAGAATAAAATTTGAGTTTAATTCAGCTTGAACAGTTTTCAAAGCAGTGTGAGGTTACCTAGAAAAAAGGTTTTGCTGTAATCTGGAGCTTTGCTTATGCAAAATATGCAAATAATGTGACTGGAATGTGAATGAATGTGAATGCAAATGCTTTAATTTAGATTGTACAAGTAAGTTACAGTGAATGTAAGTGGTGGCATGAGCTTCAGCACTGGCAGTGCAACAGAATGTAGAGGCAAGCCCCTAGATAATTTTGGGTTCGGTAGGGTTGGCCATACTCAGTGTCAGTCACTGCATTGTTACCCTGTTAGCAGGACTTAAACTTGCTGGATTTCATGTTACAGCTGCATGTGTGTTTGTGTGGAGGCAATCATATCCTATTGAAGTGGTGTTTTGGGGTGTTTTGTGTTTAGGGTCTTTTTCCTTTAGATAAGTTGGTTACCAATGGCTGAGAAAAAAAGCTAAGCTGAAAATGGACCATCCTTGATCCAGAACAAGTAGGTCTGCACAGGGAGTGGTAACAGCATAATTTGTGAAATGTCTTTTACACCTTCTTCTAATCTTAGCTCAAAACTCCTCCCACTGCCTGCTGCACAGACAGAATCTCATGGTAGCTTGTTGTATTTTATAGTGCTCCAAATACTCAAGTTAATAGTTAATGTGACTCACCACTGTTCCAAGCAAATTATTTCTGAAGTGATCGTTTCATTAAGTACCTTTGTTCCAGTGTGCTAATGCAGAAAATCTACACATCAAATATGAGCTTACTCAAGTATTTTTCTTTTTTACAGATTGACCACCTATCAATAGAAAAACTCCTAATAGACAGTGTCCATGCAAGATCTCATCAAAAACTCCAGGAGCTGAAAGCCATTCTTAAGAGCTACAACGTTAATGACAATTGTATGTGTTTTCTATTGAGGTTTTTCTAGTTCATTTCTACTTGTATATAGGGATGGTTTCCTTCTCTCTTGATGTTTCTTGTTTTCATTAATTTAAATTAAAGAAGTAAAGGGAAATGTGTTCAAAATTAACAAAACTTAGCTTTGAATTATTCTGCATTGATAAATGTAAAATACCTGTATGTCTAAATGCAGTGTAATACTGAAGCTGGAAGAACACTGTAGTCTGGCTTGAAGGGTTAAAATTTGCCTACTGTAAAATTGTTTGTGTTCAGAATTGAAAGCAAATCTTTCACTGCTTTGAACTAGTTTTGGATGAGACTTTCCTTAAACTGCTGTTGAAACTTTCGGGATGTAGGTTGATAATTGTGAAGCAATGAGTTAAAAGATAGTCGAGGATTAATAATCTTCAGATTGGGTCTGCCTTTTCTCATTGATTTGTAATTGTTTTCACAGAAAAATTCTTATATTCAGATTCTTCTCTATGTCAACACTATAATAATGTAAAAGTGAAGTTTGTGTCTCTAAAAACATACAGGTTTTTGATTATAATTGGCTACATTTTAAAATAGGCTTGAATTTTGACTGAAATTATTAACACCATTTTTTGTTTAGCATTCATTGAGACGGCTCTCCCAACTCTTGTAATCCCAATTTTGGAACCATGTGGTCGATCAGAGTGCCTGCATGTATTTGTTGATCTCCACTCTGGAATGTTCCAGCTGATGCTGTATGGTGTTGGTAAGTAAGCACAAAACCTGGAGGTATTTCATATCTTGCAAGAATCCTGTGCTTTGAGGTAGTTCTGTGGGAACAATTCTGTTAGATCTGCAAAGTTTTGTGAGCAAATGAACCCCACACTTGGGTCATCATCTAGGTATTGGAGTTTGAGGAATAGAAAAGAGGATATTATTGCTTAAGTGTCACAGTTCAGTTAAGATTGTTTTAAGAGGACAACAGAGTAATTATTGTTGGGAGTCAATGGAATGCATTTTCTTCATGACTCATGATTCCTGGCTTGCTCTGTTAATGGATGGGGTCATTTCACATGGACCTGAGTGATAATTGTATTATGTGACCTTATACATCTTGAGTTACTTCTGTTCAAGTTTTAACTTCAGGTTTCTCATTGCTTAAGAAAAGAAAGTAAGTTATTTTAGTTTATTTGGTTAATAACATCCTGCTGTGGTCTTACAAGCATTATGGATCTGTTGGTGCACGGGACAATTACAAGTTGCACCAGAAGTTTCATCTCAATATGAGAAAGGGATTCTTTACAGAGAGATCAAACAATCCTTAGAACAACCCCCTGAGAGTTCTGGTGGAGTCTGAATCACAGGGAGATGTTCAAAATGTTCAAGTTAGATAATCTCATCTGTGTTCCCTTTCCCACAAAAGGTTGGATCAGGTGATCTTTCAAGGTCCCCTTTGAAGCTCGAACCTGGACTGTTACGTGATTAATTAGATGAGATTCTTTCAATGAAAGTTTGAAGGTTTGTTTGAAGGGCTGGTGCTAAGACCATTCACCCACCTGGTGTTCTTGCAGATCAACTGACACTCGATGACATAGAGAAGTCTGTTAATGATGATATGAAGCGAATCATTCCTTGGCTTCAGCAGCTCAAGTAAGTGACTTGAACAATTTGCTTGGTTTGCATGGAATGAATCACTGCATTTGTATTCTGGATGAGGACACTTGCATTTTACCACAGTAGGGGTTATACTTTCTCACTGTTGTAAACAACCTTCAGTATTTGCCATCTCCTCTAAGCAGTGAAGTCCTGTGTTACTTGTTCCATGGTCCTGCTTTAATTTTGCCCCTTACAGGTAGCCTCATGCTTTCCTATATGCACACTTTGCATGAAGTCTTTTGACTTTTAAGTAGCAGACCACTTGCTTCCTGAGAATCTCTTTTTCTGCTCGTGTTCATTGTCTGTGTCCTTTATTCCACTGTGTTTCTTGTTTCTCAACAAGAATGATCTCACTTCTCACAATACAGAGGAAAAACCAGGAAGTGGCCTAGGATGATTTAAATAATACCCGTTTATATTCTAGCACTTCCGCCCTTGCTGGTTTAAGCCTCTAATCATCCTTCTGTAAAGCCCTGAGATTTAAGCACAAGATACATTTGGCTACCATAAGAGGTTGTAGCAAATAATACAAACACCGTTTTCATCTGCATGAGAACTGAGTTCCACCTGCCCTGTCGTTTTGGAAATTCCCAGTGCTCTGAGTTAATTGCAGGGTGAAATCTCTATTTGAGGAATTCTGCTTCTAAAAGAAGCTTGATGATGCGTGAAGCACTGGCACCCTGGAGAAACTAATCAACCTCCCTTTGTTATAAATAATGTACTTGAGATAATGGCTTGGGTAGTGCTGCAGTTTCTGAGGAAGCTCATCAGTCCACAGAATGTCTTTTAGGACAACGGTATCTGACATGTATCTGTGAGAATAAATGTGGTGTGTTGTGATGGAGAGATGCTGAGCAGCCACACTTTCCACTGCTGTTGTCAGTGGAAGTTTGACCGAGTACCCAAGCCATGCATTTCTGAGCCCCTTTCAAGCCTAGCTAGTCTCCCTGGCCTTGCCACTATAGCTAAAATCCATTGGAGTATGACAAAGTTTAATTCCAAATGTGAGAATAAATTTGGCATCTTGCATGTAGTTCTTCATCTCCAAACTTATTCAGGTGAATGAGTTTCTTTCTAACATAACTCCGAGTGAAATCCAGCTCCAGTGACTTTTTTTTACTGTATTGCTTAGCAGCCTATGGGAGCAAAGGTTTTTCTTTCTATACCAAAATGTAATTGAAGATTCCAGATTGTCGAATAACTGCAATCTGCATGGGTATTTTAATGTTTTCCTTCTATGTTTTATATTGTAATTTCATAGTGTAGTATATAAAAATTTATTCAGCAAATAATTTCAGGGCTTTTCTTCTTGAACTAACAGCTGTCAAGCTGAAGAAAAGATGTAAAGATAGTGATAAGAAAATATAAAGTAATGAAATTTCCTATGTGATTTTTCTGTATTTAACTTTTGCTGCAGTGATAGATGTTGGTTTAAATATGGCTGACTCTTAATTTGACACTAATTCTCTACACAGCAGTGTATTAGAATCATAAAACCAATCTCAGGGTACTAATACCTTTATTTCCATGCAAGGTTCTGGCTTGGACAGCAGCGCTGCAAACAGTCTATAAAACATCTGCCTACAGTGAGCAGTGAAACTCTTCAACTAGCTAATTATGCCAGCCATCCAGTGGGAAACCTTTCCAAACACAAACTGTTCATCAAACTCACTCGCCTTCCCCAGTACTACATTGTAAGTAACTGAAAAATGCTTCTGTCTTTTGCTCCCTGTCATGGATATCCCAGGCAGTTTGTTGTGCGGTTAACTCTTAACATTATCAACCAGGTGATTGATGTAATGCTTGATTCTCTTCTCTCCCCCCTTCTCCTGTGGGTTTATTAAGCACTCAGGCTTGTACAGAAGGAGACACATACAGATTTATTACTCAGCAACCTTCCCATTCTCTGTGTTTTCTGAAAGGTTTGGTCTTTCTTCTCTTCTTGGATACCTTTCCTAGCCCACAGTATCAATACATTGAAAAAAACTAATGTCTGTTCTTTGAAAAAGAAAGGATAGGAACTGAATTAGATTTACTCTTAGCTTGAGAATCTTCTCAATTTGTTTCGTTTAAATATAGGTTGTAGAAATGTTTGATGTTCCTGGCAACCCCACAGAACTAGACTACAAGTACCATTTTCTGTCTGTGAGCTATGCTGAGGGAGATGACAGCCCTGCCACTGCACTTTTACTACAGCAGTTCAAACCAAACATTGAGGAGTTGGTACTGGACACAAAGAGTGGCAAACAAATGAAAAGTGGTGTCAAGCGCAAGGTATGTGTTACAAAAGTCATTGGGGTGGTTACAGTGCATGAAAGCTCAACACAGGTTCTGAGCATCAATTCCAGCTTTAGTTGCCATGTTTCCAGTGTTTGTATGGCTGACATCTTACTTGTAGTGGTTCTCTGGACTGCTTCTCTTAGGGAAATGCTGGGAAACTGTTTTGTAACAGTTGTCCTTCAATTCATGCCAGGCCTTCTCTGCTGCTCTCGGAGCCAAGGCAGAGCTCTGTGCAGAGGAGTGTTTATATATTGTATGTGAAGAGTGCTGGCATCTGTGATACACTTTGGGCCATGTGTAGATTTTGAAGGACTTGCAGGGGCTGATAAGAGTTACTTCTTGGGGCCAGGCTGACATGGCTTAGTGATCTGCAAGTACTGTTTTAAGCACAGACTTTAACTGAATTGCTCAGTCCTGAAGTGGATCCTTTCAGGAGTTTGTGCTCGGTGTGATTCATTTAACAATTATGTTATTCTCTGACATCTCTTCCAAGTGTTTACTCCCAATATGCAATCCCAATACATTTATCTTTATTTTAATTCTAGTTATCTGGAGATCCATGTTCCATAGAACCCAAGAAACCAAAACGGTCGGGAGAAATGTGTGCCTTCAATAAAGTGCTAGCTCATATTGTAGCCATGTGTGATACAAATATGCCATTTATAGGGCTTCGGATAGAGGTAGGTATTAAAAATTATTTTGTTTCCTTCTTCCTCTCCCCTGTGTCTGATTCTGGTGTCTAGATATGACTATTTGGCAAATTTGTGGTCATGTGCTCATTCTGGAGTTCCCCTGCCAGCTGAGCCCGGATGACTCAGTCTTTTGCACTGTGTTGCTCTAGTCTTGTTACAGCTGCTTCTCTTAGTACAAGGCACTGCAAAAAGCTTGAAAAGTTGAGGGAAAAGGGAAAATGAGGATGAAAGATGCACTTGTGGGAAGGGTTGGGAGACAACTTTATACCAGATTTGCACAGACCATTTTTTGGCTTTCCTGCTTGAGGATGTGAAACATCTGTCACCTTCAGGGGGGAATAAAAAAAATCCTTGAAAATGTTACAAGTTTTTGGCTTGACTTTTTGTTTGGAATAACATTTTTCTTGTTCACTCCTAGTTATCCAATATGGACATTCCTCACCAGGGAGTACAAGTAGAAGGAGATGGCTTCAGCCATGCAATACGTTTATTAAAGTAAGCGGATATTCTGTGTTTCATTTTATTAATGTATGTACACTTGAGAGAAAAAAAAGTCTTGTTTGGAGAATAACAATAGAAATAACAGGACAGAGGTGGGATTTTTGTTTTGGGGTTATTTTTCTTTTTTTTTTTTTGGAGGGGTGTTAATACTGTGTGTCTTGCACTTGCATGTGAAGCAGTGCTAGAGAAAGGGGAAAATTAGACTACAGTTTATTTCCTTCATTAGCCTAAACTGAGGTGCTCTGAAAACAGTTTGACAGTCCTCAATCTTTAAATCCAGGCACTGCTAAGGAAGATGCAGTGATGATTCATGAACATGCAATTTTAGATCAGATCAGAGGCCTACATACTCCATATGTTATTTGACAATTATGTGAAACTGCAGAGGAAAATGCCAGGAATCCCAGAAAAGACAATTGCATGGTAAAGAGGTTGTAGAGGAAATATCTGAGAATCATACAGTAATTTAATAGGTTATTTAGGCCTAAGTGCAGGACTTTGCATTTGTTTTCATGGAACTTCATAAGGCTCCTGTTAACTTGTTCCTCTAGCCATCTGCAATCTCTCTGAAGGGCAGCCCTGACCTCCAGCATGTTAAGTGCTCCCTTCAGTTTGTCATCATCTGCAAATTTACTATTCTTCTGTATCATATAGGCTACTGAAATAGGTATATTAAAGTTCTTAATGGGAGGCCAATAGTATCTGCCTCTGTGTTAACCCTGAGGATTGCCAGCCACAATCAGCCACTAACTGGAAATGCAACAAATAAAGTTTAAAGTAAAAAACCACAAAGCTTGAAGACACTTCCTTGAGTGAAACCTTCACAACTCCTTTTCTGCTGCAGAAATGTACAGTGACATAAAGACACTAGTCTCCAAATGCATCAGGCCATACCTTTTTAACTTTGTATATGAGCAGAGAACTTGTGAGCTGAAGTTAAGGGTGGAACATGAGATTTCTGGCTAGATCCTCAAGGAATTTGAAAAAGAATTTGGCATGTTTTTACTTAAGCTTTATTTAGTCTGTCCCCTGAGCTCAATTCACACATTGGGATACGAATAAATTAGTGAGTACTAAGGGAACTGCCAGGTTGTTCATTGCATGTAGAGCAAGCTTGTTCTAGAAGGCAAATGAATTCATATTGCCACAGAACTTAGTTATTTTCATCTTTTTTGGCTTATTTCTCTGTACAAGAGCTTTCTATTGGTGAGCTCTTAGTTCACCAGAAGATAAGAACAATTCAGCAGATCCTTTAACAGTCTGTAATTTGCAGGTGTTGAATCCATAAATAAAGTGGTTTCAGCTCAGAGTGTTTTTGTGACACACTAAGTCCTTGAAGAGGAACAGGTTATCTTGCTGTGCAGTCCAGCTGCCTCTGCTGTTGATTTGTTCATTCTTTCATGTTCAGACCTGGGAGTCCTTCAGGAAATACTCAAGGCACTGTTGTTACTTGTGGAACTGTACTGTGTCTGATGGAGGATTTGTTTTTGTCATGTATAGAATTCCTCCCTGTAAAGGTGTAAACGAGGAAACACAGAAGGCTCTGGACCGGTCTCTTCTTGATTGCACTTTCCGACTACAAGGTAGAAATAATCGCACGTGGGTGGCCGAGCTGGTGTTTGCAAACTGCCCACTGAACAGCACTTCCTCCAGGGAGCAAGGCAAGTTTCATTGAGGAACACTGGTAAATTTTGTTTCTTTGTAGTTTACATTGTTTGTTCCAGTAGCTTTAATGTCTTGGTGTAACTGGACAGCTGTCTGCTCCTAAGACTGCTAATAAACCACAGTGTACCTTAAAATTCTGACGGCTGAGTTGATGCATTTTTGGTATTTGAATTTGCTCCTGGTCACTTCCCACAGTTCACTCACAGTTTGTAAATCACAGCTCAGGAATCAAATTTCCCATCTCCTCACACTGCAGGACCAACCCGTCATGTTTACCTGACATATGAAAACCAGTTGTCTGAACCAGTTGGAGGTCGCAAGGTGGTCGAGATGTTCCTTAATGACTGGAACAGTATTGCTCGACTGTACGAGTGTGTCCTGGAGTTTGCACGATCCTTACCAGGTACAGAAATCACCTCCTTTTTGTCAAAATGGTGGGCTTACAGATTACTGTGATTTTTCTCACTCTAACTCTCTTCCCTCCTCTCTTCCCAGATATCCCCAACCACTTAAACATTTTTTCAGAAGTTCGGATTTACAACTACCGAAAACTAATCCTTTGTTACGGAACTACCAAGGGGAGCTCAGTGAGTAACTCCTAAGTGGACTTTAAGTGTATGATTGAAAACAGGGTAGGCTTAGACTTCTCAGAATTTTGCTGCACAATTTTTCTTCGTAGTGGAATTAATATGGATGAATGTAGAAAAGACAGAGGGTGCCGCATTGCCAGTTTGTTGGGTTGCTAGAAGCTCAGGATTTTTGAGAATTTCTGTTAGATGCTTTATGTTGTGGGAAGGACAGTTGTGTGCTTCTGACTGATGAAAGCTGGTGTGTCAGCCTTTTTCTGAAAACCTTTGTGTAAGTGTTGTTACTGCTCACTGCTGTACTGGGATATATGGATGGATATGTATTAGCTGAATGCCTAATTCTGCTTTAAAAGCGAGGACTCTAACAAAGTTTTAAATGTAGTGCTGTGCTTTCAATGAGGTGTTCGTTGGTTATTTTGTGTCAGTGCTGTTCTCTTGTTCAGAGCTCTAGCTTCATCTGTAGTATTTGAATTTACAACTTACTAATTACTTAAATAACCGAGTACTTGCTCACACCTTTACGTTAAGTGCTGGGTAGAGGAGGAAGTAAGTGCACGTTTATTTCAGATTAAGAATATAGTTTTGTGTGCAACTGTTGCAAAGTAGTTTGATATACTTGAAATTTGCTTCCTGGGGCTTTTTTGTGTTCATTTTCTAAGCTGAATTTTTAAAAGTATTTTTATGTGTATTTTATTGGGAAGTGTGTGTAAATATATATATGTATACATATATATGTTATATATATGTTATACATATGTATGTTATATATACATAAGTAGCCAGAGCAGCAGTATGGACTTTGCATTTAACTTCCTCACATATTATCCAGTAGTCATTTTTGTGTAATGTAACTTAAGAAAACCACCTTCACCACATGTAACTTAAGAGTCCACCTCCAGCAACTTGCTAATCAGTTTTCCACACCATGAATCTCTGGAGTTTAATTTTCTCTCTCTCACTTTGTCAGAAAAGATTCTTTTGCTTTTTTGGTTGAGTTGCTGATACAAGTGCCCAGTTCTGCGATTGCCAACAATCCAGACAGCTAAATGAGTGTTAAAGCCGAGAGTGCTTTTTTTTTCTTCACAACCTCAGCAGATTTTGAGGAAGGTGAATTAGGAATCTGTTGAGGTTTGATGAAAAATGGGGGAAAAATTAAATCTGACCAACTTTCTTGTTATAATCTGTTATTACAACCTCATTATTACAACCTATTTGTTCTAGCTTCCAAGACCATTTTATGTTTGTGACATTGCAGATCAGCATTCAGTGGAACTCCATCCTCCAGAAGTTCCACATTTCACTGGGAACAGTTGGCCCAAACTCAGGTTGCAGTAACTGTCACAACACAATTCTGCACCAGCTCCAGGAGATGTTTAATAAAACACCAAACGTGGTGCAGTTGTTACAGGTAATGTTCTAAAAAACTTCTCTCAAGAAAATTGCAAGACACTTTCTTGTGTCTTGCATGGGAGCTGAATTCTGATTACACTGTTCTCTTCCAGGGTGTTATGAGTGTTTATGGATCTCATTGCCAGAAAGTAATTTTCCCTGACCTTTCCTTTTAGGTAAACTACCTGACCTCTCAATCTCCGCTCTCTCCCAGGTTTTGTTCGACACTCAGGCTCCATTAAACGCCATCAACAAACTCCCGACCGTGCCCATGCTGGGACTGACCCAACGCACCAACACTGCCTACCAGTGCTTCTCCATCCTGCCCCAGTCCCCAACACACATCAGGCTGGCCTTCAGGAACATGTACTGCATCGACATCTACTGCCGCAGCCGCGGCGTGGTGGCCATTCGCGACGGCGCCTACAGCCTCTTCGACAACAGCAAAATAGTGGAGGGCTTCTACCCCGCACCTGGCTTAAAGGTGACCACCCCTGTGTTTTCTGGCAGGTTGTCAATAAATGAGCTTCTAACTTGCAAGTGTGAATCTGAGGTGAAGAACTTGGTGAAGGTTTTCTTTGTGGAGAGCTGCAGTCCTTCCAAAATTCTGAGCGTAGAAGGAAGTTTTCAATTTATTGGTAGATCTGTCAATGAGTTTGAATCACCACATTTCCTTTAAAAAAAAAATAACATCAAGTGCTAGGATTTTTTTCTTCTCTTACCTGTGTATTCAGGCATGCTTTTTTTGAAACTTGCTGAAGCTTTGTGACTAGACTGGATGTGTGCTCCAGGATTAGCAGCACCTGCTCCTAATAAACTGTGTTGTGTGGCAGTACAGTGCTCATAAGTTGCAGGTGGGACAAAACTCCATGTCAGAGGATTCTAGACAGGATTCTGTTCTCTTTTAAAATAGTTTCCATCAGTGTGTGGCAGGAGCTTGTGGCTTTGCTTCTAAATACAGTGCTGGTTCACTTTTCCTGAAAAATGAATTTGTGGACACTGACAGAATGCCTGAGGGCAGCTTGTACCAGTGCTAGTTATATTGAAATGCTGGATAATGGCACCCTTTGAGAAAGAGGTTAATTTGCTAATTTTTTTTCTGCCAGTTGCAACTGAATATTAATTCTCTGGTATTGCATTTAACTGATCCTGAATATCTACCTCTTTAACAAATGCCAAATGAAAGGCTAATGGAAAGAAGAAGGAGATTGTAGACATCAGTGTAAAGTGGTAGAAGAGAATGGAAATGGGAAGGTAGAGGAGGAATTAATTCAAGAAAGTTGTCAGGTTCCTCTGGGTACAAGAGAATGCTGTGGAATAGGTGACTTAGATGTTCTAAACCGAACAGGGTAGTTGTAGGTGTGATACAGCAGCCCTGTAGGTTCTGGACACTGATGAGTTGTTCTGGAACAGGTATTCCCAGACTTTTTCTTATCTTTAAGGAGAGAAGAAAAATGTTGGTATTTCAATTTACTGGAGATATTTCTTGTTATAGAGCCAGGTGTCTCTGTTTATTAATTGATATATTTTGCCGACTAATTATACTGTAATTAATGCCCACTAGTATTTAGTTCCAGAGAACTTGCCTGTCTCCTATGTGCTGTAGCTGATAAAGGCAGTGTTAAAGTTTAGCAAATACTGCCTTCATTTGTAGATTAAAATTTAAATGGGAAAATTGCTAACAAAACTGCTTTTCCCACAGACATTCCTGAATATGTTTGTTGACAGCAATCAGGATGCACGGAGACGATCTGTAAATGAAGATGATAACCCACCTTCTCCTATCGGAGGAGACATGATGGATTCTTTGATATCACAGCTCCAACCCCAGCAGCAACCGCAACAACAGGTATCCTTCAGGCAAAATAAATGTTTATTGTCTTCCACAACAGTAGATTTCTAAGAGCTTCGTGTTCTAAAGGGATTAGCAGTAACAGAATGGAAAGAGAGACTATAAACCCACTCTGCTGCAGAATTCCCCTTCGGGCAAAACGTATTAATTTATTTTGCCATTTCTCATTCCAGTGTAAACAGCCCATAGCATATGAACAGCAGCTTTGGAAGGTCACATGAGACTTGCTGCCTAGAAGCAAAGGACTGAGGGAGGGAAAACAACTGTTTCAGATAAAAGATGGGAGGGACAGTCAGGAGGCTTTGCTGTTACAGGGTGGCAGATGAAAGGAGAGAGGTACAGAGGTATTATGGCTTTAGAAGAAACTGTAATAAACAGTGAGCACTGAACAAGATAGTATAGAAAATCAAACAACTGTGTGGATGAACTTGTAAGACCAAAGTCTTATTAGTATTGTCCTGCATATACTTAACTTTTGTTTTGGTACAAAATGATCAAAGGTTTTCCTTGTCCTGTGTTGACAATTTCAGCCATTTGCAAAACAGGCAGGAGCCTCGGGGGCATATCCTCTCACCTCACCACCCACCTCCTACCACAACACAGTGACACCCTCCCCATCCATGATGCACACACAGTCACCAGGTAGGATGGCTGGGAGGATGGGAGCTGATCCTGTACTAGAAAAATAGGTCTTTGTGCATGCATGTTTTTCTAGTATTTGAGCTGTGTTTAACACCAAATTAGCCAAGGGAATGCACCTTGCACTGTGGAGGGAAAAAACAGGGTTCTGCCATGCATGTTTTGGAAAGTACATTTTGAAGCTAAAAAAGCCCATTAAGTAAAACTGTCATCTTTAGCTGTGTAATATTTGGGACTGTTTTATTATTACAGTTTATAACTTGCTATGACAAAAACCTGATAATTTTCAGTACCTGCTTCTTCAGAAAAGCTTTTCATCTTTTCTTTTCTGCTCTCAGCTGTTGTAGAACAACAGCTGAAAATATTTAAATTTAGGGAAGGGCTGGGTAAGGAGGAAATGCCATTCTTCAAGCCAGATATCATGGGAAGTTTCCTTTGTGTGGTAAATCAACCTGAAAAATATAACAGCCATGCATGTACAAAATAAAACCATTGAGTGCAAAAACAAATTCACTTGAATCTTGTTTGCTGTCTCCCTAAAAAGGAGAGAGCAGTTGATAGAAAAAATTAGAATAGAAAGATGGGAAATATGTATAACAAGTGATGTGATGTCTTTGGTCAGGAAATTTGCATGCTGCAAGCTCACCTAGCGGGGCTTTAAGAGCACCATCACCAGCATCCTTTGGTCCAACTCCTTCACCTTCCTCTCTTGGAATCACAATGGGACAAACAGCTAACTTTGCCAGCCCACATGGTAAGTTCTTTACTGGCAGGTGTATATGTAGTGACAGGGAGGGCAGATTTGCTTCTTGAAATTAAGTCTTCCAGAGCAGACTTAAGTTAATTTTGAAAAATTCATGGTTTGTAATTGGCTCAAGTACCTGTTTTCATATATGTGAGTGTTAACAGTAGTCAGAAGTAGCTGCATGGCACGTTGAGGCATTCCTAACATGTTAAAAATTGACCCTCAGTCACTCTTTTCTGCTTGCTAATGTGGGGAAATTCCATGTGGTCTTGTAGCAGAACAATGGCTGCAGCTTTTAATGAGCATTTTATTTTGTTAGATTAGCTAGTGTATTTTCACTGCTTACATTTCCTGGAAAAATAACTGGAACAGGTTAGAAATTCAAATATTGCAATTTGAAAATGTTGTCAAAGTCTGGCTGGTTTGACATATCTGTATGTGAGCAATGTGCCTTTTGGTTGTTTCCTTTATTAATGTTGTTGGTTATTTTGGAAAGCTGCCAAAACAATCCTTTGTGTAATCACAGTGCATTGGAAACTGTTCTATAGATCACAACAAGTGAACGGTTCAGATGGTAATTTTCATGCATCAGTTTGACTGTTGAGATGAACAAAGAGAGAGATGTAGCACAGAGCATGTTTAAGCTTCTGATCAATCTGTATAGCAGAGATACCTTTGCAGCAATAACTGTAAGATGTTGAAAAGGAACTGTCTGGCTGAGGCTTCCATTTGCTAAGGAGCAATAGAAGTCCAAGTCTGTAGGCAAGAGCTTCTTTTGGTTTCAAACCTATTACTTGTTGAACATGACAATTTTCCTTAGCATTCAGTTCTACTTTTTTAAAAATATAGCTTGGAAATCTGTGTCTTGATTTTTGCTCTCATCCCTCACTTGTGTGTTTAGTATGGCTGTAACAAATAGTCTAAGAGCTTGCAGGCACTGTCATGCTTTACAGATTTTGGTAACCTACTTTTAGATTTCTCTATTAGAAATATTTTTACTTTCAAAAAAAAATAATAATGGTCTTGCAACGTCTGTAGGTACCATAGACCCAAGCTCACCATACACCATGATGTCACCCAGTCAGCGTGCAGGGAATTGGCCAGGATCTCCCCAGGTCTCTGGTCCATCACCAGCAGCACGGATGCCTGGAATGTCACCAGCCAACCCTTCCCTTCATTCACCTGTCCCTGATGCCTCTCACTCCCCACGAGCTGGAACAAGTAGGCTTCTTTATCAGTGTTATAACCGTGAAGCGCTCATGTTTAACATTTCTAGTTGTGTTCCTTTTGGTAGTTCTTGCATCAGTCTAACAGTCCTTACTGTCCTTGTGCAGTAAAATGTCTAAGGAAATTAAGCCTTTTTTCTGTCCTAGTTCAAATCTTCAATAAAAAATTGGGAAAGTGAGCTAAAGCATACAGCATAAATGTCAACAGGATTGATGATAGCTTTTGTTGTAGTGCAGAAATCAGTCTGAAACTATTGAACTCCATGACTAAGAGAAAAGTTTTCAGAGTGAAAGCAATAATAGGCACATTTGCCAACCCAAATACTAACTTTTCACATCATAGATTTGTAATGCTGCTCTTGCACGACTGATTTAGCCATCTTTACGTCTCATTGAGTTTGTTGTGCAAACCTGCTGTCTGCATGCTGCAGAAAGAGGAAAAGGGAGGAGAATTTTAATGTTACTGAGACTCTTTGCATGGGTTCAGGGTCGAACCTAATTCCTTGTCTGTCTGATGCCTATCACTAGGCAGGCAAATTCTTAAATAAGAAGGAATGTTCTTTGGCCCAGAGGACTTAACTGATGAATGGTGACAATTAAAGTGAGCACATATCTTATGTTTCAGCTTAAATCGTCCCTTACTGCAAGTCCTTGTGTCCCCACAGGTTCCCAAGTCATGCCAACAAGCATGCCTCCACCTCGGAAACTACCTCAGCGCTCTTGGGCTGCATCCATTCCTACAATCCTCACCCACAGTGCCTTGAATATTCTGCTCTTGCCCTCTCCTACCCCTGGGCTTGTGCCAGGACTAGCTGGCAGCTATCTGTGCTCCCCTCTTGAGCGATTCCTCGGGTCAGTGATTATGAGGAGGCATCTTCAGAGGATCATACAACAGGAAACGGTACAGTTTCAGTTTGAATGGACCTGTGGGTATGGCTGCTCCATGTCTTTTAAATCAGGCACAAACTGAATTGCTTCAAATAAAATAACTGTTTGCTGTTAGACTTGTGCTATACTTCTGATTTTTGCTATCTAAAGAGTCAAAATGTAGAGAAATCATTTAGTTCCACTTCTTTTCTACACAGATCAGATGTTGAAAACCTGTTTGGTCAGGTGAAATTTGGTAACTGTTAAGATAGCAAGTCTATGGCCAGACTTTCAGGTGCTGTGGGTTCTTTGGGTTTAGCATGTCCATTGGGAATTTACTAGAACAGCCATAGGCTTACTGTGGATACCACTCCTTGGCAGGATTGCCAGAGAAGTGAGTTACTGGTTAATGTTAACTACTCAGTTGGGAATGTTACTTTAGGGTTTGGGACAGACAAATGTGCCTCTTCACTTCTGTGGAATGGATTCAGTGACAGAAAGAAGCCAAATCTGGCTTGAGCTTCATTCTCAAGGCAATTTTACCTGTATTAAAATATCATGTGTTTCTTTCTGGAAAGAGAGGTTGATCACTATACTTTGAGGAGGGAGTGAGAGAGAGACAGTGTGTGGTGTGTGTGTGTGTGTGAGTTCATGCCATTTAATGAAATGAATGAATGACTAATTGACTGTGAATCTCCTTTTTATGCAGCTACAGTTAATAAACTCCAATGAACCAGGTGTCATTATGTTTAAGACAGAGGCACTGAAATGTAGGGTTGCACTCAATCCCAAAACCAACCAGACCTTGCAGCTGAAAGTAACACCTGAAAATACAGGACAGTGGAAATCAGAGGAGTTGCAGGTTTTGGAGAAGTTTTTTGAAACAAGGGTATGTACTGAAATCAAGAATGCTGATGTTTTTGTGCATTGCTTTTAATCTCTGGTGTTGTTTTGAGTGGTCCTGCTGACTTCCACTGGCATGTGTAAGAGCTGCAAAATATAAAATTGACAGCTGTGCATGCTGGTTGCTGTGCATGCAACATAAATTAAATAAAATATATTTATTATCTAAAATAGGTACTACTAAATAGTGTCTTTCTTTAGGTTGCAGGACCACCTTTTAAAGCAAACACCCTGATAGCCTTCACAAAGTTACTAGGGGCTCCCACGCACATCCTCAGGGACTGCGTACACATCATGAAACTGGAGCTGGTAAGTCAACTGTTCTATTTATTTAGTTCACCCAACTTTGGTAATTATATTTTTGAAAAAAAGCTGTTGTATCTTTATCTACAAACAGACAAATTACTCTAAATTTATACATAAGTTATTTAATGTTATTGGAGAAGTTACCATTTTTCTTCTAGCTTTCCTGGAAACACTCAAAATTTCTCACTTAAACTGTGATTTTAAGGAGCTGCAGGCATGTTACTGCACAACAGGCACATGCATAGGCTGACCAGAATAATTCTGATTGTGTTACTGTGCCCAGTTTTTTCAGAGTTACTGTGATTTCTCTAAACCTGGCAACATCTGCAGGTTTAGCTTAAGAGGCACATTCTGTGGTGCTTTCCTGTTTCATAGCTGCGTGTGTCACTGACACGAGACCTTTGCTGTTCTTTCTCTGTGCTGCTCTCTCTGAACAGTTCCCTGACCAGGCAAGTCAGCTGAAATGGAACGTGCAGTTTTGTTTAACAATCCCTCCCAGCGCTCCTCCAATTGCGCCTCCAGGAACACCTGCTGTTGTGCTGAAATCCAAAATGTTGTTTTTTGTAAGTAGAGCTGTTTTAAAATTCTAACCCTACATGTCTCTGAGATCAGCACGAGTTCATAGTGAAGCAAGCCCACTGTATCTGACAGCTGTAATAGCTAAAAGTGGTGTGCTGTTTGGAATCCTGGATTTGCTTGGATCTCTTCTGTAATGAGTTCGGTTCGTATTCCTACTCTCCTTCCTACTAAAGCACAGCAGCTCCTCGTGTTTCGTGTTCTTGGAGAGATGTTGACAATATATAAAGTTCAGCTCCCTCTGGGCTGCATCTTCAAGTGCTCAACTTGTGGGTGTTTAATTCTTCTTTGAAGCACTAACAGGCTAGATGGGGCAATGTGCACATTAGTGGTGCTGGGAGAGGAGAGCAGGGATTAAATATTCAGAACAAATCTACATTTGTTGTTGTGCCTGAGGCAATGCTCACTGTGGGGTGCTTTTGAAAAGACAATAGTCTCCACCTGATTGATAATTTCTGTATTACAGAATTGTTTGAAAACAGGGGGGTGGAAGTACATGCTGTCTGTAGGCCTAGACTGTTTAACTGTTAGAAGTTGCACTGAAGTACATGGTCATTCAATTTAACACACTTTTTGTGTTGTTTCCCCACAGCTTCAGCTAACACAGAAAACAACAGTCCCACAGGAAGCTGTTAGTATTATTGTCCCAATTATTTATGATATGGCTTCGGGTACAACGCAACAGGCTGACATTCCCAGGCAGCAGAACTCTTCTGTTGCTGCTCCCATGATGGTTAGCAATATTCTAAAGAGGTTTGCTGAACTGAATTCACCACGACCAGGTACTGTACATGTCCAGTAGATATATTCTCTTCACCCAGACATCTGTGACAAATCTCCAGTGTAAAACTAAACCTCTCTTAAGTCTGAATTCTTCTTGGTTTCTATCTTACATCTTTAGTGATTACAAACTCCTGATGTGACAGGCAACACATAATAGGAAGTACTGGCAACACAGCAGAAGGTTGCACTGATGATTCAGGCTGGGTTTTGCTGTTCTGCCCAAGTGATAGAGTGCACCCACCTCTTGTTGGCCCAGCTCTTGCTGCTCAATAGGAGTCACACTTTTTTGACAAATGGGCCTAGAATGAGTCACAAGAAATATGCTTTGGCCAAGTGTCAGTTTTCATGGTTAATTATGAAGTTACTCAGCTTAACAGTAGAATATAAAGGGATGTTAAAATAGTTATCAGAACTTGTCCGCGTGCTGTGAATGATTTAAAGTAATTGCAGTGGTTGTATACTCCTTTGTCAGTGTTTTCACTAGCAGAGGTGCATACAGTTCTGTCCACCAGAAGTGCTGTGAAGTGTTTGATCTAGGTTGTTCAGAGTGTTCATTGGCCTGTAGGTAGTGCACCGTGAGCAGCATTGTGCTTTACTTTCCCTCTTATTTGTCATGCCTTTTATTTTTTTTTAGTATCTAAAACATGGAAGAGCAGTAGCAGGTTTTTTGGGCAGCATGTTGTCTGTAAGCAGTGGTTTGGGGTCCTAATACACAGGTGGTTCATAAGAACAATAACTTCCAGTTTGATGAAGAACAAAATTTTTCCAATAATCCAGTGAATAGGTTAAAGTTGTGGATTGAAGTTGTGAATCCAGAGGTTGACTCTTACTTCTCTTTTGTGTAATTATTCATCTTGTTGTTATGCAGTAATTTTTACTATGCTTGATGGATTATTTCAATTGGTAGAACTTGAGCAATGTTTACCTTAAATTGGTGTGGATATGCATACATTTCTGAAAGTTGTGATGGGATTTAAATTAATATGCACTTTCTGTTTAACATGTAGTAATAGTGTAGGTAAATAGGAGTGAAAATAGCCTTGAGGGCATGTAGAGTTCCCTGTAGGAGTTCTGTATGTGGAAAAGAGCTGTTGTTTGTATAGCACTTTTATTTCAAAATACGTTAACTAAACTTCAGGTGTTGCTTTTGGAAGGTGCTTCCCCACAGAGTTCCCCTGGTGTGGGGCAGGGTAGGTTCTTGCTTTGCTGTTTGTTATTGCCCTGAGTTGTGTTTTAAAGTAAACCCTCCACAAAATACCACAGGCAGAGCAAGTAACTGTCAAAGCTGCTCTGGAGATGCAAGGTGAGATATTTTCTGATGGTCACTAGATAGATCAGAATGGACAATTTTTTTTTGTTGTTCAAGTTTTGAAGCAGTTTTGGAATCCGGTACAGGAAGCAAAGTATAGACGGGGGGAAAAAAAAACATAGGAAAAGCACTGGAGCCACAAGCAGAATCTTGTCCAGACAAAGGAGCAGGCTGAGCAGAGGAATTTTCTAGTAGTCCTTCCTCTGACTTCCAAAAGAAAGGATGAGTCTGTATAATTCTATTTATTTCCACCATCACCCAGCAAAAGTAGGATCTTCCCTGAGGACACTTGAAATGCAATTTTCTCTGTTCCTGTTGTCAAAACATACATTATTATATCTGATCAAAGAGAACAAGAATAGCTTCTTTTCTTCACCATTGAAGGGTGATAGGAGAGCCAGCAGATGAAAGTAGATAGCTGGGAGACTTCTCTTAAAAAAGCAGTACATGGGAGATCCCAGATGTGTGTCCTTTCTCGTCTGATGCTCCTTTCTCTTCTGCTGCTCCTGTGCTGTTCTGTACCCAGAACTTTCCTGACTTTCCTACTTGTTAGCTCTCTGCTGCACTAATTGCAATCTGCTTGGTTAAGGGAATTTTACAGTGTTTGAGTCAGGAAGGACCAGGGCCTCCCATCATGCACAGATGATGTTACTGGCACTGTCGTTGTAACCTGCAATCAGTATTGCCTTGTTCTGGCTGTATCTTTTTTACCTTTCTCTCTTTGTGAGAAAGTATTTTGTATTCAGCTTAATTTTCCTCTTAATAAAATGGTAGTGCCTGAAAAGTAAGTTCTTTTGAAAGAGTTTTCTTTTCAGATCTGTGGGCAAACACATTCTGCTGTGTTTAACAGTAAAATGTTGACTCATTGTGAGTACATGTTGTCTAAGACCACTTTACTTATGCCTCCATGGGAGAAAATACTTTACTTTGGGGAAATACTTGTATGAACTGAGAGGAAATCAATGCCCTGAAATAAGTCTAAATTTGAGCTGTGAGTCCAAAATCTACAGTATGTAGTGGACATCGATCTGGTAAGGAAATTAAAGTCCCTATGGATGCTGGAGGTGACCCTTAGAGAGGAGCTCAAGGGACTCGTGATGATTCTTAAAGCACTTCACGACTAAACATTTTTCAGTGTCTGATTTTCAGTGATGCAGTGTATGGTATTTAGCCCAGATTTGTAGCTTTGATATGATAATGACCTGCCCAAAATAATCTTGGGAATCCCTACTATGGCAGTTAAGACTAATGCATCCCAACAGGCTCTGCTCTTATCTCTTTGCTCACACTGTTGCTCCTTCAGCAGCAAAATTCAATGTCTTCTAATTGATATTTCTTGAAATATGCAGGAAAAATTCAGCCCACAGTGACCAGGGTGCAACAGTGGCTATTAATTGTATTCTCTTAGCAGGAAACAATAGATGAAAAGCACAGCTGCCTTTTACTCCATCTTTTGTTGTTCTTATTTAACCCTTTCCCTTCTCTTGGTTTTAACTTCTTTAAGCTATTCAGAACATGTGTGTGTTTTTGTCAACAAGTGCTGGTATTTAAAACTTGGGGTAGCTGTGGCTGGTTTTTCCTCTCAGTATTGAATCTCAGCTGTTGGAAACAGAAGTCCACCTGCTCTGTATTTTATTTTGCAGTTTAGATGTCCAGGGTAGAGCCAGAGCAATTTGGTTGAAAGAAGCAGATTCCTGACTGTTGCCCAGTCTTGGAATTAGAAATGTTTCCTAAACTAATCTTAGGACAGAAAACATCTTCCAGCTGTTGCAGACTTGAGTCTTTCAAAATGTGTAGTTTCTGCTTGTAGTCAGTAGAAATAAAGCTTGATAAAGTTGGGTAATTTTCTTTGTAAGATGCGGTGCTCTTAATTATTAACATACAGAAAAAATCGGACCACAGTCCATGTGCGATCAATTCTAGCATAGATTCAATCTGACATTCAAAAGCAATTAAAAGTTAAGAGCTACTTGCAATTCCATCACCAACAAGAGCAGTCCTGCTGAGAAAGCTGGAGCTGTTTCAGCTGGTAACTCCCACAAATCCCAAAGTCCCTGGAGGTCGCTGGGGTTTGGGAGTCATGGCGTGTCTGCACCCCAGGCTCTGCCCTGGGGGCTCAGGGGCTCAGCAAGGAAGGGCTGTGGGGTGTGGGGCTAACCTGTCTCTTTTCCCTGCTCCAGAGTGAGGAAGGGCTGTCCGGGGCGCGGTGCTAACCTGTCTCTTTTCCCTGTTCCAGGTGAATGCACAATATTTGCAGCCGTTCGTGATTTGATGGTTAATCTTACGCTGCCCCCTGGGGGGCGTCCCTAGACACTTTTAAAAGAAGGCTGAAAGTGAGACAAAACAGAAAAAAAAATATTTAAAAAAAATAAAAATAAAGCCTTCCGTTAAAAGAGGACGTTTTAATTTTACCTTTTTTTCTAAGAGCTAACTATAAACTGGCAAACTTTCAGGGATGCACTTTCATCACATGAGTATCACCACGACTTTTGTATAGTGCTGTTGTATAGTGTGTTTTAATGGGAGACACTTCAGAATAGGTAATAGATTGAAGTATCAGCTTGCTGGTAATAGATTTAATATTCTGTTTTATACTATAAAGATTATGAAAATGCCAAACTTGTTTGTTTTTCTGTTTTTCTTATGTTTTGGTGTAATAGTCTTTTTTTAAGCAGGTCTGTCATTTTTGAATACTGTAAAACTGTGACAAACTTTATATTGAAGCTGTATTTTAATATGACTGCTTTGAATCCTTAAACAATTTATTTGGGCTTGTTGTAAACATGTCCCCAAAAAGCAATATTTAATAAACTGGATTAAAAAATCTTAAACTGGATGTTGTATCCTCTTAAACTTTATTCCTCTCCCCTGCTGTAGCTACTGGTCAGATCTCTGATGTTCACACTTCCTGCAGTGTCTCTGTATGTGATCTTGCTTACACACACATGTGCTGCTAACTTAAAAACCCAAACAAATCTTTATTTATTTATCCTCTGGGTTAAATTCTGTTCTACTCTCCAAAACAGAGTAGAACAGAATTTCTTCGTTTTCCTGGTTGTAAAAATAACCAGTAACTACTTAAAATGGTGCTTAATTTCTTACACCAGGAACTACATCTTTTCTGTCCCAAAAGCAAAGCTTAGTGGAAGAAAGAAGCTTTTGTCATCTGTTGTGGAGTCTGTAATAACAGACTCTTGTCTTATTGTAGAGGCAGGCAAGGTAGAAGCTGGACCTGCATACCACAAAACTGGAGAGACTTATCCAAAAAAGAAACAGCCTCACACTTAATTTCCTGAATTGGATGTTTGTAGATAACTTTGTCAGTAATGACTGAAGGCTCTTGTAATTTAATAAAATGTCCATCCTTAGGAATTACTCTTCATTTAACCGTCGGTATTCTCAAATTTTTGTGGAGTTGAAGCTGGTTTCCTGATTTCCTACAATAGTGACTTTCAGCTGTGCTGCCTCCCTGCCTTTGCAGCTCCCTGCTCAGCTGAAGGATGTTTTAAACTAATTTTAAATATCTGTTAGTGAATGTATTCCAGCCTGCCTTGCTGTCTTCAAGGCTGCTCATTGCCCCTACAACTGTCACAGTGCTTCTTTCTCTGAACCTCTTGCTGCTAGAAATCACCTTTTGGTTGGTGCCCACCTCAGATTTCAGTGTTGAACCTGTGGTTTGTGAGTGGGTTCTGTGTCACTGCTGCTAACCTGTGTGTATCTAACAGATGGTTATACAGCTTCTGCTTCTGAAAAACAAAACCCATCCCCTGGAGTGAAAACCTGCAGTTCTTAAATGCTGCTGCTGCTCAGCTGGAAAGAGCCCATATTTCTGCCTCTTTACAGCTAAACTGATGCTTTAAAATTGAGAGGTGACACAAGGATGTCTGAAAAAGACTGGCTATTGTGCTGGTCACTGGTCTGGTTTTGAGGTGGGAGTATTCCCGTGCCTAAAATCAGCTTCCTGACATGTGTCCAGTACCTGCTGCCCCTTGTGGGAAGGGGCAGGGGATGTGGAATGTGGTGGCAACAGAGCTTCAGCACTTGGAAATAAAAGGGAGAGGAGAGGCCTCCTCACAGGGCAGAGAAAACAAAACATGTCACTACTGACAGATGGTTCTGGACTGACACTCCAAATCCCAGGTGATGTGAAGGTTGAATTTTGTTTTGTATTATACACAGCACTCGTAACATACGCCGCATTTTAAACATTTCTCCTAAATAATTAAATTCTTAAGGAAAACTCTACTAGTAAAAGGAAGTGTTTCCCACTGACCAGAGACACTTTGTTCCTTTCAAAGCAATGATTGTGTATTTACCACTGCAGTTTTAAGTTTTGTTTTTCATGTGTATTTACAACTTCATTTTTTAGTTTCATTTTCCATGTTCAGTCCCTTTTTGTGGCAGCCAGATGATGTAATCACCTGCTGCACTGGGACTATCTGTGGATTCCTTCCTTATGGCAGATTTCTTTTTCCATTTATTTCACTGAAAGTGCTGCAGTGACTCCACATCCTTCAGTACTTCTAGAGGATTCTAAGTTTCTGATCTACCCACCTGTGAGACAAGGATGGGGGCACTGAATTTAAAGAGAGGAAAAATAGTTATTCTGAGCTGATCCACAAGTCTGGCTTAGAAGTGTTAGCCATTGTCAGATGGAAACACATTTTAGGTGTTCAAAAAGCCATGCCCAATGACAGCCATAGATTTTGTGGCTTTCCAGGTAACAAATACTGATCCTGTTAAAGGTTTCCTCAAGATAGAAAATAGGGAAGAGGATTTTTTGAGCCTTGCAAATACTCAGAAAAGGAGCAGAATCCAGGTGAGGTTCTGAGGGGTTTTGGTTTGAAACTAAGTTTAATTCTTTGTTATCTTTCCGTGTTTGAGTGTTCTGCAGGTCGTCTGAGTCTGCAGATGTTTTTTTAACTGAGTTTACAAAGGCTGCGGGGGAACAAGCTCTGATGATAAACTGCTGAGACAAAACAAAGCTCCATAAAACCAGAAGCTGTTTTTCTTTACGAGCTGCAATTTGTCTTTAGGCATGTGCTCAGTTTCATCTGTCAGTTGAAAGTTACTCTGGTTCACAGGCATTTGAAAGCAAAATCTTCTGTATGAAAAATAGACTACTAGGAGAGTATTTGGGTCATTTTAATCAGATCTATGATTAGTCTGTCAAAGGTGTCACTTCAGAAGTTGTGCTACACTGGCCATTTCAGCTCAAGTGGTTGTAGTTGTTCCCCTGGCCCAAATTTTCCATCTACCACGGACTTTCAGAGGTTTTTAAGTTAAGAATGTATTTCGATAAATTAACGTGTAATTGAAATGTGTTAACCATATGTAGCATCGAGGCTGTAATTACCGAGCTGTGACTCTGTGTAACCCCATAATAGCGATGTAATTGAGACTTTCACATTTAGATTAAATCACGCTGACTTCAAGTACGCGACGCTTTTCCGGAGGTGCTCCGGCAGCCGCCGGGGGTTTGCTGCTCAGCGGGTGGGTCATTATTTTGGGGAACGCTTTTAAGGCTGAACTTTGGCTCCGGGAGCATCGCACGCCCGGGAAGCAGGTGCTGAGCTGGCCGTGCCGCTCTCCCGCGTACTCCCAGCTCCGCACGTTCCTCCGGAGCAGGAATTCATTCTTTGGGAAATGAGCCCTGGGAGGGTCCGGCAGGAAGCCGCTCCGGGAGATAAGGGATGCTGAGCGGGGAGGGGCTGGGTGGGGGCCGTGCAGAGCAGCACGGATGCGGGGAGCTCCGGCAGCTTCAATCCCGGGAGTTGGCAGAGCCCCTGGAGCAGGGATGTTCCCTCGCACTGGGCTGCAGAGCTCCCGCTCTCCACAGCCCGTGCTGCGGGACAGCGTGTCCCTGCTGCGGGACAGCGTGTCTGCTGCGGGACAGCGTGTCTGCTGCGGGACAGCGTGTCTGCTGCGGGACAGCGTGTCTCTGCTGCGGGACAGCGTGTCCCCGGTGCGGGACAGCGTGTCTGCTGCGAGACAGCGTGTCTCTGCTGCGGGACAGCGTGTCTGCTGCGAGACAGCGTGTCCCTGCTGCGGGACAGCGTGTCTGCTGCGGGACAGCGTGTCCCCGCTGCGGGACAGCGTGTCTCTGCTGCGGGACAGCGTGTCTCTGCTGCGGGACAGCGTGTCCCTGCTGCGGGACAGCGTGTCCCCAGTGCGGGACAGCGTGTCCCTGCTGCGGGACAGCGTGTCTCTGCTGCGGGACAGCGTGTCCCTGCTGCGGGACAGCGTGTCCCTGCTGCGGGACAGCGTGTCTGCTGCGGGACAGCGTGTCTCTGCTGCGGGACAGCGTGTCTGCTGCGGGACAGCGTGTCTGCTGCGGGACAGCGTGTCCCCGGTGCGGGACAGCGTGTCTCTGCTGCGGGACAGCGTGTCCCCGGTGCGGGACAGCGTGTCTCTGCTGCGGGACAGCGTGTCTGCTGCGGGACAGCGTGTCCCCGGTGCAGGACAGCGTGTCTCTGCTGCGGGACAGCGTGTCTCTGCTGCGGGACAGCGTGTCCCTGCTGCGGGACAGCGTGTCCCCAGTGCGGGACAGCGTGTCCCTGCTGCGGGACAGTGTGTCCCCGGTGCGGGACAGCGCTCCGCAGCTCAGCCCTGCCATGACAGGTGTTCCTCCTGCCGTGACGCTCCAGCTCCACAGGGAGCTCCACAGGGAGCTGCCTTTGGAAGGCATCACTCCTGCTAGCAGAGCACCGGGGCTTTCACCTGCGCCCCGACTCTGGAGAGCAGCGGCTGAAGGGGGGGAGCTTGTCAGGAATTACAAAAAAAGGCGGTGTGAATGCTCCAGGGTGGGAAGGGGTTTGCTGATATCCTGCCCTGTGTTAGGGCAGGCAGCTCCCCGGGCTCAGGGGGTTCAGGTAAGAAGGGGTCCCCTCGCTCTCTGCCACACCTGGGGATGTGCCTCCCTCATGGATGTCTAACCCTTCTCAGGGTCACTGCAGATGATCAAAACCGGACAGAGTTCTCTACCCTCGGGAAAGCTGCCTGTGGCCGTGAAGCACTCACATCTCCACACAGTCGTGACCTGGTGTGAGGGCAGGGAACCCCAGCTCTCACCTGCAGCCCCCCGGGACCCCCGGGCCAGCCCAGCCCTCAGCAGCCTGCCCAGAGCCCTCCTGGTGCCCTGCCTGCTGCCACGGCGCTGCTCCCGGGCAGCACAACGCTCCTTCCCACAACTTCATTTTTGAGGCTTCCTCCGTGAGGAGTACGCTGTTGAAAGCAGCTGGCAAGCTGGCAAAGCAGCATTTAAAAGAGACAGAGAAAAGCACTCCTGTCCTTTGGAGCTGATTTTGCAGCAGAAGGAGGGAGGGGGCGGCTGGGGGGCTGCAGGCCAGGCTGGGCCTTGCTGTGCTTTTGGCACAGATCTCTGCAATGTCGATCCCAAAAAACGGGGACAGAGCCAGCCTGGCACAGGGCTGGGAGCTGGGGTGGTGCCTCTGGGGCTGCTCTCACATGAGCTCCCGCCTTGCTGCTCTAGGAGAGGAGAGGATGATTGAGAGGATGATAGGACAGGACTATTTCAGTTGGAGAGGACCTACAAGGATCTTTTAGTCCAACTGCCTGACCAGTTCAAGGCTGACCAAAATTTAAATCACATTGTTAAGGGCATTATTCAAATGCCTCTTGAACACTGGCAAGCTTGGGGCATTGACCACCTCTTCAGGAAGCCTGTTCCAGTGTTTGACCATCTCTCAGTAAAGAAATGCTTCCTGATGTCCAGTCCAAATGTCTCCTGACAGTGCAGGTTTGAGCCATTCCCATGCATTCTGTCCCTGGATCTTTTGGGAGAAGAGCTCAACATCTCCTCTCTATTTCCCCTCCTCAGGAAGCTGCAGGGAGCAATGAGGCTGCCCCAGCCTCTTCCAAAGGAGACACACCCAGAGCCTTCAACCACTGTTGATATATTTTATATATTAGTAAAGGCCTGTATGCACAAACCAGCCTTTGAAATAAGTTGTGATATTAGGGGCTAAAATCCTTGAAACTTGCCTGCAGAAGAGAGAGTAAAGCAAAACAATATTCTTGTGTACAAGGATAAGAATGTAAACCTGTGTGTGTTAGCCAATAGTAGCTTGCTCTGTCCGCAGACCCTGTAGAACCCTATAAAAGGTGTGCTAAAGATAGAAATAAACGGCCTTCACGATTACTTCTGTGAAGACTGGTGAATAGCTGGCAGTCTCTCAATAAACCACTCCTCACAGGACATTCCTTCCAGCCTTTTTCACCAGCTTTGTTGCCCTCCTCTGGACACACTCAAGGATTTCAACATCCTTGTTAAACAGACAGGCCCAGCACAGAGTACAGTGGGATAACCACTGCTGGCACCTCGCTGTGCCATGTCTGGTGCCCCCCGGGATGGGCTCTGCTCTCCTGGCTGCTGGAGCAACACTTTTCAGTGTGTTTCCAGCCACTCCTCTCCCCCTCGTACTTGCAAGGTTGCTGCCTGTGAAGTGCTGAGATGTTGTAGGAGCTTGTCATGGTTTCCACAGCCAGCTGGGAAACCACGTTGTTCACCCTGCAAGTGCCCCCACAGAAGCTACTCCACAGCCTGACACTGGGATTATCACACACTGCTGCTGTGCAGTAAGAGCCAACACTTTGACTTGCTGATCTGTGTAAACATCAGCTAGCAGCACAGATACATCTTGTTTATTTACATCTGTGCTCTGTCCTGCCATCAAAAGGGGGACAAGGACAAGGCAAAGAAAAGAGGTGATTGTGTACATGTGCCATCAACGATCTTGAAGAAAGAAAAAATAAAGGAAAAATGGATGTATGCTTTAATGACTTGGGCAGCCTGTAAAGCTGACTGATACCTAGGGATTTAAATATGTGAAAATAGCTATTTTGATAACAGTACTGTGTGAGAACTGAAGTGTAACTTCAAATACTGCTGGGACCTCCTCCCCCACCACTGAAGCAGCTGGTTGAGCCTAGCTCAGTCCTGCTTGGCTGTCACCTCAGTGCCCAGAGGAGAGCTGCCAGCTCCAAGCTGAGATCTAACCTGTGTTTGAACCCAGCTTTACCCTTTCCACCTGCTCTGCACTCAGAGTTCAAGTTTTCCAGTTCAGCTCTCGATTAAGGTGTCAGGACACCACACCAGAAGCTGCTGAGTGGCTCTCCCAGCAGCACCATGCCAGCAGCTGCTGCTCCAGCAGCCGGGCAGGAGTCGGCTGGGAACCCAGGCGCGGACCTTGGCTTTTCCAGGCAACTCTTGGCACCCACAGTGGTCCCATTGTTAAGTTTTCTGCTTGCAGGGGTCTCCAAAGGGTGGTCTGTGTTGAAATGTGTGCTTCCTCTGCTAGATAAAGTGGGCCAGGTAGGGACTCGGGCTTGCTGTGCGGAAGCTGCAGGACAGCAAGATCCCTGGCTCCGTGTGGGACTGCTCCAGTGAGATCTCTGCAGGCTGTATTGGCTCAGGCTGAGTGTGGAAGAGTTAGGGTGTGAGTCAGTCAGGGATGTTTGCCCCAGGGGCCCACACTGGGTCACTTTGCAGTGTAGGCACAGTCTCTCCCTTTCACAAAGCTCCATGATGAATGTACAGGCGTAATATGCACATTCAGGGTAGCTCTGGATGCTTGGAAACAATATATTCCTTATGATTTCTGTGGGCTGGAATTTACCTTGGGAGCAACTGCTGCGCTGGGTGGTGCCTTTCCTTTCATGGGTTCTCACAGACAGGAACCAGGGCAATCTTTAGAAATAAAATAATTATTTTCTATGCTCCAGGTGCCCAGATCCACGCACAGTTGGTCATAGTCAACTTGAATTCATTTTAGATTTGAAAACACACTTGGTAGCGCGGAATCAGGTTTGTAAGTTGCTTTTCTCGACACACTTTTGCATTTGTTTTTCCTCTTTGTTTTGTTGCAGATGGGTGCCTTAAAAAAACCCAGAGTTTGCCTACACACCTCCTGCCTCTTGCTCACTGCACAGCTTGGCACAGCGTGGTACCATGCATGTGCAACTCTTACCCAAGAGTCAGCTGCTCGAAAAGGGAACGATTTCTGGAGATTTTCAGGGACAATGTTGAAGGAATCAGCCTTTTATTCAAACACACTGTTGTTTGCAGATGCAAACAGTACATCCTGGCCATCCTGGAAGAGGATTATTCCAGGCTGTTTCATTTATTTCAAACCCCAGTGGCATTCAAGGTGGGGTAGTGACTGCAGGCAGTTTGCTGAGGCCCGAGGTGACCCATCAGCTGTGTGGGTTCTGTTGTGCAGATTTACTTGGCTTGTGGGCAGATTAAAGTTTTTGGGCCAGCTTGGTGGAGCACAGCAGCTCTCCTTCATTCTTTTAACTTTTAGGACCATAGACATCAGTAGAAAGTTACAGAGGTGACCATGACCAGAGTATTTCCCCACTGTGCAGGGTGTTTGTGGGCAGCAGTGCCAGAACTGAGCTCAGCACAGTCGTGGCCTTCCAGGGGCACTGCTGCAGCTCTTCCCTTATCCCTGGCGGGTTGGAGACCTCAGAGAACTGGTGTTCCTCAGAAATGAGAGTTTCTTCTTCCTCATGTCCAAAGGGATTTGGGAGGGAGACGTGAGATTCACTGTGTGCAGTGCAGAAGGTGACACTGCTCATACAGATGTAAAAAGAAAAATAAAACTAGGAGTTCTGCTTCGCATTCCATAAGAAATGTAGAACTGGCAGTGCCCTCCTGTGTCTCCCAACCCAGATCCATTACAGGCAAATGTGCTGTAAAATGCTGTTTATAAACTTGGCAGGCTCTGTCTCAATTACGGGCTTTTGCCTGAACTCCCAACTCCTTCCTCCCCGTATCCCCAGCAAGGGAGGCTCGTGGAGATCCTCACTGCTCTGAGCTTCGTGGTGCACTACAGAGATAAAGTCAGCCAGAGAAAGCTGTGAGCATGAGGTGATATTTGTAAGAATCCAAGGAAAAAAACTGCCCTTTTTCCCATCTTGATCCAGTCCCTTTGGGCAGTTAGGATTAGAGTCAGGCAGCTGCTCTTAAATTGTGATTTTAGAAGCATCTTGCTTCTTTCTTTGTCAAAAAGAACAACAAAATCCACACAGCCACAGGTCTCTCAAAGACTGATCTTAAAGCTAACGAGGAGTGGAGGCAGCAGAGGGAGGAGAGCAGCAGGGCCTGGCCCAGAGGTGCCTGGTGTCCTGCAGAGGGCTGGAGAGAAGAACAGCCCCTGGATGCTTCTTCCCTCCTTCCCCATGGCCTCTCTATAGCCCTGGTGCCGGGACATCCCCCCTGCAATGGAGAGGGAGCCAGAACATCCTTCCTGCATCACTGTTTTCCTTCAGTGCTTTCCATACCTTCATTTTTAAGGAAACAGATCAAAGTCTTACTCTGATTCTCTTTGCTTTTCCAAATTTTCCTCCCCATCTGAATCACACAGTCATTCAAATACATAAATAAAAGTAACCTACTCCATCCCATCCGAAATCTTTGCCAGGGTGTCCCAGGCAGGCTCAGCCCAGTTCAGGGAGTGGCAGAGAGAAGCTCAAAGCTGATGAAATGAAGATCACCTGGGCTGTGCAGGAACAGGCCAGCCCTGGAGAATTCATTCACGTTCAGAATGAATTCATTCATTCCCTGAGTGAGGGATGCCCTGAGGAATAATGTTCTATGTAGGAGTACTTAATTCCATCAGAATAGTCTTGTCCATTTGTGCTACTCCAGCACTTGCAGGAGATGCAGATTATAAAGGACTTTTTGAAGGACTGGAGTGCAGAGGCTACAATGCTTTGAAAAACAGAAATATGACCAAAGCCAAATTTTAACAGAGACCAGAGAGGAAGAGCTTGAGGAGAAAAAAAATGGAGTTAAGTATGCAAATGTGTTTATTTTCCAGCTAAGATAAAGCTGCATGTTACAGGGAAATTTGTAAAGGAATTTGTCAGTATTTAAAGACTTCCGCTTTTTAGATTTTTTTCCCTCTGCCAAATAGTTAATTTAGGCTACAGTAACCAATTACTCCTACACAGTGCTGGAAATGATGGCAAGTAGGACTTGTTTCACCACTTCCAACAGTCTGAATATTTCAGCAGCTGTGGAATTTTTAAAGAAGCAGGTCTGTGGCATTAAAGTGGCCAAACACAGTGTGGAAAGAAGAAATAAACCTGATTCCTGTGCTGATGAATTCCTGGGGACCTGAGTTAACAGAAAAAAAAAATCAAACAAAGAAACAAAACTAAAACAAAAAGAATAAAGAATAAAAGCAAAGTAAAACTAAACAAAACAAAAATAAAGGGGAAAAAGGTAGCAGAGGAGGAAGTAAACTGCAGACTGGTTGTGCTACTCCAGCCTGGACAGTCTGGAGACAGGAAGCTGGTCTCATGACAAGATCATGACTCCAATTGTGACAAGTTCAGAGGTGGCTTTCCAGAGTGATGTTCCCAGGATGGAATGGTTTGTCTGTCTATTATCCCCTCAGCAGGAGCACAGGAGCCTCCAGCTCTGCCCTGGGATGGCCAGGGAGGCAGACTTGGAGGGAGCACCTGAAATCACTTTCTAACATTTCAGGCTTTTCAGTGCTGTTTGTGTCCTGGGGAGGTGTGAGGAGCCATCCCCTCCGACTCCCTCTGTCTCTCTTTAGTGCTGAGTCTTCCTTGGATAAAACATGGTAGCTAAGGGACAAAGGAGAAATTAAAGTGACCCTTGTGCTGCAGGCTGACACTGAGGCTGTCACGCTCCAACAGTTACTGTTTGTGTCCTGCTTATTGTCCTAATTCACTTGTGCTTATTTTTGATGGATTATTTTGTTTTTCTCCAGAAGTAACACACATCAAAGACAGCTTCTGGTCAGCATCACCTGTGGGATGATAGTGGTATAGGCAGAGTTTACCTGCAGATGTTTTTCCTGGACATCTTTTTTCAGGTGGATGTATTCTTGTTCATCTTTGGAGTTTATAAATCCTCATTTTTAGAAAATATTTTTAAATACTTTTTTTTTTTTTCCTCTCCTTTAAAATATGGAAAGAGCTTAAATGTACTTTCACTTTTCACTAATAGTACTGTTTTTAATGGAGGGAGGAAGGTTCTTCCAGGGTTTAATTTGTAAAGACTAATATAACACTCTGTGTGTGTGCACAAACATGCAGGAAGGCAATCAAAACCATCTCATATATAGAGAAAGCTTATCTTAGTTTGTGCTTTTTCCAGTTAAGCCTCCTCACCCCATCTGCTTCTCTGCATGACTGACAGCTGATTGCAATTCCTATTTCTAGCCTGTTTTCCTGTCAGGTTATCCAGAGCTGCTACCATTTGGGTGCCGTCAGGCTTCCCTGGGAACACGACCCCATTCAGCCATGGAACAGAGCCTCCCTGATCCCAAGGAATCCACCACAGCCAAGGACACAGCTCCCTGGAGATTTCCAGAGGGGAGAACTGCACACTCACCAGGGGCAGAGGTGGTTCAGACTCATGTGTCTCCAAAGGAGTCAGAGGTGCTCTGGAGTCAGCAGCTCTGCTATGGGTAGCACTGGCAGCAGAATGTGGCTGCCTCTTGACTCTGCAGCCTGCAGGAAAGTTGGGATGGGCCCATGTAAAAGAATTGGTACAGCTGTTTTTATGTGTTTTTCCTCTTTTTATTTTTTTTTCTACAGCAGAGACTAAAAGTGACAGAAATAGTTGAGAGCTTTTTTTTCCAAGCTGATGCTGTACCACAGTCAATATTTTGATTGATCACCTGCTGTAGGGCATGGTTGGAGCCCCCATTTACCTCTTCAGTGTTCCAAATGCTCTGACTGATCACTCAAGTATTGCAGCAGACTTTTTTTTATATCAATTGCTTTGGTACTTGGAACATTCTATTGTAAAGAAGTATTTAAAAAACAGGGGTTGATCAGTAGATTGGAATAGATTGGCAGCACTGAAGTCATTCAAGTTTGTGACTTTACAGTGCTGGCTATCAGCTACCAGCTAAAATACTGTGAATTTATCTTAGCCACTGCTCCTATGTCCCTGGCCTAATGAAAAGTGTACGTTCACTAGATTAAGGACATATAAATTTGTCATCACAAATTCATGCACTGGAGCATAATTAAGTGGAATTTGACTGCCTTTGTGATTTTGTGCAACCACAAATTTTGTTCCCCATAAGAAACATTTTAAACATTTTTATTATGTATATTCATGCCCAGAACTGAGCTATGTGTTTTTGTTGATGTTGGGTGACATCAACAACAATACGAAATTTGATTGCCAGAGTCCTTTAATGTGAATCCTTTAATTAAGGTTCCATCCTTCAGCAACAGAGGGATCTCTTTAAGCTCTGAAGGCACACTAGCAAGGCCAGTCACTATTCAGGGATGGGATTTATATTCTAGGTGCTGTCTTCAACCACTGTAGAATACAGATGCAGAACATGCCTTTTTGACCTATTCTAGAAAATAATTCCTGAGAGTTACAGAGATCCAGGAGAATCTCGACACTTCCAGAGCACTGGAACTCCCATGCACTCCTGGTTTTAGACAGCCCCATCTCCTGCCTGCCAAACACAGACACCATCAGTAGCAGCTGTTTTTCCAGCAGTTCAGGTGGGAGAGGGCACAGGAGCAGACTATTTGGATGCTTGGCTTTGTGCCATCCATCAGTTTCTGCTGTTTAATTGAGAGGAGTGTGACCACCTGGGCTTTCTGTCCCCTGTCCCTCAGCCCTGGGCAGGCAGGACACGTTGCACAAGGCAGGGTGGTGATTTCACACCATGAGCTGTAGGAGCCCTTTACTGCTCACTTCCTCCACAGCAATGCTCTGCACTAGTGGCACTACAGGACAGGAAATAAACTTCTGGGTTCCCCTTTTTTTTTTCAGGATTCTTTTCAGGATTCTGTCTTCCTTGATCTGGCTCCTTTTCTGTCCTGCAATACTTATGTGAAAATGTTCTCCTTGCTTCTACAAAGATGAAAATTCTTAAGAATATGGTTCAGGGCCTGCAGAGGGGAAAAGAAAAAATGCAGGAGAGTCCCAAACCCTCACTTGAGAAAAAAAAAATTTTTTTTAGAGAACATTTGTGACTTTTAGCTCAAAGGACCCATTTCACCATAGCCAAAAACGGTGTCAGTATAGGATTCAGAATGTCGTTGTTTTGGAAGGTTTTTGTTTTGTTATGAGAGATGCTCGTCTCCTTACCTAGACTCTGGCAGTGTGCTTCTTAGATCCATAAAGGGTGACCTATAAATCTCAGCAATCACTTGCCAGGTTGCTCAACATTTGCATTTCAATGTCATTTCTTCATTTCCACTTCCTTTTTTTAGACATAACATTTACACATTTCAGATCTGCTTTAGGCTTCCCTTGCCTGTGTGTTGCTACAGCTGCAAGAACTCTGAAAGTTGCCATTCCTGCCACAGAGAAGTCTGGAAAGGTGATGCAGGCTTACAAAGGCTGATTATACCTCCCTCTGTCAGGTTTAGACTTTGGGGCATTATCTAGAAAAAGCAGCATACTGACTCTCCAAAGAGCCCTTTATTTTAGGGCTAATTTTCTCTTTATTTTTTTGATACCTAAGTATCAAAAGCAACACTCAGTCTTCAATTCCGACTCAGGATCCTCTCCTTCTTCAGAGAGTTCAGCACTTCCTGAGAACAGATTAGGTACACCCCAAGCCAAATACTGGACAAGACCAGGGTCTGAAGAAGACCAAATCAAATACACATCACCCTTTGCGCCAGAGGCCAAACTCCCCAAAGAAAAACTCTCTTTGGTGATGAGATCACTACTCCTGAGCAGCTGCATCCTAAACCCACTGACAGCACACTGTGGAGCCTGTCCCAGCCTGGTGAAAGCTTCTTGCTGCCAAATATTGCAAAACAACCCTCCTGCCCTTCTCACTTTGGGCACACAGGATCCCAATACCAGCTGTTATTTTCCTTGCATTCTCTTCCTGCCTCGGCTTCTCCCTGTTGTCTTCCTTCACAGAACTTCATCTGACAGTTTTGCTGCTTTCATCATAGCTCTGTACACAAAACCTATGATTTCTGCTGTATCAAATAAATCTTCTTACAATTTATATTCTTGGGGTGATTAAAGAGAATCAAGAGCAGGTGTGGTAGTGCTGGTAGCACTTCCATTTTAATTAACTTAATTCTAAGTATGAAAAGGCTATTCCTGGCTCAGTGATCAGAATTGTAATTGCCTGTTTGATTAGCAGTTATGGACTAATGCTGTTGTATAATAAAGTGTGTCTGGCTTTCTTGACTCACACTGAAGTACAGGGGTTCTGGTGTGGTTCAAAATGCAGCCTGTGCTGCACAAAGCATTTGGTATTTAAGACACAGCACACATGACAGTGCTCAAAAGTACCTTTAGTACCAGCTGGAGGCCTACAGCCATGGAAAGGAACTATTGTGGTAGTGACAGAAGTGGGAATTGCAATTCACCCTTCAAACTAGTCTAAGACCAGCTTTAAAAAGTAAAATTAGAGCCTACACCAGCAGCTGGGAGAGCTGACAGGCAGAGACCATCTTAATGGCAGGTCCTGCATTTGAAAAAATTCTACACTGCCAACTTCACACTGACTACAATACAACTGTTAAATATTTACCACTAATTTACACAGTCCTTTTAAACAACCAGCTCCTGTAAAACTCTGTACCAGTATTTGAAGTAGACTGCTAATCTGATCAAACCTCTGAATCCGCTGTTAGAGATGACAAATTGCTATTTAGATACTGCACTGGGAATGTTTAGATACTGTATTAGCAATAAATCTAATCATAATCATTGACATAATCACTGTGTCCTACTTCTCACACCTGGCTGAGAGCCTTCCCTTGACTACTCTGTCACAGTGTGTTACAGAGTGTTCAATAATTACATTTCTGGCAGAGAAACTGCCAGTGCAACTCTTCCTTTCCATCTACTGGTATCAATCATCCAGATTAACTTTAAATGCCATTACAAGTAATTTCGAGTGATTATAACATACACTGAACCAGATTTCTTGGACTCGGGCAAACCTGCAATTTGCTCATATAAACCTGAATCACTGTCCAGGATCTCCAAGACATGAACAATTTCAATGCCCCCAATTCAGACATTCCCAGTAAATGAGACTAATTCAGTGAGAACATCTTTTCTGGAACAATTATCTCCTAGCAGCAGAGAAAGTTTAGTATATTAGAGGGCAAGGTGATAAAGAAGTAGTTTCCATTTATGCTGCTGTAAGTCTGGAAGATCTTTTACCACAAGAGTAAATGAATTTCTAAGAAGGAGGTAGTTGTAAAAAAGACCCAAGCCAGAGATCAACCACTTGTTCTAATTATACTCACTATCTGGTTTTGGAAAATCTACACAAGGCAATTCTTCTTTTGAAGGACAGTTAAAACTAAACTGCTGCAGGCTTAGGGCCACTGTCACACATCAGATGCTGCCACACCTGCCCTGGTCAGCTGAACAAATCCTAAACAGAAGTAGCCACATCTACAAAGCCACAAGGAATAAATGCATTCCAGAACAACTGTTCTTTGTTTTATTGAATGGTTGAAGCAAGACTGTAATCCAGGCATACTTAAATCAAGTGTTGGTCCACTCTTATAATCAAAAAGAACTTACTTTTTTTTTTAATAATAATAACATCAACACAAATGGAAGGAACATGAAGCATCATAACAGGAACTTTCAACTGTACATGACATTAGCCCATGACCAGACTGGTGCTACTTCAGGATTTACAGACTGCATTGTACAGACCAACCACAGCAGTGTTATTCACCTCCCAACAATTAAAGTTCTGGGGTGACCCTTCTGTGTACAGCTCACCTCTGAGCCACCAACATGAGAGCAAAATGCCATTTATGCTACTAGAGTCCTAGGCTGATAGAAATATTTCTATACTTAGTATTTTACTGAAGAATATTTACTTTCCTCTCTGAAGTTACACATAACCATTATAAATATTTACATCAAAGATTTACAGGTGGTTCATAATATACAACACAACAATTTAGCGATAATTTTTGATTTTCCAGTGTCAAAGTTTCAAATAACACGTTGCTATTGTAATTTCAGTTTATCTGGTTTGCACAGGCAGTACAGGGCATTTCAAAAACTCATGTTGCAGGATTAAAAAAATGGAATGATGTCACTTTAATAACAATTACTCCTGGGAGTGCTGTTTTGGTTTTTTAAACAAACAGATTTCAACTTCTAAATCCCATCTGGTGCTACTACTAACATTTAAAATAGTCTTGAAAGGAGGAGAAAATACTTATAAATACACCTTCAAAAAACTTCCACAATTAACCATGTCAGAATATTTGTTTTCCACACAGGCTCAAGGAGACCTTTCTCTTCATCATCTTCCTGTGCTGAAATATGGTGCAGTTCAATCCATTCTTATCTTCTGATTTGTCATCCTATAAATAATGCTGTCATAGCCAGGATCCATGTTCCAGAGGTTGTAGGAAATAACTATCACAGCTAAAGCAAGACCTATCATCATCCACAGAACAATGTTGAAGATTACAGAGTAGTCGTAGTTATATGGATAGGCAAGATTATATGGATTTTCTTCTTTACTCTGCAATAAAGAAAATATTTATTACTTTAAAGTGAGCTTGCACACCAAACATCTTTTGACTCCATCCAAAGTCTGAGCAACCTAAGTAAGAGAGTTGCACTTTTGTCTAGACAAATCTGATGTAAGGGCACAGAATGCAAAGAAATGATTATGCGAGTGGCATCAATGGAATCCAAAAGAGAAAGGTGACAGGAAAATGAAACCCAAAGTGCTGAACCTGGGGCAGAACAATCCAGGTGACAGCACAGGCTGGGGATTGAGCAGCTGGGCAGCTGCAGAGAGGGAGTGGAGATCCTGGCAGACAAGGGGAATAGGAACCAACAGTGCCTCTGGAATGACACAGGACAACTGCATCCTGGACTGTGTCTGGAGACCAGCAAGGAAAATGTGTTTTCCCACAGCTGGGAGGCAGGACTTGCATGCACTGAGGAGACAACACAGTAAGGCAAATTCTAACAAGGCACAAAGGAAAAAGTTTTCACCATTAAAGTGGTTAATACTTTGGAGCAAGAGAGGCTGTGGGACTTCCAGGGATGGACTTTTCAAGAACTTGGCTGGACAAGAACCTGAGCAACTTGATCTAGCTCCTAAATTAGTCCTGCTTTGAGCAGTAGGTTGGACTGGATGACCTCCACAGCCCTCCTCAAGTGAAGTTACTTTATGACAAAGTGAAGATCAAGGCAAGGAAGTAAGCTGCACCCACACCTAAGTCATAGTCAGTATTTTAGTCCTTAAAAATAGTTAAACTCAGGTGAACTGATTCACTTTGGATCACTTTTAATAAGTAAGATGTAGAAAAATGTGGCTCTACTACCTGTGAAGCCTGGAGAATGGAGCGAGTCTTCCTTGAAAGGGGAGAGTTAAACTCCTTCACAGCCACCACTTCTACTACTGCATTCCCACCATACAGATTAAACATCTCATCTGCAAACTGGAAAAGAAAAGGTGGTTTAATTAAAAGCCTAGAACATAGCCAAGAATTAAGCAGAGTTTTGTTAGCAAGATGTAGTAAAACAAAAGATGTCAGCTTCAGGAATAATTATGGAAAATTATAAAGGTTTACTCTGTTTTAGAATTTCACTAAGTGTCAACCTTCCCCTGGCTTACAAGGCCTCTTTGAAACCCCCAATCACTGTTCAACAGACTGTGGCTTATGCCTTCTTTCTGGGCTGAAACTTACTCTTTTATCCCTTTTAAAAAAGGACATGTGCACATCCCCACATCATTTCCTAACTATGTGTCTTGGTTCCAACAAAATATTTAGGTTCTCAAACTCCCACTGGGAAACCATGCATCTGAATATCTTAATCTGGTCCACATGTTAATATGTCTAACGTTTAAATGCATTTGCTTAAAGTCAAAGAGGCCAAAGAGCAATGCTCAGAGAAAACAAATATTTGGCTTAACAAATTGATGTTTTTAAATTTTTTCATCACACTTCAGAAACTCTCAAAAGTGGCTGATCTTAATAAAAATTTAACTAATTATTGCATAAGACCTGCTGAAGAATTCTTTTCTTGAGCACACTGATGGATGAACAGCAGTTATTTTAAAGTCTTAGAAATTTACATTTACATACCTTTGTGGGCAAGGGTAAACTAAACACTGCACCTTGGGATAAAGATATTTCCACATTTCCAAGAGCCTCTATTTGTGAGACATTCTGATGCTTTTAAATGCAAGGTGTTTGTTTAAAGAAACAACCATATCAAGTCATGTTGATACAAGGTTTCAGTACACCCCTACTCCATTATTCAAAATATCTAAACATATTGTAGAATCATGCCAACATTTTCCAGAGAGGCAAATTGTAACATTCAATTTTATAACTAAACAACAGCATTTTTAAAACCAAACAACAAAAACAAGCATGAGGCAAGCCAGCACTAATGAAATTACATCTCACTTCTTTGCAGTTAAAATAAAAATTATTTTCTTAGTATTACCATGAGTTTTGTTCATTAGGTAGACAATATACCTTTTGCAAAGAGTCTACAAGAATTTGAGAAGCATCCTTGAACTGCTGAGAGTCTTCCCCATATCGTTTTCCAACCTCTTCCAAACCAGACAGTTCCAGGGAATAAAGGTCTGGAGAGTGATCTTTGGCTAAGTGCTTGTGTCGAGACAGCTTTGGCACAACATTGAGGGCAGAAAGAAATTAATTCATACACAGGTTACTTTAAAAACATGTTGCTCAAAATCAGTTTACTTGGACTAATCCAGCCTCATTTTTTACAGTCATGTTCCATAATTAGGAAATGGAAGTCTCATCAACTTAACTAGAAGACGCCCATAATTGTTTTAATTCTACAGAAGCAAGCAGATGATCATTATGTAGCATCTGTTCCTAACATGAGGTTACATACACGTAACAGAGGGTGTACTAGAAAGAAATAGAATACTTATTGACATCAGTGTCTTTGTTCTGTACTTGCCATGAAAATAAAACTCAGAGAAAACAAAGACTTAGATACTATCATTTCTTTGTTTGAAGCTGGCCCTTGCAAAGCTCAGTAGGTTGTAACTTCTACCCTGTGTTGTCCATGTACAAAAGTAGTTTATTTGAGAAGTATCATCCCATAGTCAGAAAATCCAACAAATACAATCCAAATTATCTCAAAGCAGAGTAGTGACACTCTTGCATTTTTGCAGGTGAGAAGATGCAGCACTGATATTTGCCTGCACAAGACAACAGTCTCTGAAAACAAGGAATTTAATCCCATCATCCCAACGGCAGCATTTCTAGCCTGCAAAACAAAACCAAGTTGTTCTACCTCATTTTCTCAAGAGCCCCATTTCTGTCCACTAGCCCTTTAACTAATGTGAATTTTTGAGTTTTTCCACAACTTTCTTTCACTTCAGTAGTTAAGGGCTGCTGCAACAAAGACCCACTAAAACAAAACCTAAACCACAGCAACAAGACAGCAGCTTCTTAGTAAAAGAATTCTCAGAATTAAAAGCTCACCCCTCCATTGAAGCACTTCTACCACCATCACTATTCATGGCACAAAAGTAATTTGTCTTTTCAAATAAAGTGCTATTTTGAAGTAAAATGGTGGGCAGGGCAAAGAACATGTTCTTAACTACCATTATACTTCTCAAGTTAAGCAGCAAAGAAAGCCCCAGCAAATTCTTGATTGAGTATTTCAAAATTCCCTGTTCTGACCAAACACAACACAAAAGAAAACTACAGATGATTAAGGTTCTCATTCACAATTGCAGTGGTGGGGCTGATACAAATAGAATGCGTTATTTAAACTGATGGAACCAGCTGATGACAAACTAGAATATGTATCACTGGTTGCCAAGTATCCTGGCTATGGCTTCTCTATTTTAAAGATCTCTGAAGTTTGTGACACAAGACAGGGGAAAAATGTTTCAAAGAGCCTTACCAGGCTTGTAATATCACGTAGGACTTGAAGTTCTGACAGAAAAAGCAAGTCAACCTGAGGGAAGAGGTAGAGACAGTTATTTCCTTTGATGAAACCCAAGTTGGAGAAGTCTTGTTTCATTGCAAGTATTTTATAACAGTTGTCTGCTACAACATCAGAACATGCTAGATGGAAATGACTCTTTTAATAAAGTTACTTAGAAAAAAATGCTTGAACTTTGTTAATTCAATTAGAAAAAATTAGGAGTGGGCTCTTAAGCAAAGAAAGAGGGAAGAAAAAGCAGGAAAGGAGATAAGCACAAGCTAACTAAGAATATTAGAAAAAAGAAACCCCACAGAAGTTCCCACTGATGAATGAGTTTTACCTCATTGTTCCTGCTGAGGGAGTTGAGAGGGAGGGAGCTGAGGATGGAGTTGTCCTGGAACAGGCGGTTCCGGAGCTGGCGCAGTGTGACAGAGAGATCCTCAAACACAGCGTTGGCCTTGCCCACCATGTACACCCTCTGCAGGAACAGACACTGGTCACTGACAGCACAGGCTCCTGCTCAGTTTCTCCAGTCACACACTAATAACCAGTCATGCTTGCCATCTCCAATCCAGAACTTCATGTGATCAGCTGGGTTTGCACCAGCCACACAAGGAACCAGGAGTGAAGCAATACTCACTTCCTCACTGGGGGCCAGCTGCAACACCACGGGCGTCTCCTCAGAAAACAGAGCATGGATGGCATTTGCAACACTGTCCAGACTGAAAGGAACAGCCTGGAAGACAAAGTCTAGTCAGATTTTTGGGCTAAACAGGGGCTATTGATCTTAACTAAAAAAGAAAAGTAAAGGGTATGACATTTCCAAAGTGATGTTAAGTAATGTGCAAACCTATGTGCAAAACAAAACATCACCTGTGTATCTATGAATAGACATTTTATTTATGTGGCAGACACAAAATATTCTTAAGAACTCCAACGGACCATGACTGTGAATTAAGAAGATTATTTAGGCTTAGAGCATAGCCTTGTTTATGGCCTTGTTATAAAACAAGACCAAGAAATATAGAAACAATGCAAAAGGGAAACAATCTCACTGCAAAGTGGAAAGTTATGAACCACAAAAAAGTGATGGTGAAAATATACCAGTAGAAAGAGCAACTGCTGAAAAAAAAAAAAAGACACATAAAAAAGCCTACTAAAAAGAAAAGAAATGCTAGCACATTATAATGCCATTACTGGAAAGCTAGTAGAACTGTTAGTTTTTTTAAACACTTGTGGGTTTTATTAAAAAAAGAAGCAGAACGGAACATTTCCATTCACTACTCAAAGTGTCCTATGACAGGAGAAGCAACGGCATAGATTTAAACCCAGGAAATTTTAACAACACAAGAACAAAGTTTTTTACTCCAAGGGTGGTCTAATACTGGCAGAGGTTGTCCAAAGGTCAGAGTCTCCATTTGTGGGGATGCTCATATCCTTACTGAACACAGTGCCAGTCAGCCTGCTCTGGCTGATCCTGCTTGATCATGGCATTGGATGAGATGATTTCCAGAGTTCCCTTCCAACCTAGAGGATTCTCCATTGCTGTAACAAGCCTAAGAAGCTTTTGTAAAGACAGTGATAGGTAAACCTAATGTGTGTTGATTTCTTCTTGATACAATGTAATAGAAAGGCATCTCTAAGTGCTGTATTTCATAATCAAGTACTTGAAGAAAACTCAAAAGACCACTTAGAGGGCAACAGAGTATATAAAGAAATCAACTCCATATAAAATGTTATCACACACACAGCTGAAGCAAAAAACTCAACAATTCTGATTTTGAAGTATTAAGTTACTGTGGGAAGAAGTGGATTGGCACAAATTAAAATTAGCTGTCTTTCAAGGAGAACATGCTTTGGTCAAACAAAGCATGTTGAACTGAACTCAACACAGGAAGCCCTGAGTGATCTCAAGGGCCTCCTGCCTTGTTCAGAATCCTAACTAGATTACTGATCCATCAGTTTAGGGGATATGCAAACTTCAAGTGAAGTAGGAAATAAATGAACACCAGGAACTACAGCAGAGAATCATGTACTTGTCATTAGACCACAGGAGTCCCAGGAATCACATGACAATTCCAAATGTGGATACTCACATTCTCAATGGGGTAAGAAAACCCTTTCACAGGCAGCTTGTCCACACCCTTCACTGTCACCAGCACAGTGGCTTGAGGCCGGTGAAACAGATCACCCACACCCAGCCCAGGCCAGGGGAGGTCCTAGTACAAAAGACAAAAAAAAAAAGGTGTATTTCACAGGCAAAGAGAAGAGCCCTTCCCAGCATTCAAGCAAAACAACTTATTATCCTGCTAATGCCTCTGTGCAGGACAGCCTATTGGAAATCTCATGGGGAAGTAAGTTAATACTACACTGCTTTCATCCTGAGCAATGCCAGCCAACCATGAAGGAACTGTTAGTTTAAAAGCTGCCAGTAGCTTCATAGCAAAATCTACACTAAGAAAACATCATAAATAATGGATACATGAGGAGTTATTTCCCATAATTAAATTATAAATACTTTAGTCTGTATTTAGTAAGTGAAGGCTGAACTTAAAAAACCCACTAACATCTTGATATTTTCAGTACAAGAAAGAAAAAGGGTGGAAAGGAAGGGGAACGGGAATGTGTCAATCACAGCAACAGGCAACTAAAATGTACAAATTTGCACAGAAATATAAAAAGATTTCTTAGTAGCTTACTACAATTACAAATCAGTAAGAGCACAGTGGAGGCTACCTGACTGGTTTATTCAGGCACAAAATACAAATTCATCTGTCTGGAATAAAAGTAAACAGATTTTCCCACTTATGTAAATGACATAACTGCCCTTATTTTTTTATTTTTGAAAGCAAATTTAATTGTATTTTAGAATTAAATGTCATTGATGTTATGATTTGTATCACCTCACAGAAACAAAGGAAAAATGCTTTAAAGCATCATCAGGGACAAAATGGGGTTTGATTTTGTTTTCCTTTAACAAGGGAATAACATTGAATGACTCTGAGAACTCCCAATGTAATGCACTAAGAATTCCAAATTCTCTACAGTGGCCTTGCTGCACTGTCAATTTATGTTCCTAGACTACAGCTTTGATTTCAGCTGCAAAAGAAGTGCCTGGGCCCTGCAGTACTCTCCTTACCAGGGCTGGAAGCTGCCCACACAGTGATCTCTCTGCCTTAGCGACAGCTTTTAGGAACTCTCAGTTCCAGGGCTGAACTGAATAATCATTCAAACACTTCCTTCCCTGTCTGCTTCTAGGATTTGAATTAATAGTAACAGAGAACTATTTCTAAAGGATGCTACAGACCCATCACAACAAATGAATCCCAAGCTGTGGCAAAGAGTGAGTACTGAAACACTTTGTTCAATGACCTATCTCTGGATGACCAGGATGCCAAATGGACAGGGCCAAACTCCATTGTTTTTCTGGGTGTCTTTATAGGCAACGCACACATTCAATATATTGTTTTTTTCTGATAAAATAATCAAAATTTACTCCTTAGTCATACTACTCATATAAGTTTGTTACTAGTTTGATAACAGAAAAAGCAGAATTGATTGACAGCAAGGTATTTTCAAATTCCAAAACACAGGCTAAGCAGCCTTGCATTCAAACCAGCCTTATCAGACCTCTCCCCTAGCTGATGTATGGAAGAAATGAGAACTGGCTGCCCTCACCAGCACTGTGAGAACACCTCAGCCTGCAGATTTCAGTATCTGGCTGCACACAGACACTGCCAAAGATATCTGGCTATTACACTTTCATCTACTGCTTCAACAACCACTCATCCCTGCTGAAGCCCAGCAAAAAAATTCATTGGCAAGATGGAATCAATCCAAGGGCTCCTGCTCATGTGCCCCACTTTAAACATTGCTAAAGTTACATTTGAATACTTAATGTGGAGAAACACTACCACAAATCATGTTTCCAAGGTTTTGGATTATTTCTTAAGTAACCAACACATTTGCTCTAACTCTGCTCAGCAGACAGGCTTGCTGACCTGACAAAATGCCTGCCTTGCCGAGCCATTTCTCAATCTTCAGATTACTCAGGAGCAGAGCCCTAGAGAGAGCTTTTGTGCAAGAAGTGACAGCGCATCCACGGATTCTCAGTTTGTGACCACAGATGGGGGGCATACAGCTCACAGCTGGGTCTCAGAGGAACAGCACTGGAAAGCCTCTGTAGCCTTCCTTCTACAGCTGGTGACTCAAATTAGCCAGCTAGCACAGCTTCTGGCTGCTCATATGACCCACACAGCTCTGTCCTGGAAACCACCTCTATCAAGTCGTGCATTCCTCAAGACAAACAGGGAAATGTTTTATATATTCCAGCACATGACAGGAAGATTTGCATCTTGAGTGAGCAGGTCTGTAGCTTTAGAGACGTTTCACAATCAAGACTTGGAACGTACTTCTTCAACAGAAAAGCCCATGGTCAATGCAGCAACATCTGGGATCCGCTCGCCCGGAATCGGCCAACTTCCATCTCGGAAAACAACCGACTGAGGTGATCGTAAGATACTGAATTCACCACCACATACACCTAAAAAACACATAAAAAGCTGTCAGAGCTCCTGCAATCTTTTCCTTTACATAACAGGGAAAAGATCATATTTGAGCTTTCGTTCCTTCTTCCTCCCTCCCATACCTATCAGTTTATGGAAAGCCAGGAATGTGGACTGATCATTTTAATGCTCTGGAATACAAGATAAGGTTTCTATACAGCAATGACTAAGAATGAACAGATCCAAATTAACAAAAGCAGGACAATTATTCAAACAACATCACAGCACAGTTCTGTGTAAGAAGCTACTAGTAGTCTTACAGTTCAGACCTGGTAAAGTGAACTCTCAATGGAGCCAGGCAGACTCCAAAATCCTGTTAAGCTCACAAAGCACCAACACAGCTTTGTTTGCTTCCAGGACTGCTTGGCACAACACCTCTGTTCATGCAGGCAACAGCCAGAGCCACTGAGCCCAGAGCCAGGAAGTCCAGTGGAATTTGTCAGTGCTGACTTAAACCAGGCACTGCTGGGACAACCTGGCTCCTGCAGAACAGCTCTGGTGTCCCTGCTCTGCCTCCTCCATCTCATGACAACGTGAGATGTTTGTCTCCCCTGGATGCAGCACTGGACCCCAGTTGATTGTGTGGAGCCACAGTCTGCAACACTGTGTTTTCACTCCTCTGGGATCCCCCTTCACTCTCTTCCCCATTACCTTGAATAGCTAAGATGACTAAAAGCATATTTCTAAACTGTTTTATGATAACAGTAATTTACTGCATAATAAAGTCAGAAAGGACTCCACAGATATAAGAGAAGGGCTTGTTTCAACCTGGCTTCCTATCTTAAAGTCACTTAGGCACAGCTGCAATACTGTGTATACCAAAATTTATCTAAATAAATTTTAAAACTGATTTGGTATATATAAACAGCAACATACACAATGCAAAATTTCAGGCATATGCTCCCCAGTGAGCAATCTGAGTAGGCTACCATCAGAAAACTGATTTGATACAAGAAAATCAAGTCATAGAGTAATAACTGCAGGCCTGTATGTTCAAGTTCTAATTATACAATGAATCTGACTGCATACCTCAAAATCACATGAATAAGGTAACTGTCTAAAGAAAATAGAAGTATTTATTCATATCAGCACTGAAAATTGGTTACTAATCCAAGAAGTTATATACAATAGTTTTCCAGGGCATCTACAAATCTAAAGGCTATTAACAAAAACAATGCAATACCATAATTGATGTGTTGTGCAGCTAAAACCTTCCCTAATATTAATTTAACTAATGTGACCTTGAAGATGCTGTTCCAAAGCCTGGCTCATGATCATGCATACAAATGTTGACAGTAAATCTGAGCTATGTTATGATAAACACACCAAAGGACAAAGTTCTGAGGTGCAGGCTGGGAGAGGGGGCAAAAGGAAGGAAAGAGGCCAAATCAAGTGATATTCATGGAGTAGATTAAAGAATTTATTTAGATTGATGTGTTCCTTGGGTGGCCTGCTACCAATTTTAATGGTGGATCAATCCACATTTTGAAAGGCAGAAACGTTTCCAGACCAACTTCTCTAAGTAAGAATTTACAAAATGGCTACAAATCCATAGGATTTCACATGCTGCTCTCCACAAGGCTGTTACACAGTCACATTACTTAGGACAAAATGGCTTACTTAAGGCAGGATTGTTCAGGTGGATAAAATCAGAACACTAACCCTTCACAGCTGAATTTGCCTCACTAGACTTGTTCAAGATTACAATTAAATTTGATGTTGGGAACACCAATTGCCTACTGAATAGTTAACCTAATTCCTACCCCACCAAAGTTGTACCTCAGGTTCTCAAAAGCCTTTGTGAACCTGGAGAGCGAAAGGAACATTGAGTGAGAAATATTTACAGGGCCTGGAAGTGCCATTACAAACCTGACTCACAGCAGGTAACTGAGAGGCTACAGTGACCACAGAAACAGCTCAGAAGAACGTGAAAATTCATATGCAATAACAAAATTATGTGTGTCTATCACAGAATCATCAGAGTTGGGAGACACCTTTAAGACCAAGTCCAATCATCAACCACTGTAACCCCTAAACCACAACACCAGATCACCCAGTGCCAGGTCCAGATGCCCCTTAAACACCTCCAGGGGTGGTGACTCCACCACGTCCCTGGGCAACCTATTGCAATGCCTCAGCCTGGCAGTGGAAAAATTTTTTCTAGTATCTGATCTGAATCCCTCTGTCTCAGCTTATAGAACTGGACTTTAACCTAATTTTTGTACAGTATAAATTAATTTAATAAAGTAACATGTTATATATAATTATACATATGCATTAGGAAAATCTACAACATATAATCGAATTTTATATAATAATTTTGTGATATAAAAATAATTTTATATAACGAGTTTATACAATAAAATTATAGAAACTTTTAATTTAATATAAATCAGCCCTTGGATTGAAAGGGACAGGATAAAAGGGTTCGAGCACCGTCTCTGAAGGTGGATGGGGGGTGGGGGCAGGGAGTCCCCCGCTCCCACCCCTGGGTCCTGAACCTGGCACCCAGACACAGACAGCCCTCCTCACCTTCCCCTTTCACCTTTCCCCCTCCCCAGCACTGCGGCCCAGCCCCTTTCCCGCAATCTCCCCCTGCAGCGGCCCTCCCCGCTCCCCTCGGCGCTCCCCCGCGCCGGCCCGTCTCCGCTCACCCACCGGCGACACAGACCGCTGCCACCAGCGCCGCGAGCCCCAGGGCCCGGCCAGCCCCGCCGCGCCGCCCCATGACCGCCATGAGCCGCCGCCGGGCCGCGGGGCCGACACACACACCGAGCGCCCCGCCCGCCGCCTGACGGACAGCCACCTCAGCCAATCGGCGAGGTGTATTGAGGATGAATGGGCGGGACTCGACAGAGCTGACCAATCGCCGGCGTAGCGTCATCCCTGTCACGGGGCTGTGCAGTCAGCTGCCCCGCCGGGGGCGCAGTATGTATTTGAGTGGCGTTCCCACTTGGCCAATCAGATCTCGAGAGGTCTCTGCACCATTTTCCTCCCCGCACTGTAAACCCAGAGAGAGCGGCGAGGAGGCGGAGCCAACTGACAGCTGATTCAGCCAATCGGAGCGCGAGGGTAGGGGGTTTGCTCCGCCCACGCGCTTCAGCCTAAAAGTGACGGGGCGGGGCAAAGCTGTGATTGACAGTCGAATGCACCATTCAGAGAGCAAGGCGCCGGCTCCACCCTCTCGGCAGCCGTGTGGCGAGGGGGTGTTGGGGTGTGGGGCCGTGCGGGGTTCGTTCTGTAACTGTAGTTATCCTCGTCCTTCCCCTTGTCTATGCCCCCGCCTTCAGTGGTTTCTTCCTTAAATATTCTTGAGAACATCCATAGTAACAAATTCCATGACTGCCCCAGCCATGCTCATCTCACTTCAGCTATCGCTGCCACTGATAGGAAGACGCAGGTGGTGCATTTTGGTCAGCGTATGTTTAATATTCCTGTAATATGCCGTGATCATTACAATCAAGGGAGGTGGTCCTGCTCCTCAGCCCTGTGAGGATCTCCTGGAGTGCTGTGTCCAGCTCTGGGCTCCTCAGGACAGGAGAGACACGGAGCTCCTGGAGCAGATCCAGCAGAGGGTGACAGAAGATGGAGGGACTGGAGCATCTCAGTGAGGAAAGGCTGAGGGAGCTGGGCCTGTTCAGCCTCGAGAAGAGAGGGCTGAGAGGGGCCCTCATGCCTGTGTGTCAGTGTCTGCAGGGAGGGGACAGGGGATGGAGCAGGCTCTGCTCTGTGGGGCCGTGGGACAAGAGGAATGTACAGATGGATGTACAGAGGATCCACCTGAACATGAGGAGGAATTTCTTTCCTGTGAGGAGACCGAGCACTGGGACTGATCAGAGAAGGTGTGGAATCACTGGATCTATTCCAGACACATCTGGACACAATTCTGTGAGATGACCCTGCTTGAGGAGGGAGGTGGGACCAGATGACCCACAGTGGTTCCTTTCAGCCTGACCCATTCTGTGATTCTGTGAAGTTGTGAGTATTTCTTGGGGTTTTTGAACATTTTTAGTCTCCAGGATCTTGATGAAGCTCTCTGCAAGTAAAGGCAGAGAAAACCAGGCTTTGAGGGTGAATTATCATGTAGTAGGGGAGGTTAAGACTTCCCAGTGCATTGTAAGTAAAACTGTGTTATGAGTACTTCAAATTACTAATCATTCCTTACTCTGTATTGTGCATCACAAAACCAGCAGCACATAATAGCTTTTGTAAAATAAATGCAAATAAATGTCTGAGATTATCTGACTCAAAATAGTTGTTTTCTGGTGGGCTTTTTTGTCCTGGATTCCTTGGGAAGCAATGTGTGTTAGTTCACAGGAAATCTAGCAGTGCTAGGGAATGTTTTATCTGTTTTGTTAGGAGACAGCACCTGTGTCACATCCATGTAGTAAGACTGTATTTATGTGCAAAACATCCCAAGGATTACTACCATACAACTATTTGGCCAGAGCTATTCTGCTGTGTATTTAGAAATTCCAGCCAACTATAGAAACGCTTTGAAAATGTGCCTGAGCACCACTGGAAAAAAAGATGTTGTCTAGAAGAATAAGTGAGTGGGCAGGGGAATGCAGGTAGTAAAATGAAGGTGTGTTTATAGCAAATAGTATTTAAGAGAGTAAAGTTATATCCCTGCCACTGCTACATGATAGTATGTGACAATGGGCAAATCACTTAAACCTAGCTTTTCGTAGGTGGCATTAAGAGTCCCTCCCTTGTCTGTGAGTTGTTTTGCATAAATTAGGAGGAGCTCCTGCTCCTCCTGCTGCCAGGTGGAAACTACACTTTGAATATGGAAATCATTAGCCAGATGCATAGGGTACTCTAAAACTCAGCAGCCAAGCAAGTTATGAGCACTTCAAATTAATACCCACTCATTTCTTACTCTGTATTGGTGTCCTAGTTTAGGGCAAATTAGGGAGGAAAACTCCAAATGGGGATTTCCTCAGGGAAATGCCCCCTCCCCACCAACTGATCCGGAAAAAAAAAAAAAAAAAGTTCTTGGAGAGAAGTGGAAAAAGCTGTTTATTTATAAACAGAAATTGAATAATATTAAATAATAAAACCTCTTACTGTTCGATGGGATGGCAAGTCTAGGAAGAAAAGTCTTTTTCATGTGGTGTAGCTCGGCTCGCTCAGGTTCCTTATCAGTCCTTTCGGCGCTAGAAAGTGCCAAGGCCCAGGCCCCGGTGGGCCAAAGGCGTGAGCTCCCGGGGTTTGGCTGGGTGTTCAGTCCAGAGCAGGTTTGCACAGATCTAAGAAAAGGAAAAAAAACCTAAGGTCTAGGGAACTCCTCTGCCTCAGCTAGCTAGAACTAACTAAAAGACAGAGAGAATTCTGTCTCACTGTCTGTCCGTGCTGCAGACACCACAGTCCAGGAGCGAGATGTGTGGGAGTGATGTTTTTCTTTAACACAAACTGCGCGCTTCTTCTTCTCCTTCTCTTGCTCTCAAAGTCAGTCTTAAAGGTGCAGAACTTAATATATAACATAAACCAGACGATTGGGGATACCAGTATCATAAAGTCACCCCAGGACATTCCACCCCTTATCTCCATATCGTCAACTTATTATCAAAATTAATATATATATATATTTTAACTCTACAACACATACATTATATACAGACAAGGGCATTCATTCATGATCTTCACCTAACTATCAGATCTCTTTGAGGTACACATTGTGTTTCATTTTTCTGCATTATCTAACATGTGCAACCTGGTCTCTGAGCAAAAACAACCTTACGAATGGGTTTGTCTGCACTCGAAGTGAATTGATCTAAACTGTCTTTCTTAACAAACTTCTGAGATGTACTGCTGGGACTTTGTCTCTGTTTACTATATGCAGGGGCTTGGATTGGGCTGGGCTTGCTCGGTTGGTGGAACTTCGGGTGTTAACTATCTAGGTGGCTTTTGCTAGATGCTGCTCTTAATTTTTGAAAGATCTCTTACTTAACGCTTTTAAGGTAGTTTTTAACAGTCTATTGTACCTCTCTACTTTTCCCACAGCAGGTGCATGGTAGGGGATATGGTACACCTACTCAATGCCATGTTCTCTAGCTCAGGTGTTTATAAGGTTATTTTTGAAATGAGTCTCATTGTCTGACTTAATCTTCTCAGGGGTGCTATGCTTCTAAAGGACATGCTTTTCAAGTCCCAGGATGGTGTTACAGGTTGTAGCATGAGGCACAGGGTAGGTTTCTAACTATCCAGTGGTGGTTTTTACTATCATGAGCACGTAGCGCTTGCCTTGGCAGGTTTGGGGCAGTGTGATGTAGTTAATCTGCTAGGCTTCTCTATACTTATATTTGGACTAATGCTCACTGTACTATAGCGGCTTCAACTGCTTGGCCTGCTTGATCGTGGCACATGTCTCACAGTCATGGATGACTTGAGAAATAGTGTACATGGTTAGATCTACTCTTCGGTCTCGTGCTTACTTGTAGGTGGCGTCTCTACTTTGACGGCTTGAGGCATCATGGGCTCATCGAGCTAGGAACAGCTCTCTCTTGTGTTGCCAATCTAAGTCTGTCTTTGACACTTCTATCTTTGCAGCTTGATCTACCTGCTCATTGTTTCGGTGCTCTTCATTAGCCTTATTCTTGGGGACATGGGCATCTACATGACGGACTCTCACAGACAGTTTTTTTACCTTGGTGGCGCCAAAACTGTATTTGTCCTAGTTTAAAGCAAATTAAAAAAAAAAAAACCTCCAAATAAGAATTTCCTCAAAGAAAAAAAAAAATTCTTAGAGAAAAGTGGAAAAAGCTGTTTATTTAACAAAAATTAAATAATGTTAAATAATAAAACCTCTTGCTGTTCGATGAAATAGCAAGTCTAAAAAGAAAAGTCTTTTTCATGTAGTGTAGCTCAACTCGCTCAGGTTCCTTATCAATCCTTTCAGTGCTACAAAATTACCGAGGCCCAGGCCCCAGTAAGCCAAAAGCATAAGCTCCCGAAGTTTAACTGAGTGTTCAGTCCAGAACACGTTTACACAGATCTAAAAAAAAGAAAAAAACCAAATGTCTAAAGAACTCCTCTGCCTCAGCTAGCTAAAACTAACTAAAAACCAGAAAGAGCTCTATCTCGCTGTCTGTCCGTGCTGCAAACACCACAGTCCAAAAACAAAATGTATAAGAGTAATGTTTTTCTTTAACACAAACTGCGCGCTTCTTCTTCCCCCTCTCTTGCTCTCAAATCCAATCTTAAAAATACAAAACTTAATATATAACATAAACCAGACAATTAAAAATACCAGTATCATAAAGTCACCCCAAAACAATTGGGCATCACAAAACCTGCACTGCATAATAGCTTTATGAAATAAATGCAAATAAATGTTTGTGAGATTACCTGAATACTGTGGCAAAGATATGATAAAACCAGTTGTTTCCTGATGGGCTTTTCTGCTTTCAGAACAGGATTAGATGAACACGCGGGAGAGAAGGCCTGGATCAGTGAACAACAAAGATATTGAATGATTGCTTTTCATGAGCCCAGCTGCTTTGTGTGGTGAGCAAGGCATGATGATTTTGAAAAGATAGTATTCTGTCTTTTAAACTGATAATGCTACCACAATATGTAAACCCATGGGTCCTGGATTAAGGTTATGTGGGTTACCTTATTTTTGGCATTTACTGTCTCTTGGGCACTTGACTTTGCAAGTTTATTGTGCCATTTACTGTGTATATTTTAGCATAATTTCACAAAGTTTTGCCTATCTAGGAAAACATGGTTCCTGCACCTTGTAGTGTGAAGTACAGATGTACTGCAGGTATGCTTTGTCCTCCCCTGTACCCTCCCATTCCTTCAGATTGTGTCTACACCCAAAATATGCATTGAAATAAGGCAAGAAGAGTGACTCAAAAGCAGTAAGTTTGTGAAACTACTAGAGGGTATTGAGTGGATGTAACTGTGTCTTAGATGGGAAGGTAGTAGGAAGCACATAAAAGGGAAAGGACTGTATGACGGAAGAAGTTTCTTCATGTAAATTAAGGATTTCTTACAAATGTGATGTGGAAAAGAAGGTGCCAGAGTGAATAAGACTGTTTTGAAAAAGTTATTTCTCTTATAACAGTTATTATCTTTGTGTTTCATATCTGTGTGTGTTAGCAATAATTTCAAATTTTTTTATGAATTTCGTGACAATGTTTTCCATAAAGCATTCACTCTGAAAGTCATACCACAACAATAGAGTATCATGTTATTTTTTTCACATTTGCAGAAGGAATTGTGTTTTTCAGACTTTAGCATTCTCATTTTCTTTTTCTGAACTTGTGGTTCTAGGAATACTATAATGAAATTCTAGAAATAGAAGAGAAATCAGAGTTCTGTATTTGAAGAGTCATATTCCTTCTTTGCTTCTCAAATTGCTGTTCTTTTTGAAATCACAATACAAACATGGTTTCTGAAGAATTCTCTATCTTATGTTTTCCTGTTCTCATCTTGGTTTCTTCTTTGGGAAAATAATAAATAGAAGCAATAAATTTTATTATGAAATAGTCAAGTCTCACAAACTCTGTACTGGTTTCTAGTGCCCGTTGGGTATATCTGTATGTCAGTGAAGCCTGATATAAGAGAATAATACCATCACTTTGTAGGCTGGCAGAGTTCTAGCTATTTTCTCTAGGCTTAATATAGATCCCAGCTGTGCTTTGAAGAGAGTGAGTTTTGTAATCCTGTAAGTAATTCTTGTGACAGAATCTACATGCAGTAAAATTATTCTAATAAACTGACTTCATTTTGAGCTTCTGCTCAGGCCAAGTGAAAAATTGAGACAACATGCACATTAGGTCAGAAATAATTTTTATAAAGTCATATACTGCTAGTAACAGTTACAAAACCAAAGTGCCAGCTGTAAGCAAAATACCAGTGTTCTCTGGCTCTTTTAGGAGTGTGCTGTGCAGAAATGTCTTCAGCAGGAATTGCTCACGTGGCACTTAGATGCTGCCTTTGCCTCCAGCCCTGTCTGTACTGACAGTTAAGGGTGAAATGCTGGTAGAAGAGGGGATATGAGGAAAAGGCTGAGTCAAAGAGCCCACCATTGGTCTAAATTGGACTGCTGTGTTATCACTGGATTTCATTGTGTTACTACTAAATCTAGTCTGGTTGCTAGCAGAGTAATTGTGTCAACCATCATTTCTAAAATGATACTTTAACTGGAAAATATTTTTCTGGCTGCTGTGATGACCGGGCCAGTTGTATCCTACTGGAAAGAATGAAATCCCTGTGCCAGGTGCCACTTGGAGTTACCAGCTCCGAAAGCACACAGGGTGAGCAATGCCCCCTTTGGTATTAGGATTTACAGTCTCAAAGGAAATTTATGCACAGAGGTTAAGCAAAAGATTCTAAAATAAAATTGAGCAGACAAAACTCTTTCTTCTGTTATGTTTTCTGACCTTGACACATTGATTGAATGTGAATAAATAATAGTTAGTTGGGCAACCCCTGTCGTGGTGTGGGAACGGGACAAGGGGACTGTGTTGGGCAGTTAGTTTGAGGACTGCTGACATCCTGGGAGGTGAGAGATTGAGCTTGGTGATTTATACTGGGTACAATTTATACAGGTTTCATGTGAAAAGTTGATGGTCCTTGCTGTTGAACTATTTTGTGATCTCATTCCCATCCCCATTTGCACACTCCATGCATGTAAGGAGAAATGGGTTTTTGCAAATTTGGATACCAAGGCTAGATAAATCAAAGACAGCTGAAATAATTTCTAAAGGACTCAAAAACAACCCTCAAAAAACAATAAAAACCCACACCAAACCTGTTGTTACGGAGCCAAATCTTAGGCTGTGTCAGAGCTGATTTCATGAGGACTCAAATATATAAGCAAATAAATAAGCAAAATGTGAGATCTGCCCTCTCTAGAAGGTGTCTTCCTTTTTTTTTTTTCTTTTTTGAAAGGATAAGAGCCTTTCTCTTTTATTCTGTCAGTCAAAAACTGTCTTAAAGAGGTCTGCCAGCTCTCTCTCTCTGTAGGGCTGAGGCACAGTTAAAGCCTCCAACTATGCACAATAAGCCCCTTTAAGGGTTCTTTTTGCTACGTTCTATACACACATCAAATAAAGAAAACTATATATCTCTTTTTGTGTATCAGTACACGTGTCACAATGTCAAAATTGTGATCTTCTGATGCTGCTCCAGTAGACTTTTGGCATTTTCTAACAGTTCTCACCATGGCCTTGTCTGTGACTTTGCCAGCACCTATGGGATCACCGGAGGTGAGAGTGCCCCTGTACACGTGTTTGGTCATAGGCAGCCCCAGTCCTGCATAGTTTGCAGTGGCTGGACCAGAGTACTGATGAGGTGACTGATTCACCTGATATCCTACAGCAGGTCAGTGGGAAGACAAGGAGAACCTTTCCTCTGTGACCTGTACTTCAGTCTGTACTGCCCTCTCTGTCACTTCTGCCTTCAGTGATCACAGTGGATTTTTAGAAATATATTTTACATATTGTTCTAGAACGCGACACTGCAGTTTGCTGAGACCGTAATGTTGATGTAACAGTTCTGAGGAAGATGGTCATCTGTAATTCACTTAATTTTAATGGTTTCAAAGTCACGTTAAACACTATTTTATAGTTAAGTCTGCTTAATCAAAACGCATTTTAATGCATTTTAACGTCACTGAAGATAGGGGGTGAAGTATGGTTTTAAGGGTATTTGATATAATTAAAGGTAGGCGCCTTCTCTAGGTTGGCATTGTAGCGCTAATGAGGAACGAAATCTGTGAGAAAGAACTCCTGAAACTGCGGAGAGAAATCTGCATGTGTGTGGTGCGTATGAATGGTAGTAGATTGGTGCGTTTCCTTTCCCTTCACCTTTCCCCGAAGATTTCGGCAGTGCGGGCTGGCCCGGCCGGCCCGCCAGGTGGGACCGCGCATCCCCAAACCTGGGCGCTTTGGCACCATCGCGTGGTCGAAGCTGCGGCTGCAGCCTCGCTGTGTTTGTGTCGGCGCCATCGGACCGAAACTTAAAGGGAAGCTCCAAATTTTGGGAGTACTTAATCTGCTGTCCCCTCCGCAGATGCCCGTGCCATTCCACTACACACCCTTTCTGGGAAACAGTGACTAAGAGCACGCACGGAGCGGGTGACGGAAATTGAGTCAGAAGAGGTGTGGCAGCCCAAAAGATAAAGGGCTAATGTGTATGTCTCAAACACTGATAGCCAGATGGCTGTGGAGCCAAACAAGGGTTGTTGGTAATAACAGACAAGAACTCTGTAAGAAAGAATAGGATGTGGTTGGAGAAGGGGCCCTGTGAAGGTAGGGCAGGACTTTTCTGGACAAACACCCTTGTTCTGGATCCTGGAGATAAGCCCAACACAGTGCAAGCACAGGAATGAGGTTGAGAAGTGAATGTGGACTGTAGGGGGTATCGAGACCACTGAAGACCCTCAAAGCCTCCAACTAATTTCCAGAAAGGTCTAGAGGAGTGGGCAATGATAATTAATTTGCATGGAAAGCTAGAAACTTCCCTCCAAGGGAGAGAAAACTTTCTTATAAATAGGTATCCCCACAAAGCCCAGTGCACTTGTTCTGCACCTGCACCCCAGGACCATAGACACCACACCTTGATCAGCACTGGAGCAAGGACTGGTGATCTCTTGTCCTCTCTTTTCTCTTGCTCCCTTTCCAATTAATCTCTCTCTTTTCCTCTTCCCTTTCACCTTATCCCTTAATCCAAAACCCACTGCTTATACTAGGAGGTCTGGGACTAACACACCAATTTCCATGCCAAGTGTGTAGTTTGCTAAAAACTTTGTAAGCTTTTGCAGGTACCCTCTGACTTACATCATTCCATTCAACCACAATCTACGAATCTTGGGTGCTCCCTTCCTAACCTGTTAAGGGAGTGTCATCATAGCAAGGAACCACTAACTTTTGGTGGGAACTGGAATGAAACTGGAATTTACTGTTTCCTTCCACATCAACATAGAATTTAAATTTTTCTATCCCACTTGTTTGAGCTTACATGGTTTCATAAGAGGTAAGAAGGCAATTCAGTACAATTTATTAGCTTATTATGAGGGAACTTGCCTTCAGTTGTGCCAGGCTAAATCTTACAGGCAATCTGCAAAATCTCATAAGCCACACTGTGAGGAGATTAGCACACTTTAGCTGACAACACTTGAGGTATCTCTGTTCCTAATTCTTGCTAAAGACTGAAGCTGGTACCTTAGTCATCCGAAAGTTAAAAGAAGAGCAAGAGCATTATCTCTTCTCTGGATGCAAGAGCAGTATCAAGAACATTATCCCTCCTCTGGTACAACTGCTTAATATTAACATCAAAACCCAGCTTGAGCTTGTAGGTGTAGGGCTGTCAGCCACTTGTCACACAGTAAGTGGGGGAGTGACTCTCCAGCAGGTCAGAAACTCAGCAATAACTACCTGTGTCTGTACTCAAACAGCTGTGACAGCAGGGCAGGGCTTTGGCTTCATTTCAGTGAAGGGTAGAGCTAATTTACTCTTTTGCCATAGCTATTAGGTTTAAGAGTTGGCTTCTGAAATTTGCCTTCATCATTTCTCCAACTGAGAAGGACAAAGGTGGTCTTTTACACTTTTGGTTAATGAGCCCTCTCTGCTGTGACCTTTTGTGTTTTGCAGCCCCACAAACCTAATATCCTGTTGTGACTACTCAGCCTTTCTGGAAATGCACTTCTTCTTCCAGTTTGAGAAGATTTAGGATGTGGTGAGAAAGAGAGAGAGTTAAATTTTACATTCTTCCCCCTATGGTTGAAGAGATTTAATTGAAGTTCACCCAGGAGACAAGTCACTGCCAGCAGATAAACACCTTAGCTTGCTGTTTCTACTAAAATGGTTAACAATGGAGTAGTTAAGACTTAAAATATAATTTGTTGCCATTAAGCTTTTATGTTATCTTCATCCTGAGCTCAATAGAAGCTCCTGTTGAAGGGTCCAGGTGCTTTAGATATGTTCTGTATTCTGAACGTAATCATTGTAACCATTAGTGTGAAGATTGCTGAGCTAAGCTGGTATCTTCTTGCTTTTGAGAGGGGTGGTGGTGTCCCTATTCTCCCACAACTTTGCTTATCCCCCAAACCTTCATTGCATGGGCTGTGGGTCTCCTCTCAGCTTACTGAAGAAAAGGTCAGGTTGTCACTGCTCAGTGATGACAGCTCTGTGAGCCAGGTCGTGGTGTGGCTGTAGGAACTTTGATGTTGCTCTAAGTAGCAAGGCAGGAGCTGCTGGCTGGAGGTGGAACTGCCTCAGCACCATTGCAGATTCATACCTGAATTAAGTGATGATGTATCCATGGCTTTAAGCCAGATTTTCTTCTCTGTGCCCTTCCAAATGAGACAGACAAATAGAAGCATACTGACCATTCTCCTGTTAATCACACTTTCTTTGGTGGCAGTGCCAGTTCCTCCCAAACACAGTTGTGCTGTCTCCTGGATCTGATTTGTTACTGATACTTGCTGTGGGAGGACATAGCATGCTTGAGAGCTGAAGGGATGGCATTATAATTAATTATTAACATCTTAATTTATTATTATTTATTATTAATTGTTAACATCTGTAAAGGCCAGTGAGGGAACTTCAGGGAGATAGGAGAATGTTTTTGGTATATACCGTATGAGAAAATGACTCTTTTCCCATCGCATCTTACCTTATGGAGTTTGAAACCACACTGTAGCTGCATACACCTTTGGAAGGATAAAGAAGGATGCAGCATTTCAACTGCAAGCTACAGAGAGGCTTTTTCTTTGTCTCATTTAACAATTTCTCTAAGTATATTTTTGGTGCTTGCTTTGGGTGTACTTCCCCTAGTGGTCTCTCAAACTGATTATAGACTTGCTCAGCTGATTTCCATCTCAGGGTTTTCTGTCTGTCATTGGGTTTTTGGAGAGCACTTTCAGATTTAAAACAACCATTGTAAGGGTCCCCTGTGTTAAAAAAAAAAAAAAAGAAAAAAAAGAAGAAAAAATATCTGTTCATAAAGTGAAAGAGAGAAACTGCTCAAAGGGGCTCTGAGCTGTGGGTGAGGAAGCAGCCGGAGCAATGGAAAACGCGGGGCTTTGTCTGAGCGGTTGTGTGAAAGGGCTCTCCAAGCCAGCATGGACTTGGGATAAGACAGATAACCTCAGTGGGGTTGAATGGAGTTTACCTTTCAGTGGCTTGAAATGAAATACAAAGGTGATGCATGAAATGTATTGTTCTCATAAGCTCTATGAAACGTCAAACAAAAATGCCTTTCATATAATGGCACGACAGAAGTTGAGAATCATGCAGGAAGGAAAAGAGCATTGAAGTAAACAATTTGGTTTCTGAAACTATTGGAGTGGAAAAGAAAATGTTGTAACCAGGAATACTGAGGGAAGGAATTAGAAAAGAAAACAACCAGAAAAACCATACAACCTACTTTGTGGGGGGGTAAAAGATGCTTTAGATTGACCCCTCTAATCATGATTAAATTTTGCTTTTTCTGTTTCTTAAAAAAACAATCAAACCCAAACAAAATCAAAAACTACAGTAAGACCTAGGAAATCAAGAACCTTGCAGATAGAAAGTTATTTTTTGGGGGATTCTACTCCTATTTTTACGTATACTTGTCCTGTATCTGAGACTCTGTTGTGCATTTGCAGTATTCAGTGTCTTTTTTTTCTTCTTGAATCTCTATACCATCCTTTATTGGGGCACATTAAAAACATTCACCTCCTTATAAACCATTTGAAGTATAAATTAAACCCAAAGAGTAGGAATAGGGTAGAAATGTCATCAGCAATGCTAAGTCATAAAAGACCCTTGCAGTATTCTCCTGAAGCAGCTCAGCTTCCCACTCCTGCCTGCCCCAGCCTGTCAGCCTTGACTCAGTCAGAAAAATCACTTTCTCTTGACATTGAACAAGGAACTTTGTTCAGTTAAAGGTTGCCCCCAAAACTACACTGTTTCTTTCTCTGGAAGGCTTCTGCCCAGAATATTCTTGTGTCAATAAACACAACATTCCAGCACAGTGATGCTGCGGTGACACTGCATGGCACTGTACTGAATCTGGCTCTTAGAAAGGGACATTGTGGTGTGAATAAATCATAGTACTTGTCCCAAACACAAGAGCTCATAAAATTCTTGCTATGATGTCTTAGGTTAATGCTCTGGAACACTGCAGTGATTTTTAAAAACTGTTGTGGTGTTAGTTAATCTACAGATTACTTGTTCTGAGACAGCAATTTTATAAAACTTATGTAATAAAAATTAAATAATGATAATGTTTTTTAAAGGAGGGGTATTAGAAGTGGCCTATTCTGCAGACCAAAGCAATAACATGTTGGGTAGCATCAAAGCATTAAACAAGATGGTTTGCATCATTAACACTAAATGAAATGTCTTAACAAGTCAATAAATGATGAGAATAAACCCAAGTTATCAAACAACACAGTGTTTTAAAGTGCCAGAAACAAATTTTCTGAAGCAAATAATTTTCCAATAAAACTAGATGGAATTTAAAGGAACATGTTTTTCTGATTGTTGAATGCAAGATCAGTTAAATACTATTTTGCATATTCAGTGTACTGTATGTAGGGTCTTCATAACACCCTAGTGAAGCAGAAAGGAGGAGGGAGGAATGCTTTATTTTGTAAATCAGGCAAATAAAGAAATTACATCAGGAAGACCAGAAAATACTTTCCTCTTTCTGAAATCCATATGGTGGTTTAATCTTTGAGTGCTGTTTTTCCTTTATTTTCTGTTTCTGCAGAAAGCCTTAACACTCTGCATTCCATAAAGAAAGCTATGAACAGAACAGTGCTTATTAAAGTGGGGGGCATTTTGGAACTTATATATATGTTTCTCTATGGAAATTTTAGGTTTAGCAGTTTTGTCTGGGCCAAGGATAGGAGATATTTGTTGTTGGCTGGTTGTGACCTGTGACTGAATTTTGTGCTGTGGGATTCTTTTCATTTTAGGTAAGGAAAGTGGTAATGGAGCTAGAAAGTCTCTCTGACCCTCAGCAAGGAAAAGCCCATTCTTGAGCTGACAGGAGGCTGGTCAGATTAACATTCTTCTCATTTCTACTTCCTATCTGCATGCATAGCTACAGTCCTGGGAGCTAAATATTTTTCACATCCAAAATTTATTACTCTTGCTCTGGAAGATAATTTTCCCTGTGCTGCTAAATAGTACAGGATGGCACAGATGAACCTGAGAGATTTTATCAGACTCATTACTGCAGAACCTGCACGCAGCGTTCTCAGATGCTGAGAATAAATCTCACTATACTAATTCTGTCCTTTTGACATTCTTGTGCTTTTAAAACAAACCCTTCGCATATGTGAAGCCCAACCAAATTCAGCCATGACAGTGCCAGGCCTTCTACACTGACTTTGGTAGGTTATATTTAGGATTTGACTGCTATATCCTGTTTTCTCTTCCAAACTCTGATCAAGGAAAACCCTTGTATAATTATGAGCATCTGTTAATGTAACCCCACAACATCTTCAGAAGCAGGAGGGTGGGGAATATTTTTTTTTTTTTCACTAATGTAATTTTCTGAGGGGAAAAAAAAATTTGGCCCATTCCTAGAAGAGAAAAATGGGATTAGATTTGTTATGGTGGTTTCTTGGATTGTAAGAAATAACTTCATGCAAAGAAGTACCAGAAAAGACTCATAGGAATTTTATGGATTATACTTGCCTGGGGTTAATTTTTAATTTATATTTAACTTTACATTAAGTACCCGTTTAATGTTTTGCTGAACTGGTGCTCCCATCAGATATTTCTCTCACAACACATGACATTGAAAGGAATTTTGAGACAAGCCCCTCATAATTCCCAAAACTCCTCCAAGCACTGTTCTTACATTATTTGACTGATTTGGATTGCTCATCGGTCCCTTTTCACAGCAAACCCCCCCTCTCCTTTACTGATGGCCAGAAAATGCTCCAGTCCTTTCCCCTGATAGAAACAGGATTTGGAAAATAATGAATGAAAATTCTTCTCTCCCTCGAGCTGCTATGGAGTGGAGCAATGTGCTGCTCCAGTCCTCTGCTGGGAGGTGACTTTATCAGAAATCCAGTACCAATGGGGAGAGTTTGGAGTTATTTCTCTTGCTGCAGTGGAAATCCCTGTGGTGGTGGTGACTTTCTTTTCAGAGAAGTCCCAGTATAAACTGCCTGTTTCCTATGGAGGGGTTCAGACCATACATGTTTTTTCTTCCTAGTATTTCTCTCTGACCTGTCATGATGCCAAGCACTTTTTCCCTCTTCACTTACAAGGTGAGCCTGCAGTCTTTCTCTGAGGGGCCTAAGAACCACAGAGATGGATCTGGGCAAAGCTGGGGGCTTGTCTGTGGTGGATGCTCCTGGCAGCAGAGTGTAATGATGCTCCATTCTCTAAGGCTACGGACACAGGCAGCAAGATTTCAAACAAATAGAGGGCTAAAAGCAAAATTAAAACTAATATGGAAAATAAAACTTTAGAAAAGGGTTTCCCACATGAAATTTGGTCATTTATTGTATTTTAGTATTTTAATTGATGTTGTCTCAAAGACACATCAGAGACCTACAGCTATGGCATTTTTTTCTGATTACAGGGGGAGCTTTGAGTCAGGCCCTAAAGGTTTGAACCTGCTCTTGCTTGTCTTTAAAAAAAAATGATGGATTAGTTGTCAAAATGAAGAACAAAACAACTGGGACTTTTGGAGGTCCGTTTCCATCCTGAGTTAATCTTCCAGAGGTGCTCAGCTCCTGCTGGTGCCTGCTCATTGTGGTCAATGCTTTCACTGCAGTGTCTGCACTCTCTTCATATTTTGGTGATTTGTTGAATGCAGTTGTGCTTGATTTTGTAAATGCTTTTAGAATCTTGAAGCATTGTTGGACAGCCTTCAACAGCATGTATGTGACAGCATGAGCATCTGGAGGGTTTGTGTGCAGATAAAGCATCTGTGATGTTGGGAAATCACTGCAGTGTTTTTGCCAAGCTGAAGTTGAAATGTCCATATCTAATTGAATGGCAGCTTTTGAATCACAAACTGAAACTTTCCGTGCTGCAAACACACACATGGATCTTATGGCAGAAGGAATAGTTTCCAAATCAACACAGGGAAATTATGCAGCTAACTCCCTAACACAATTAGAGAGTACTAAAGGCAAGTGAAAACAAAAGTCATTTTTAAAGCTAACAAAATAATCACAGGTTGAGGTTTTCCACAGCTTTATAAAATGAAGCCAAGGATCAGTTCAGTGCCAGGTAAAAGTTTCAGTCCATAAAGAACAGCTGTGTTGTGCTGCTTTGCACAAAACAAATAAGCCAGTAAAGTTTTACAGGACATGGTTATACCAGACTCAACATGCCTAACAGGGAGGCTCTGCTAAAGAAAAAAAACCTACATGTTTTCTTTCCTAAAAGAACTTGTGTGTTTCCAACCTTTAGGGAAGATGATTTAAGGGTGGATGTCTTCTTGGTTATGCTGCAAGTTCAATGATCTTTGAGACAATCTAACTGGAGAGACTGCAACTGCCTGTCAGCTGATGGATGAAGCTGATGTAATCAAATTCAGGTCATCATAATGTGGAAAGAGTTTCATTGAGATGAATAGAGTCTGCATACCTCAGCCTTGTGGACTGTTGATTATACATCCCCTAAAGTTCTAATCCAAGCCCTTGTTCTAGCTGAAGCTCTGTGGAGTGACTGAAAAGGCAATCATACTTAAAAATTGAGCACCCTTGGTGAATTAGCAATGGTTTGCCCATAAATCATCCATACAAGCTTTCTGCAAAGTTCCTGGCCCTTTCCAGCTTCCATCCACAAAATACTGAAGTTTGAACATGTTTGCTACAAATGGGGAAGAGCTGCAGGAACTGCTTAAATTCTGAGTTTGCTCTAACTTCAGCATTTGCAGTACTCCTGCATTTAGGATGGAAAAATGGGGAAACTCCAAGGTCTATCTGGCTGTTGTGAGTGCTGAACAATTCAGGGCTCGTTCTCAAGCTCCTCATTGCTTTTGGGCTGGTGGGTCTGGCAGTGGGGAATTCTCAACACGCCAAGGGAAATGAAGTTGGAGACCGAGATGGAGAAACTCCAATCTCTTGGCACTTAACTGGCTCCAGCCCTGCAGGGGCCCTGTCCAGTTCTCACAAGTTCAAGCACTCTGTGATGAGAGAGTCTGGATAAGGGCCAGCATCGTCCAAGAATCAGCACAAGCTTACTAGCATCCCATCTCATCCCTTCTCCTGGGCCTAATGTATCTTGGAACAGTGAGAAGTCTGGCCCCCTCCTCAGAAAGCTCATGTGACTTCTTCCGTGTCCTGGGTTGGTTGAGTCCCTCCTGAGTGAGCAGGAGGGCCAGCTTTGCACACTGCAAGCTATTTTCTCTGGGTTTCTCAGAGAGAGACCATGTTTCAGCTGAATTCAAAGCAGCTGGAGAGTCAGGAAAAAACATTTCTTCTTGTCCCTTGTGTCTGTCTAGATCTGGCAGTCAGTGTTTTAGCACATTATTATCTTTTAATTCCCATAGTTATTGGGCATTGTCCAATTCATAAAATGCATACTTATTTGGATCTGGGGTAAATATGGTGAAAACGTGAAGAAAGACAGCTGAGAGGAAAGGTCCTCATTTTTCCTAAACTGTAGGTAGTTATTTCAGGTTTGGAATAAGGGTTTCAGTTGATTCTTTTGTTATCCAAGTGTTGTGGGGGAAAAAAGGGGTTGTGTTGGGCAATTTCACAGAATTCATTTTATTGTAATTAATGTAAACTTTTAAGTCTTTTTTTCGGTATTGAGAAATAAAGATTTAAACTCCCTCTGTAAAAGCTCTCCTTCCCTGCCCCATCACCAGTCCCCTCACTAGGCACCACACTTCAGCTCCTTGATGGGACAATGGACATCACAGAAGAAGGTGGTCACTGTGTGGTTTTCCTGTTTCTTTCACTGCTCCCTGTTTCCTACTGATGAGGTTCCTCAATGGGCCACAGTCTCCACAGAGCTGTACCTGCTCCTGAGACTCCTCACCCCTACTCCAGCCTCATTTTCCTCTGCCCCTGCTTTTCTGTGGATCAGTCTCCTCTTTTTTCTCTTTTTTCTCCAGCATCTCCCCTGCTCTGGGGTCTCCTTTGCCCCTGCTTGTTCCATGCCAGCTCTGGCATCTTTCTCTGGCATCTCTTCTTGTTTAGTGGCTGCCACCTTTCTTAAATATGTTTTTGCAGAGGCACCATATGCTCCTCTCACTGGTTTGCTCTTGGGGCACCAGTGGGTCTGTGCTGGCTGTTGCAAAGCCAGCTGGAAATATCTGTGACCAGCACAGGGATGACCCTCATCCCCCACACAGGTCACCCTGTAACCCCTTCTCCTGCCAAAACTTTATCATTATGCCCAATATGGCAAATCATTCCAATTCTATCTGTATTTAATGTATATTATACAGATCTCTGTGAGCACATTAATTCTCTTGACTTCAAGTGCATCTATATATGGTGCTCAGCACCTTTCAGAGTTAAGCCCCGAGTGAAAATTATGATGATTGTATCAATTCTGTCTAATAATTTATTTTGCATGTACACAAACTTAACATACTTTATTTTCTGGCAAAGAAACCTGGGAAGTATCCATAAATAAGAGCAAATAAATTAGAATATGTAAAGCAGTTTAACACAAATGTGAGTATTTTTGAGATTTGGGGAAGCATGGCTAATTTTCAACATTAATTTTTCACAATCCTTTAACTTCTGCATCTGTTCAGGAATTTCAAAGGCAGTGAGTATCACTGACATTTCTAATTTAAACAACAATAAGAAATTTATCAAATGAATATATGTGTTATTATAGACATATGAAAGACCAATTTATAAGATGGAACTCTGGGTTATTTGATCAAATCAGAGTTGAATCTCTGTGTTGAACACAAGCCAAGTTGCTAGGTCCGTATGTAAACAAACACCTAAACTATTCCTGGGTGATGAGGTACCTGGATGCCAGACATGCATTCAGCAAACCTTGTGACCTGCTCTCATCTCCAGTTGCTGAAAGTCTGTTTAGAAGTTCCAGTGATCCTCTCTGGTGTCCTCTTTTCTCCCAGACACTTGGATTAAGGTGCAGTCTGTGGCATGGCTCTACCTACAAGGGAAAACTAGTTTGAGACCTTAATGAAGGCAAAAAGTCATAAGCTATGTGTGTGCCCCACGTGCTCTTTATTTTATAGCTGTATATTTCAAAGCTTTTATCTTTTATTGTTCCAAGGTGGGTATAAAATGTTAGACCTGCAGAAGGGCATAAGCCACCACAAGGCACTTTAGGTGATTAAGTCTGATATTTACAGCCTCAGCCAGAAACTTGCTGAAATGAGACAGTGTTACCACCACTGCTGCTCTTCAGTGCATCTCTCCTGCACATGGCACTGGTGTTCACTTCACCTTCCCTGTCGGTGTGGGCAGCCAGGGAACAGCAGGCACCCCAGGCAGTCACCAAACCACTGTTCCCTCCCCTGGACATCACCCTTAGAAGAACCAACTTGATAGTACCATAACTCTTGAGTTACCTGACACTAGCTCAAAGCCTTATCTATGCCACTGAAAAGAGGAGTTCAGTGCCTCCCAGAATTCCTGAATATTATCACCTGAGCAGTCTAAATCCCCAAATCATTTACCTTAGAAAGATAATATAATATACATATAAGAATACCTGGGGGTTTTAAACTCCCATATTTTTAAACTCCTATGTCCCTGTTCATTGAAGAGGAGGTGGATTACCTTTAAAGGTGCTTTCCAACCCAAACCGTTCTGAGTCTGTGATTTCATATCTGCTGTGGTGGAGGCAGTTGCATGCAAAGCTAGCACAGCTCTATTGTCCCAAAATAGCCCTATCCATGCTGTTACTTATTTTAGAACACATATGGCCTCTCTTTCTTTAGCATCTCATCATCTCACAGTCCCTGTGAGACTTCTTTGCTATTGTCTCCCATTTTGCACATGGGGGATTGAAACACAAAGATGGGGTGACTTAAAATAGTGCAAGGCACTTTGCATTCCCAAGGAGAAGTTCTGCAGATAATACAAGTACTGCTCTCGTGCCTGTGGTAGGATAAGGAATGGATCCTGGCCTTCCCAAGTCTGAACTTGCTGCTGAACTGCTTGACCACACTTTTTTGTGACAGGCCATTCTTTCATTTCAAACATACATTATGGCTAGCTAGCAGACACTTTCTGAGTGATTTTCATCTGTAGGAACAAAATCAGCTCTAACAGATGCATTGCAGGAAAAGCATCCTAGTTGCTTTTCTGGTTAATTACAGTGTGGAGAATAATAGACCCTTCCTGACTAAGAAGTAATAGGGAAATTATTCCTCCCCTACTCCACATACATTTGCCGATGAATCCATATAAACATTTTAACTCCAGATGAAAATCCTTTATCCCATCTTGGGCCTCCCATCCTCAGCTTTGCAGTGGAGTGTCAGCTCCAAAAATGGTGTTCTGCCTTAGGCAATCTGACTTGGGGAGCTATAGACCTAATGAAGCACAGGACCAGCCAGAATTTTTGACCTCTGCTTCCCCTTCGTTCGAGGTCCAAGGGGCCCCTGAGCTTTTGCAGAGCTCTCTGCCCCCGTGTCCCATTCCTTTCCTAGCAGGACAGCTGCAGAGCTCTCTGTGGAGCAGGATCCCTGTGCAGACTAACTTTCCTGTTAGCTTTCTATGAGGAAAGTGCAGCTCTGGTTGGCAAGTGCTGGCCAGGGGCCTGGTGCTCCAGTTCCCTCCCTCTGTGCACCAGGGACCTGGACTGCAGCCGCGTTCTCACATTCCCCAGGCAAGGGAGGGCTACTGGCCTGGGAGAAAACACTGGCCACAGACCTGGCTTTCGATGTCTTCTCTATGAGAGATCTCTTGTGGCCACGTCAGTCTCAGTCTGGATTAAAAATATGACCTAGAAAGCACAAACTTATTTATTTACAAACAGTCTAAAATAGAATCCTCTGGATATGTGTAGCACTCCCATCTCTGTATCAGAAAGCACTTTGTAAAACATTGAATTAATTAAGCTTAAGAAACACTCCAGGGATACAGAAGTATTATTACCCATATTTTAAAGATGAGGAAATGGAGACAGTAAGAGGATAAGGGACTGGTGTGTGAACACAGGCTGAGTCACTTGTAAACTCAGAAATTAAACTTGAATTCAAGTTTTTATATCCTTTCCCTCTTGCAACTAGAATTGGCTAGAAAATGGCAATTTTCATCAGTGAAAACATATACCACTTTCTATGGTAAATAAATTAAGTCAGAACATTTTATAGACTGGAATATACCTAAAATCTTCTGTTATGTTCTCCACGAATATCATTCAGTTCTTTCGTATCTTTAAATCTGAAGTGTATATTCTTGTCTGGGTGGTGAGAAGAGAGTTAAGGTACAACTTCCCCTGGTTCTAAATAAGAGCACCATCTTCCTCATAATAAGAACAAACCAGATAAAAGTTTACATAGGCCCAGAAAATTCAATTAACACCTGTCAGTGCTGAATATAAGAACAATGGATGCTTACTTCCTCTTATACCTTCGATTTCTAACTTGCTTCCTTCCCAAGAGGTACCTTCTCCTAATGACTTTACTTGCTCATGTTTCAAGAAATACACTAAGCTCTTTTTGGCTTCCTTATCATTGCTCATAGTAAAAATCCCCAGGGGCATATTAATTAAAGCTAGAAAATAGAAATAAATTTCCAGTTATCCCAGTTGGTAGGTTCTGGAAAAGTGTCCTTGTAAGAGTGGTGGTGGTAAACAATTTTGCTTTTTATTAGACTATGCTTGATAATTTTATGAAAGACATTTTGCGATGTAGTTTCTATGATAAAGAACCTCAAATTCAATGACCCATGAGATCTTTTCTACTCCAATGATGTTAACAGAAAATGCTGTTGATAAAGCAGGACTTAGGATAGGAGTGAACTAATTTTCTCGGATCAGAGTTTTTTCAGGTGTCTTGAGGTGTGGTGGTGAGCAGCTGCTCTTGTCTGTAAAGAAGATAGATATATCTAATCTGTGGGAACCAAGGACAAGTCCTGAATTCTGGCTCTGAATTTCCTGGCACTGCCTTGACTATGTGTGGAGGGTAGAAATGGAAGCTCCCCTCCCTCCCTGAGCCCTGCATGAGCCCTGGCTTCCATGAGCAGTGGGGCTGGGACTCATTCATGTTGTCTCCAAGAGGTCCCTTGGCAACAGCTGTGGAAACACAGTGTGCTGGTTTGCTGCATGAGGAATAAGAAAATACCATTTTTGCACAGTCTCTGCTTCTGTACTGCTTCTACACTTGAGGAGTTCTCAATTTTTTGAAACCCATACAGAACACCAGTCAGATTTACACTCAGGGCATGAGCAGTGTATGCGTCGGGGAAGTTATGTTCAGTGTCCAAAAGCAAAACTTAATGTTAAGGAGAACAGGGTAAGGATCAATGACATATGAATTTTTAAAAATTATTACCACCTTAGAGATCTCTCTTTTCATTTTGCTAATTAATTGATGTCCTTCTGCTAATGTGTATATAGAAATAAACCACATATCAAAATAAAGATTAGGTGATTTTTACCTAGTCTAACATAACATTATGTTATGTTTTAACATAAGTGCTGAAAGTATTCATTTCAGCTAAAAACACATTAGTCTTCTCACCTTTATTAGCTTTGTTCGTTTGACTTAGCCTAATGTTGGAATAAAGTTGGTCCATGCAAGTGACATCATTCTATAATCAGACTTTTACTGTTTAAAACTAAGTTTAATTAAATATTGGAAAAAAGCTTTTTAGTGTCATCTTTAACTGTGGAAGTATTTCATTCGTGTTGAACTAGATATCTCAATTAGAAGAGAAAGTGTTGCCAAGTGAGTTGGATTGTGGGCTAGACCAACCTGTAAAATGTGGATTTGAATCCAGATTTTAAATGCTAGAAAGTGTCACATTCCTGTCTTCATACAAAATCTATTAATTTGTGGCTCTTAGAGGAAAAAAAAAAAATGCTGCTTATTGTGAAAGCTATCAGAGTCTGACCCAAGTGGTCAGGCTTCAAAATTTGATCCAACATGTTAGAAAAATAGGTTCTGTGCAAAATGCAATGCCAGGTTTAAATGTACCAAAGGCTTGAAAGTTTTTGTGTAATGTTTGGGGTTTGAATCTAACCCTATGGGTCCATTAGTAAATGGCTTAACTTTACAGTTTCAGGACCATCTGTGTTGTGGTGAAGGGTAGCTAAAGGCAAAAAATGACCTGTATTAATCTAAGGTTCAAAGCCTGAAATCCACAAGTAGGGGAGAGGAAAGATGTCGTTTTCTCCATGGTAACATGGATGCGTACGCACCTTTTCATCTGTGAAACAGAGAATGGCTTTAAGTGCTTTGGAGAATCCTCCCTACTTTGGGAACGTCAGGGCTTTCTTTTTGGAACAGTGGGCACAGATCCATTGATTGAACCATCTTCCACCATTCTCATTGTTAACCCTTCATAGCTTTGAATCATGTTGGGGGTGTAGAAGCATTTCTCTCTGAGTCACTTGACACTTTTTTCCCAGCTGGCAGCTTATGTAGCTGAATGCTCCAAAAGTAAATATGATTTCTCTAGCTATCTGACCTTTCTCTGAACGAGATCACAGGAGGGACCATGCTGTTACTCTGCATGCTGAAGCTCAGTGAAATATCCTTTTATCAAATGATGAGGACAGGATCATCAACACTTCATTTTATTTTGCAAATAATTTTGTCTCTTCTGTGCGACTTTCTCTGAAACTAAACCAATTGTTGATGTTCAGCTTGGCAATTTGCACATGGAAAGCAATAGAGACTTATTGGTAAATTTGGATGAAAATTTTATGTTATATATACTGTGTAATGAAACAAACATCACAGTTCTTTATGTACTCTGTTTTCTTTTGCTCTGTAAGGTCTTGAGCCCCAGTACTGCATGATAAAGAAACCCAGTAGTTTGTGAGCACAATGTGTTTATTTACACTGGGTAAATGTGTTGGTGCTTTTGCAGTTACTTGTAGTTAGTTTGTGTTTCTGTAAACCAATGCATCTGTAAATATAGCAACTCACCTACATCAGGCAGACTGGCAAGAGCAAGATCTTCCACCCAGGGTATCTGATGGCTTTTTTTGCTCAAATAACACTGCAGTCTACTGGAATGTAAGCTTGGCTGGCATTGGTGCTCATTCCCAGCAGAGGAGATGCTATCACAAGTGTTGTTTCCAGCAGCATTAGTTGGCAATGCTGCATTGTAATCTCCTCCCTGCGGCTCAGGCTCCCTTTCATTAAGCCCCACCAGGTACCTTCTTGAAAATCCCATTTGTGCTACTCTTGATTCCTTATTTTCAATGAGCTGGAGTGAAGCTGCTGGCCAAGGGGAAGCCTGTGCTCCTAGAGTCAGGGGTCCAGAGACCAAACATCCCAGCAGTGTCATCGTGTAATGACAAGAGGCTTGGCATGGATGCTGCCTTGGATTATTCCTCATTTATGCCAAATCTGTTCCAAGAGATAGCTGGCTCCCCCATCACACTCTGGGAGCCAGCCACTAGGAGACTGGTTTCAATAAAACCACACCATCTCTTTTGAAAGGAATATTCCAGTTCATTGGTTTTTTGGTTTGAGAATTCAGCTGTTACTTCTGGATCCTCTGCCTTCAAAGAGCTATGGGAGATAGGATGGTACATCGCATATAGAGGCAAAAAAAAGGGGGCATTCATATTCTTCAGCTGTAAGTCTTTTAATAAACCACCATCACGTGTTTTCATATTACTTTGACGGTTTTGTCCTATTTTCTGCTTCTTATGCATGTAGCTACGTGCCAAAGACCCAGAAAAAATACTTCATTTATATCAAATCTGATCCTCCCATGTGCTGAATACTTATTAGCTCACAGGCATTTTTCCAATATCACCAAAAGAGATTAATGTAGGAACATTAGTCTGAGCAACTATCAACGTAATATCCGAGGTCCTAATAATGAAGACATTACAGGTGAAGCAGGTAGTAATTTTTTCACTTAAACTCACCTGACACTTCCCATTATAACTTTTTTTTTTTTAGACCTTTTACCAAACTTTAATTGTTGGAGTTGTGATTTTCTATTCCAAATAACCTAAGTTGATTCTATTTTTTTTTTTTTTTGTGATAGGGAGACAGAGATTATGAGGTTTCATATAAGATAACCATTTCTCAAAATCAGGCTGGCTGATTTTGAGAAAAAAAACTTTGCTTTTTTTTTTTTGTCTAATAAAAACTTCAGCAGTAACCTGGTGTTAAATTGAGAAGGTACTTCCCATGGCAAGTTGGACTTTTTTTTATTTTGCTGTAACAAAGAGTCACATTTGGGCAACCTAAAAGCATGTAAATATTTGTATTTTGGATCTGAGGTGTTCTGGAATGTAAAAGAACATGCAAAGTTGAATTTTTAATGTAAAATATTCAGTGAGATTGCTTTACTTTTTCTATGGCTGGGTTAAATAAAATGCTTTTTCTGCTTCCTGGAAACTTCTGGCTTCCTGGGCCTCCAGTGCCCAGAAGATAAAATAGATAAGAATGACTGGAGAATTTAAAATATGGAGGTGTCAAATTTTTAACTTCTATAAAGATCAGTACTTGAAATCAGTGTTTCAATATATACCCTACTAAATTAGTGGTAGATCTGAAAAAAATAATCCCAAAGAAGGTATTATGATGAATTACAGTTTATCAAATACCTAGGAAAAAAATGTTCAGGACACCCAGCACTGACTGATCAACTAGAAAGATGACTGCAGCTGAGTGTTTTAAGGGTTAACTGGAGAGAAAGGAAAAGGGAAGAGCATCGGTCATTAAAAGTCTTTACACTTTAGTTCCTTTTCAAATACAAATAAAACCCTAGGTTTCATCAGGCTTGCCTTTGTCCCATCTGTCCCCACACTAAAGAGGATTTTGTGGCATTCCTCTTGGGCACTGTAGCCAAAAATATATTTATTCCTGAATATATGCTGTTTCACTGCTTCTTCTACTGCTTTCCATCAGCTGGCAATCACATTTCCAAAATAAAGCTCAGTGCCTTTACCTTCCACAGGTGGGACTGTTCCTTCACCACGAGAGAAGCTCCTGCCAGAGGCCGAGAGCTGCCTCTTCAGCTGCTGCCCAACATCTTCCATGTGCAACATGCTGGAGTTCATGCATGGCCATCCAGCTGAAATCTGCCTAATGACTCAATCTGTGCCTGGACATTTCTGGCAGAGATGAAAAACCATCTTTGCAAATGTGCTATGTGTATGAGTTTGTTTACTTGGCACAGCACAGGACCACAGAGAGACACCTCTCACTAAAGGACACAAAATGATTCACACTACTACCTTCAGTGTTAGAACAAAAACCTGTGACTTTATTTTCTCACTCCAGTATTTTTAGATTCTCGACAATGACCAGGGATTGGATAATTAAGTTACCACCTTCCCAAGCACACTGGCCATGCCAAAACCATCAAATCCGTCAAAAACCATTTCTCAGAAGGAATGTGATAAACAACTCATGTTTACTGTACCCTCATGGGAAAGCAACCAAAAACTATGAAAACATTATCAGAAGGCTTATTTTTCAGGACTACAGACACCCACAGTGGTTTCCAGTGGGACTGGTTGGACAAGGTGGAGCTTTGCAGTAGTGCAGTTCTGCTGTCCCTTCCCCTTCAGCACACTGGTGCCTGGATTAGCAGGAAAAGGAGCTTTAAAAGACTCATGAGCTCCTGCAGAGCTGGGGAGTGCAAGGGGTACCACTTCCTGTCAAAAGAGTGTGGTTCCCTCCTGGCAGGCTTGACCCGTTGGGGAAGAGTGAAAATGCTGTCTGCCAAAGTCCTGTGCAGGGAGAGGTGCTTTTTGTTCCTGCTGAGCATTCCAGGAGAGCCCATAGGATGGAAGTGATGGAGGCAGGGAGAGCTGGGTATCCGTGGGGAGCCAAGTAGGTGTCAGTGCCTCTGCTGGCCACCTCCTCCTTGGCTGGCAGGTTTGCCAATCCCTTACTGGAATCTGGAAGGCTGACAGACTGGGTTTCACACGGATGGAGAGCAGCCTAAGTGTGATTTCAGCACAAGGCCACTCCTTAGCACAGACAGACATTGCAGTGGAGTGGGCTGCAAGATAATCTGCCCATTAATCTCCTGCACGCTCTCACTGTGCTGTCTGACGTCTGGGGAAACTAGTAGACAAGATCCCTACTTCACATGGAGTTTACTCTCTTTTATTGTGGGAAAGACACACTTTTCTGGCAATCAAATGCAGTCTGACATTTTCGCTTCCTCTTTTACTGATTTATTTGCAAGAAGAGATCATTCTGGTTTTCAGAGCTGAAGGATACAGCATCAGAGAAAGTTTTGAGTTACACTCTCCCTGTTTTTGCAGCCTAAAAGTTAAAAGTGAGCTATAGGCTTTTTAAATAAAACAGATGCTGCTGTAAGGTTAAAAGCAGAAGCTGATTTAGAGGGTTGCTTCCTCAGATAATTAACTGCTCCTCTGCAGATGTCTGTCTCTAGAACCTGAAGCTGGGACTCTGAAATCACACGCATTGGAAACTAGGAGAGGTAAAAGTAATGCTTCTTTGGATTCCATAATCACAAATGATGTTTTCAGTGCATTGTGGCTTTTTGTTTTCAGTGTTTTTAAAACTGATTTGTTCATAATATTTTGTATCTCTTAAGCTATTACCCCTCCTTTAGTTGCCAACGCATTGCTCTCCTGAAAACAAGAGAATGTAAAAGTCAGCGCTGTGCTATGAAGAGAAGTGTTAACCGAGTGTTAATGAGCTGCCACATCGGCTCCAAGCCATCTCTGGAAGCCAGCACAGTAAAACAGAATTTAAAGGCTATCAAGTCTATTTCATGGCTGCGAGTCCTGAGCACGTTTTCGTGTTTTGCAGGGAAGTGGATGTCCTTGTTATCTAGATGCCAGTTAAATGCTGCCAGCTTAATGTGTGCATGGGAGAAGCTGCTTTTCTGTGTCTGGAGCGATTCTGTTACTGAACACACCTCAGCTAGGCATTGCTCTTCACCTGCACCACATCTGCAAACTGAAGAATAGTAAAAGCTTTTGTTTCAAGAGCAGGCAGCGGGAAGTGCAGAGACCACTGGGTGCTTGATGTGAAGCAGCTACAGAACACAAGGAGAGAATGGCTGGCATGTGGTGGTGGCTAACAGCCTTCAAACGCATCTAAAAAACTCTTTTGTCTCAGTGTGGAAGAAACGTCTCTTCAACTAAAAGTGAGCCATGGAAATTCTGGAAACGATGATAGTGGAATTACAAAGAAGCCCCATTTACAAGCAGTGTACCCTGCACATTTATGCTACTGACAGCCCTGTTCACAACACGGCCATTCTGCAAAGCACTGTGGAAGGCAACCATGTCTATATTCTCATAAATATCTTTTCTCTTCACTTTTTTATTAAACCGGGAGAAGTGATAGTAGTAACTTCACCAGACAGTAGAAAAATAATGTAGGGAAAGGCAGTAATAGAAAGGAAAGACAAACAAGTTGCTGTTCCTGGAAGAAGGAATTAGGTAGTCATTGAGAAGGACGGCGGTAATTGCCCTTGAATCTCTTTCCAGTACCTGCTCTTCCTTTCATTACAACGCTCACCTAAAATGTTGATAAACATGCTTGAAGGACCTACACACGGTGAAATTCTTCCTCTTTCACTGCATGAGTTAAAAAAAAACAAACGAAGAACTCCTTTCTCTGGGAAAGAATTCATCTTCTTTGAGGAAAACTAACCTCCAACTAACTAAAATACATACACTTGGTGAAACTGATGTACAGAGCTGTCAAATCTCAGTTTTGCTGTGGGCATAACAACATCATGGCACTCAGTGAGCTGTGGGTCACGTATTGAGTCTGCTACCACCATATCCATTCAGGTAAGGAAAGGTCACATGAAGGTATCTGAGTAAGCTGAGTATCTGCCAGCTTGTGTTGAGAATTGGTGCTGTCTTGATGAGAGGTGAAGAAATTTGTGTTTGGAAGTTGAAAGGATCAAGACCTGAGCTGTATCATGTGTGAACTGACTTCTCCAACCCACCCTGAGTAAGCAGACGTGGAATGTCTGCCTAGGCTCCATGACTCTCTGAGTAGCCTTCCTGGCTCAGTGCCTAATTTAGTTGGCAAATTTTGTTTAAGACACAACTTGCCTCTTAGCATGCTTTTGCTGCTACATTGCTAGCAGGAATACTATTGCACAATTTTACCTGTCTTGTGTTAAGTTAAGTTAAGTTGTGTTAAGTTGTCTAGTTAAGCACAAATGTATCTGACATTGAATATTGAAACTTAACTTTGGTGCCTAATCAGGCCTTATTATTAAGCTTGTTGTGTTTGGTTTGGTTTTTTGTTTTTTTATTTTCTTGCTGTATATCCGTCAAGAAAATTATTTAGGTTCAAACATTTCCAAGTAAAGGGAGGTTTGAAAAAAGGGTTGCAAAATCTGAGATGTAAAATCCTAGATAAATACAATTACTGAAATTAATCTTTTCCATTGGGAATGGATATGGTGCTCTACCAGTCTGGGTTGAGAAAACAACACCCATTATGAAGTCTTTCCAGAAAATGAAGGATTAATCTTCCTTTCCCCTTTTAAGGAAAAAAACTAATTCCACCCTGAAGAACCAGTCGTTAATTCTGTGTCAATCAGAGATTTCCTACAGAAAACAATGACTGAAGATTGCTTGTACACACACTAAAGAAATCGGTATCATCTGGAGCACAGTAAATGAAAAATATTTATCTGCCTTTTGGCCCTTTGGGCTATGATTTTTCCTTACCATCAAACTATAATTCTCAAATGATTTAAGAATATAAAGCAGTCAAGAGTATGATTCAGGAATATAGGATAGTGAGTAGGATTCAGTACCCGTATGTACCTTACTGAAAACAGCTGGATATGATTTCAAGGGATGGTTTTATACCTGTGCATGGACACAGTACTGAATTAGGGCCTCAGGCTCATTTACATAGGACATTCAACTTAATTAGTCCAAATTCACTTAAATTAGAAATTGAAAAACAGATTAAGCTCAATACAAAGCTGAATTAAGACTAATTTTGAAAAGTCTTTACAGGGTTAAACACACTTCAACTAATCTGCTTTAAATTAAGCTCTTAGTTAATTTGGATTAATTTTCTTGAATATCTTTGTGAATACCAGCTCAGAGTTAGGATCCAGTCCTGCAAGAAACTCACAGAAATACCTCATATTATAGGAATTACTGCAATAATTGAAGTTAAGAATGTGCATAATGTTAGGTATGCAGCAAGGTCAACAAAAGCCTAAAGGGCTTGTCTGGAATCAGCAAAGAATATATAGTCAGATTGCTTGTTTCTTAACTGCTTGAACACATGCACAAATACTTGGGCTCACAGTCTGTTTGGTATCATCTCCAGTCTCACTGTAAATGGACCTGGAAAGCTACACTGGAGTATTTGCTGCATGTTAATTTTGTATTGCCTTCTGATGCTCTGATGTTTGTGATAACAGAACATTTCATCTACACATCTTTACTAGTGACGAGTTTAAGTAATTTTAGAAGGAAACAACCAACCTTTTGACCATATTCTTGATGTGATTGATGTATTCTTGGCCTGTTTGCTGTGTTGGATGGAAAGGATGATGTCTGCCTCCATTCAAGTCAAATACGAAGTGTTTCTATTGAAACTGTCGCAACAGAAGGATTCCCATGAATAATTTTTGGTCCAGAGTTTATCAGAAAGGAGCTGATGTCAAAGAATTTGTTGCTAGTTAGTTTTGCTTAGAACATTAACATCACGCTTTCATGTTTAGGCTTAAAAGGGATATAAGTTCTACAGTCAAGTGTGCTAGGCAAAAAATTCTTTCTTATTTCCAGCAGGTGACAGAGGAGTCCAGTAAACTGATGTTTTTCTAGAGCAGGGGGAAGCTTCTCTTCCCTCTTCCTCCTGAAGGAACAGTAGGGAGCAAGAGGACTCATCCTCTGCATCCATCTGAAGACCCCCTTGCCTTGAAAGGGAAGAACATGTACCTGTTCTCAGAAGTGCATCTCGCTGACTCTCAGATTTGGCTCGCCAATGTTGTCCCCATGTTCCTCACTTCTGAGAAAGTGGGAAACTCACAGTGATGTTTAGGAATTAATTTTCCCTGATCTTCAGGTGGCAGAGCTGCTGCACTAACCTCAAGGCAAGAGAGTTCCCATCCCGTGCTTTGGCTGCTCTTTGTGGCAAAGCACATTCCAAGATGTGATATTCTGAATAGTATATACTATGAATTAGGGCCTCAGGCTCATTAACTTAGGACATTCAACTTAATTAGTCCAAATTCACTTAAATTAGAAAAATGAATTAGCTTTATACAAAGCTGGGAAGGATGGGAAAGCATGCCGTGCTCCTGGCTGAGCTTGAGGGCACCTTTGAGGGTGACTCCTCCCAGAGAGGTGAGTGGAACACGCCAGCCCTTGCAGACTGGTGGTTCCCTGCAGGTCCTGGCAGGGATGCTGTTGCAGTTTGCAGGCAGTGTTACAGGTTTTAGGTTGTCCTCACAGTGAAAAGGGTAGAAGCACAATTAAAAGCTAAATGGAGATGCCAGAGCTCAGTTGCATAGAAATGATTTTCACAGCTATGGGACTGCAGAATGTATATATATAAAACACTCATTCCAGTGAAATTGTAGCTGGCTTTGTATCAGAAATTGTATCGGTTAAGCTGTCTAGAGTATTTAAAGTCCTGTTCTGGCTGACAAATGCAGTGCAATGCTGGCTCCCCAGCCCTTGATGCACTTGATGAGCATCTCCTGTACAGGAGGGGATCATTCTGGATCCTGCCATCTCTTTTGGTTGTTTGAGCAGTTCTTTGCTTTTCTGCCTGCAGTTTTTGTGAGTTTGTCATGGTATGGACAATACATAGGGCATGTGCAGAGAAACCTGCACAGGGCAGCCAGGAGCAAAGGGAATAGGAGAGAAGGAAAAGTCACCACCATCTGTTTGAGGTGAAAGAGAGGAGGATCTGTGGTACCTCGCTGCCTAGCGAGAGATGAGATTTGGCTCTGGTTGGTGGTTGTGTGGCTGCCAATGCTTCACCAACTGTTATGGGAAGGATCTTTCCTCTGCTCTGGCAATGAAGAAACCTGCTCCTGATTCCGTGAAGTTCAGTACTTTCTCTCTAGGATGAGGAGGGAATGAGGAGAGCAGAAAGAAGTTGCAGTGTCTTGTATGGCCTAACTCTTGAGTATCAGCATCACCAGCATTTCCTTCTGTAACTGCTCACATCTGCAGAAGCAAACAACCCTAAAAATTACTTCTTATACCTGACAGATCACAGACCTACCCAAATATGCACAGGGTCCATAATAATTTTATAGGAAGATATTGGCACGAGAAGTACTATGGGATGTTTCAATTTATGCTATCATGACAGAAAACATATATTTGTAAATGTAGTTCTGCTGCAGACTGATAAACAGCATGTGTTGTTTCCAAGTGAAGGTTTTCAGGGTAGGCAACAAAATCTGAAGCTCTTCTTTGAGAGTCTATATTGATAAGCCACTTAGTGCTGAAAAAATATGGAGTGATATCCCACTTACAAGTGATAGTAAGGAGATTATAATGTTTCTGAATTTCTAGAGCCTACCAAATTCCCACCCCACAACCTTGTAGGCCATATGTATTTAACTTGGCTTACTTAAATGGAATTACAGAAGCCTACAATTTGCTACATTACTTCCTTTATAAAACCTGAAATGCTCACACAATTTTTTTTCTTTGCTCTCTAAGTGAGAAACAGTTTTACTCTTGTGGATTTTGAAGGCTTTTTATGAAATTGATGATATAGGAGAAAAGATTATTTTTATAAAGCCAGGGTCCCTTGTGTTGCTCTGGTTTTGATTAGTGTGTGAGCTTTGAGACAGACTTCATGGTGAGTGACTTGTTTAAATGCTACTTAGTTTTTAATATTTCATTTGTTGCCTTTAGAGAAAGTGAGATGTCCATAGGAACTACAATTAACATTCTTTACTGTGTTCCCAAAGGTTTACTTCTGTAAAAGAGATTATTGATTGTGACTCTTTGAAGGAGAATTGGCCAAAAATAATCCTTCTTGACAGGATTTCTTCTTGGGATAGGACCTGAGAGGGAGCAGTTTAACAAAAATAACAAACACAGTTACAAACGAAACAGAATTTGTTTCAATCTCATGAAGGAATTCTGTGGACTTTTTTTAGTTCTAATAATACATTGCCCTGCTGTGCAAAGTCTGCCTCTCACCACAGGGTGGTAGGGGAAAAGCTGCTTTTTTCATACCAGGAGCCTTTTACATGAGCAAATACACAATATTCCTTAAGAATTAGTGTTTTGTTAGGTTGACAGAGGAAAGAGGGGAATTAAAGTTCTCTGTCTAAGGACAAGGTCTACTTTCATGAATCACAAGTTGTGGTAGATTGGCAGAATTGGCTTGTGAAGCAGAGACACAATGTTCAGAGCATTCCATTCATTTTCATATGCCATTATGTGTCTGCACTGGAGATTGTCTTGAGGGATCTGTTCAAGGTAGACAGAGCTTTTCCTTCAAAAATACACAATAAAACAGTGGCAGGTAGGAGAGGCTTGTGGTTTTTTTCTTCAAAAGACTCAGAGGACTGGCAGAATGGTGAGCAAAGTCAAATCCTTTGAGACAAAAGGAGACACAGCTTCCTGATTTCTTAACATGAGTGCATTTCTGAAACAGCAAAATGAGGAGAGAATGTGGAATTAAAACTCCAGCCTCTGGGTCCAAGATGTTCAGCTGGTCCTGAGCTAGGCTTTAGCACCATTATAATGATTTCTTTAGACTTACAAATTCTGCTTCAGATACTAATCTTCCTCCCTCTACCCTTTTCAATTATCTGCAATACATAACACAGGAAAAGTGCTGGAAATATTAAGCTATTTTAAGCTTTTTGTGACACCCACGGGGAGGAAGAGAGAAGGAAATCCAGACAAAAATGGAGGTGTATTTTCCTCAAGTTGAATTTATGTAGCTTCTGTGACAAACACTGCTGTGAATAGAAGGACAACCCAAAATATCAGTTCTGTGCCCTGGACAGGGCTCAGGCTCTGCATTGGACTCCACAATACTACATAGAGGTCAACTTGGGCACCTCTGGAGCTGTGCTGCAGAAACCACTGTTTTCTCAGAGCAGATCACAAAAGACACCAATAACAGTGGCAAGCCATTGATTACAGGCTCTGAGCTTCACAATTTTCAAAGATTGCCCTCCCAGTGCAAAAGTCTCTGACTGGAAAAGCTCTATTGTGTGGGTTCCTCACACTGTCCTTCCCATGCAAGGATGGGTTTCCAGGAATTTGCTGAACATTATGAAGAAATCCATAATTCAGAGAGATAAAATGTGGAGGGAGCATCTTCTTCATAAGCCCTTATCTATTCGGGGGCTGTACACTATTAGTCTATTACAGTCCTACCCATTGAAGGCTCTGCTAAACAGGTTTTGTGATTAAAAACCATGTTTCTGAGCACATATGTCTTAGCTAAGAAATTGTCCGGAGAACATCCCTGGGTAGTTGTGATAAAAACGAGTCACTCCCTCATATCCAATAAGTGCAGTGATTTCCAAACCCAGGCTTGTAGAGTTTTTTTAAAGTAGGTATTTGCCTCTGGTTCATTTGAGTTTGGTTAATGTTTAACCTCTTTTTTTAATGGAGGTTAATTATCTGATGTAATATTATTAATCTATTAATCTAATGTTAACTCTCCTTTTCAGCATATGAGCACAACAGAGGGAAGCAGATGCCGTGCATGTATCTGAGGCCTTTTTATCCCAGGTATACCAAAGAGAAACAAATTATTACTGTTGAAAAGGACAGATCACTTCCAGCAAGGCCTCAGCATGCCATCATGTCTCTGCTCTTGCCCAGAAGTACTTGCTTCACCTGCCCTCACATAGCCCATTTCTAAGTTGTTTCATGAAATCTTGGATCTTATTTCTTTCTGATTCTTTGCTATTACCCTCACTCATTCCCTCAGTAACTCCCAGTGCTTTTCATCCAATCTGTGTTGTTTATTTTGGATAAATAACACGCAGCTATTCTGCTCACAGAACCCTGTTCCATTTAACCTTTTCTTTCTCCGTTTTAACTTCCCTCTTTTATGCTTTAAATTGCTCTCTGAGTCCTGTGGAAAAGTCTATCACAGGGAGGAAAAGGAATACTTTGTTCACCAAATCTGGGCTGTGGTGGGCAGGATGTAAGGCTTTAAAACTGTAGCAGCAGAAGCTTCCTCCCAGCCTCATGCTAAGAGGTCAGGGCAGAAAGAATTAGAGTAGATTACTTAGGGAGGTAGATCTTTAAAAAAAGAATAGTAATTAAGAAAAATAAAGACAGAAATGTTTGTAATTTTGAATCCTAATCCAAGTATAGATCTCTCATGGTCTTCTCTTCAGCCCTGCTTTCTGTATATCCATAATTCATCCAGAAATCCTTTTCAACTTCTTCTCACCTGCTATGAATTCTTTTTTTTTGTACTTTTCCCCAGTACTTTGTGGCCTGTTCAGTGTATCTTTTGTGGCATTGACTGTATCTGTACAGTCATATGGATTTATTATTATAAATCTTTGCATGAGACTAACACTTGCAATACAAAGCTTTTATATCTGTGAGTAGCAGATCTTTGATTGATAAAGAAAATTGTGAGATATGTTACAGAAAGAAGAAAATCTGTCATTTGGTGGAGATATTTCTAGGTTTTTTTATAAAATATTTGAGACTTTCCATCACTGGCAATAAAATTCTAATCTACATGTCTGTTAAAAAAAGCATTTTAAAAAGACCAAATTAGCAAGATCCTTTTTTAACTTCTACTGACAGAACCCTTTACATACATTTTCCTTGAAATTTATTGCTTCAACATTTCTTATATTCTGAAATCTTCACCTAAAGCTACTTCAGAGTATTTATGATTGAAATAATACTAGAATTATACTGAAGTATCAAGAAGCAAGCAGTGACTATTTTATATACATATATGTAACTTCAAAATTGTTATGTGTACAGTATGGTACTGTATGACAATATAGCATAATATAGCATAATGATGCATTGTATAGCAGTTATTAAATGTACTGTATTTTGCTGCACTATTTTATTACATTTAGAGAACATTTGTGTAATGGTGATAACACCCATTTGATGCTTGAACCTTGTTCCTATCATCACTTATGCTTGGTACACATATAATCCTTACTCCACTGAAAATAAGAATTTTTGGTCAATTTTATTCAGATGTTTAAGATCTATTTCCACTTGGACTCAGGATGAAAACTGAACCAAAATTAATTTTTCAGTGGGACAGAATGACCTAAAAAATTCCAACTTCAAAGAATTATCTAATTTCAAAAAGTTCTTTTAAAAAGTTTGGATATTCCTGGTCTGAAACACTTGGTTTGCCCTTGTTGAAGGAAGGGGACCTGTTGCCACTTAGTTCTCTGTGACATTAATCTCAGTCTGCCTGGCAAGCTGTGGGATCCCATGAGGTATGTGTTGAGTATCAGAAGCTGAAGTTCTCTGTTCTCCCCTTGGCTCTGGGCAGGATGGCCAGGACCTCCTTGCATTGCCTTGGATTCTGGTGCAGTGAAAAACCAACATCACATCTCACATTACCATGGGGAAGGTGTAGCCTGATCACCTCTGACAGTGTGATGTGTGGTGGCCTGCCTGGGAAGTATTCTTGGTTAAAAATGACTATTTTTGTTTTGCTTTGTTTTGTTGCACTGGTTATTTTTAACCCAAACCAGCTCCTCAGTCTGGTTCAGGGCATAACCCCATGAGCAGCTGTTCTGGCACACTCAAGGCACAGCCTGGTGTGGGAGAGAGCTGCCTGCACTGGCACTGGAAGAAATGGTCATTAGACAATGGTTTCCTTTTCTTCCACCAGGTTATTTGCAGAGTAGGTGGGGGCATGAAGTGAGGTTACCTTGAACTTGAATTTGAACAAAGGCGGGAGTGCTAAAAGTTGACAATAAAGAAATACATGACAATTTCTGACTCATGCCTAATCCCATCCCACATCTTGAATGGACTTCGGAGCTGAGAGGATGTGGTGGTGGTCTTTGATCACAATTTTACATTCTTGACACCTTGCAGAACACATTCCCTGCCACCAAATAAGAGGGTGACATACACAGTATCAGTGGGCTTCTTAATCCCATGGCAGGTGTGATGAGATCAGTGTTTCCATGAAGTCAGTGTAAGGAGCAAAGTGCATGAGAACAGCACAAACCATCTGCAGAGGGGTATTTCTCTCATTTGCTTTCCTTTGGCTTCCCAGTGTTGGCCAACAGCTGTGGAGATGAGATGATCTTTGGAGCAGAGGCATCTGGAGAAAGAGGCTGTGCTCCTAGTCCTTGCCTGTGTTCTTCCCAAAGGGTGGGAAGCATGGAATGAGAAAAGCTCCCAGAGAAGCAGCAACAAGGAATTGCCTTAGAAAAAACATTTCTGAAGTCTGGAAGTTTTGTAAATATTTGCCTTTGTACCTTGAGGCCAATGATGTTTAAAATGTGAAAATGTTTTTCTTACCCTGGGGCCAAAGGAGTTTGTGCTTTGATTTAAACATTCATTCTGGTTTGTATTTAAGCTACCACAAAGTAAACTATAACACAAGCAGGGCTCTCGAAAACACTCATTGTGCATCCACCCTCTGGCTTCTATTTTATCACAAGTGATGAAGGATTGGAATTTAATAAGGGATAAGCTGTAGAGCTGCCCCAGAGGGTTAGCACAGCCAGCTGGGCTCTGAGTGTCTGTAAAGGACTGTTGCCCATCAGGTTTCTCTGAGGTTGGAAATTCTACATCACTGTGCAGCAGCCAAGAAGCAGCACAGATAAGCTCCCTAGGGAGCCTCCCCCAAGCCCTCACAGCCAAGGCAGATTGCAGTTGAGAGAAACCTTTGGGAAAAAGAAATATTTTCCAGCCAAATGGATCCCATCAAATCCCAAACATGTTTGGCCATCCACTGAATCCTCCTACAAACCTGACACGTGAGAAGATCCATTCTTCCTGCACAGTCCACCTGCCTTTCTGAGGAGCTCCAGAGCAATAAATACGGGTTGCAGCCTTTGAGTTGCTCTGGGGTTTATTGACCTTAAAGAAATCCCTTTGATTCAGTTGTGATGTCAGATGAGTGCTGTAATTTCAAAACCCTCTGGGAATGTACCTCTGCATTTCTAAGATAGTAGCCTTAATAGTGTGTCAAAACTGAAGTGTTTTTTAGGTCATCTATCACCAGTGACTGTGGGACTGAATCTCTTCCTCTATTACAGCATGCCTGTTTGTAAAATGGGTAATGTTTAGTTACCTCAGGAATGGTTTTGCAGGACCGATAAAATGTCTCAAAATCTTTAAAAAGAAAGATTGCTCTTTTTTTTTTTTTTTTTTTTTTTAATCAAGCTGTTTATCTATTATTCCAGTTCTTTATACACTGAAAAAAAAAAAAAAAAGGAAAATTGAAAAACCCCTTATCACTTCTCTACCATAGTTCTCAAAGAATTGTACAGTGGTGAAGACTTTCACCATCAGATCACCAGACTGAGATTAAACACTACACTGGGTAGTATTGGTATTGTATCCCTCTTAAATCCATACCACTGAGAAATCACAGCTGGTCTCATACCAGTTGAAAGTAGATGCAGATGAGCCCCTAAAATACTTGTTTTAATTTTGTAGTATTACATTTTTCAATCAAAGCGGTTGCTGGCTTACGTTAAATGGATACCAACCATTCTTGAATTGGATTTGAAAGCAACTGCACTGGATAGAAAAACCAACATTTGGCTTTCTTAGGCCACTGATGAAGATTTGTAAGACAGATGCTTTTAAAACCCAGGCAGATACAGATGTAGCTCCAACCACACAGAGCATTCAGGCTGGGCACTCAAAGCACTGGGTAAAGGAGAAATTACTTCTGAGCATTACACCAGCTGCTGCACCAGGCGTGTTGCTGTCTGTCTGCTGGATTTGGAGGCTGCTAACAAAGCCAGGAGAGAACAAAATACTGTTCTTTGGTGTCAGCTCACTAGGAACTGAAGAAAATGGAAAGGCACAGATTACACTACCTTACTTCACCAGTGACAGTTTTCAGTCTTTATAGAAATGCTTTATGAACTGTCATTTTGCAGATTTCTCTGCCTGCCTGTGCCCATGGCCATACTTTTCTTTTATGGTGTATTGTTCTGCTTCCCTTCTTTTTTTTTCTTGCTGTCCTGCAGCAATTCTAATGTGTCCTGTCCCATGGTTTGGAGGTTATATCTGCTGCCTGTAAAATTTTGGGATCACAGGATCTGTACTATACTGGAAGATGAATTTGGAAGGTAACTGGCCAACAGATTGATTGTTAAACAGTGTTCAAAAGATATACACACCATTTTAGGTCAATGTTAAAATAGTCAAGTACCAATTGCTGTAGCTTTCCTTAGCCTCAGTCACTTATTTTAGTACAGTTCAGAGGTAAACCCAGTTTTCTAATGCTGATAACCCAGAGGTTCTGAATGTAAAGACGTCACTGCAGTCTCAAATACCAGCACATATTTATAGCATCTGTCTCAGCAGAGTTTCCTTTCTTCCCTACAATTATTTGAAGGCTGTAAGCCAACTCCAACACCCACAGAGAACTAATTTAAATCAAGATTTAAATCACCAAGTAGGAAATCTTGGTTTAAATAATACATTTGATCTCTTTTTGCAGTAGTATGTTATGCTAGATTTTTTTTTTAAATAAAAGTTACCTTTCATGGGTTGGAAACCATTAGAACACCTAAAGGGGACCTACAGGAAAGCTGGAGAGTGGCTTTTTACAAGGGCGTGTAGGGATAGGACAAGGGGAAATGGCTTTCAACTGGAAGAGGGTAGATTTAGATCAGATAATAGGAAGAAATTCTTCACTGTGAAGGTGTGAGGCAGTGGAACAGGGTGAAGCTGAGGATGCCCCATCCCTGGAAGTGTTCAAGGTCATGTGGGATCAAAGGAGTGACCTGGTCTAGTGGAAGGTGTCCCTGTCCAGGGTGGGGGTGTTGGAACTGGATGCTCTGTCCCTTCCAACCCAAACCATTCTGAGATTCTATGATTTATGACAAAAGATAGTACACAGCAAGGTCTTTTTTCTTGTTAACCAAAAGTATTTCTCTATGAATATTTATTATGTTGATAAATTAATGATCACTTTATCATATTCTTAATTTTGTCATATTTTTAATTGGAAAATGAAGCATGGTTCATTTATTCCTAGATTTTTTTCCTTGTTTTTATGAATCTATAATTGAATGAAAACTAAAATTCAATAAAAAATCCCCAAATAGCTTAATATTCTCTTTGTTACCTAAATAAAATATAATAAGTGATATAAGAAAATAAAAATCCACATTCTTTTCTTAGCTTAAAAGCAGCTAACTGGTGTGTTACTATGAATAATTAAGTTATCAGTCACTGAAGTAAGTCAGAGCAAAGAAATTGCAGAACTTATTGTACTCATTTTTATTCATAGATTGGAGAAGGAAAAAAGTCTTTTTCTTTTTTAAATTCTCTATGGATTCACAACATGAAATGAACTTGTTAAATAGAACTGATGGAATAAAATTAAATTAGTAAATATTTTGTGTGTGCAAGAAAGCTACTGCTTCCAAATCTTCTTCCAAGTGTTTTACTTCAGCAAATTCTTGTCCCAGGGAACCTGCCTAGTTCACCTGACTAAAACCCACCTACTACACCTGACTAGAACTTCAGCAGTAACAGTATGTTATTTTAAGAAATTATATAATAATATAATAATTTTATACCTAGATATAAATTGTTTTAATTTCACATTTAATTGTTTTGATTTAAGTTTTTATTTAAGGCAAAGTTGTTTAGTTTTTAAGTGACTGGGGTTTTTTTGTCCACTTTGTCAGCTACCAGGGAGTGTAGAAAAGGCAGTGGCTTGTGTTCTGCATAGCCCCACTAATTCAAGTTGTGCAGGTTGTGAATTGGTGCAAATTGTGTGCTCTAAAAACCAGAAAACTGCATGAAAATGAACTGGAAACCTCATTCTCCAGGTGGAGGAGGGTATTTTGAGCTCCTGGCCTGACCAGGAATTCCCCAGGGTGAGAAATAGCCATCTCTGGCACGAGCAGCATCTGGCATCACCCCTGCTCAAGATGTGCTTCTTCCTCTGTGTAACGTCGATGGAAGGGGGTAGAGGTCACAGCAGCAAACAACAGTTGAGGCTTGGGGCATCTCCCTGGGAATTAATGGCAGGTTTGGGTTAATGGTCTCCTAGTTTGCTTTAGGCCATCTACTTTTCCCAGCTCCTTGTTAATCCCCAGGAAATGCCCTGTGACTCAGTTCTCATTGCAGGTACTGTGAATCAACATTCTACAACTGCTCTGTGCAGTGAAGACAAGAATGGAAGGTAGTGAATTTCACTTAATTATGAAAATCTGCCATATTTTCATCCAGAAACCTTTTATTCTCCCTCTTAACACTGATAAAATGTGCTAAAAAAGAATTCCTTGTCCATAAAATGATGCCAGAGGATACAGACAAAATGTCTCATCCCTTCACTCCAAGGTCTTTTCACTTCAATTTTTCCACCCCCTCCAGCCCATCTGCAAGTTTTTTTACACCTGAGTGGATTTTAGAATATGATCAGTGCTTCACCTTAACTAAAAGGAAGTAATTTAGCAGGTAGCTGAGTGTTATGTTCCAGGCAGGGGCTGCTGAGCAAGAGTCCCACTCACAACATCTGCTTTCCTGTTGGACAGGCTCAGAAGTTTTAAAGTGAGAGCAGAAAATTCTGACATAAAAAGGAAGATGAGGAGTGATGAGACCCTCTGAATAAATGTCTTTGCTGCAGGAATATATATAATCTGAATATATAATCAAGACCCTGAGTTGTTTGTAGAGCAACTCATATATAGGTTAAGGACACAATATCTCTGGGATTGGAGTAATCCTCTGTATTTTGGCTCCTCACCTGTCATTTATTTAACACAATTTTGAGCTGTGCATTGCAGGTGTTAGACGCAACACACCCTGAGCTCCACTGTAAAACACAGTCCCCCTTGCCTGAGGTAAATTGAATTCAAAACTTTATATGTGAGTATTCTAATTTTGGCATGCAGAGATTTCACATATAGCTAACCATGGTATGAAATTCCATAATGTTGCTATGGAAGAGCTCTGATTTCTACTAGCCATGTACATTGCAAAAACTTTAAATTTATAAGGAGAGGTTCTAGGTGGAACTGTACCCATCTTTGTACAGATGAGTCCCGATAAGTTCTGTGAGTTTGCTCAGGGATTGATTATTTTGTCTCAGGTGTGGTGTCTGCAGGCATCCCCCTTAACCCTGAGCCAGACATCTCCAAAGAACAGAAGAGCAGAGCTGAATCGCTCCCAGACCAGAGACTGACTGGTTTGGTCTGAATGCATGTCAAAGAGCTCGGGGGAGGCTGGATATGCACAGATGGGTGCTGGAAGCAGTGCTCAGTGCTCTGAACCACCTCCAAAGTCCCATGCTGAGGTACAAGACTGAGAGATACAAAGACCTGCTAAGTAAGAGCAAAAGGCAGACACCATGTCTGCCTCTTTCTGGAAAGGGTTTGAAATATTTGCTCTTTCTTGTTTCCAGCACACTGGGAATGGTTGCCTGGTGTTGTTCTTTCTAGGCCAGTTGCTCTCCTGTCTGAACAGACAAGCCTCATCAATTTTTTTTTTTTTTACTTAGTTTGTGGGCTGATCTAGGAGAACAGCATGGCTCTGTCTTTTTTGGCAGAGGTTCCAAGCCAGGCTCTGACAGCCTGGGTCTGGCTCACTGCTGGGCCCTGCATGTTGCATACAGATCCTAAACCAAAGTGTTCCCTGTCCAGTGCCACGTGCTGCTCCTGCAGAGGGGCTGCAGCCATCAGGGAATGTGGGAATGCTGCTTTTCAGGAGCTGCCTGCACATTATCACCAGCACCATGATTCAATCTCCCTCCTCTAGCAGCCCTAAGCACTCTTGTGGGTTTCAAAAGCCTCATATGACTTCTCTGCAACTTCCACAGCCTACAGCAGATCAGGGAGCTGGGGAAGGAGAAAAGTGAAGCCAGAGAAGTTAGATATGTGGGAAGGAAGTTGAATTCTCATGAAAGAGATATTGAACATACATCTTCAGGGAATTTTTCTCAGGTACCAGCAGCTTTGATAGAAGTCCATGATCCCCTGAACTGAGGTAGACACACTATTGTTCAAGAGGCCACATGTGACACATCCCTGTTACCATGTTTTTACACAGTTCATACAAAGCAATGTCTGGTGGAGTCTAGGAAAACTGGAAATTTAATACTGGTCTGTGGTCAAAATTTTCTCTGAGCACAAGGATATGTTATTCATCCACCCTGTTGAGAGTAATTTTTTGATATCACACTTTCTCAGTCAGCCCATACACAGAGGAAATTATGTTGAAGGAAAACTTTTCATTTTAAAAACAAAGCCAGCACTGATATCCTCAGCAGTTTCCACATGCCCAACATTAGCTTCACCCTGTGTTTTGTGAGACTTGTTTTTGTGCTGGCAACATGAACAACGATCATCTGAAGAACTTTCTTTGCCTTTGGATGTCATGTAGATTAAAGAGCAAAACCCACATCAAGAGAGAAATGGTTTCTTCTGTATTTCACTATGCTTTTTAGTGACTGTCTGAGAAATAACAACTTCTCTTTACCTTTTTCTTTCGCAGTTTGAACCTCTCTGTTGCTGTCATCTGTCACATGTAAATGCACCAGGGTCTTACCAACCTCTGTTTTGGAAAGGAAGAACATTCTGTGTGTGCTGCCCTAATAAAGCCACATGAGCTGCTTGCTCTGCATTTGCCCCAGGAGAATCCCTGCGGGCAAGTGAAGAGGTGTGATACGGGCCAGGGATCTGGATCTGGATCTGTATCTGATTCCTGATCTGTAGATCAGGAAGGAGCTAGAACACTCAATGGCCAGCAAAGGAAGTTCTCTTTGTCCCTGTCTCTTGCAAGGCAGCACAGATGCCTGTGATTTGGGGGATCCAGGAAGTAAAGGAAGAAGCTGGGGTCTGCAGCTGGCTCCCCATGGGCATTTGGCAAGCTTTCCTCCCTGGCTCCCTGGACAGGCACTGGAAGTGCTGCTGCATTCTCCCTTTCTTTCAAGACCACCAGTTCTTCTTGAGGTGCAGGTGAAAGTAGAGCAGTGTTGCTTTTCCAGAGCTGTTGCTCTGGGTAGACACGTCTCCTGCTCCAGATCCTCTGTCCATGAGGGTCTTGTGCTGGCATTTGCTCTGTGGAATAACTGAAATCCACAGCATTTCTGCAGGCACAACAGACTCTTCCAGTCCACCTTTTCTGCATTTTTTCTGCAGTAATATGGCTTCAGTAGTTAAAAATGTGTGATGTATGTGTTTTGAGGAGGCAATTCCACGACAAATCACAGAAGAAAGGCCCTGACTGTTAGCAGTTCTCAGAGTTTACCACTTTTCACCTCTGCTCCCTTGTATAAACACAAAGCTTTAGATTTTCTTTCATATCAGAACATAAGAATACTTTCATTTTTAAAAAATAAATTATTTAAAATTTCTCTGCAGTCAGCATTTTGAATACCTTAATAAAATATAATTTTTCCTCTGCAAGGCTCAAATCAAAAGCTGTTCCTTCCCCCTGTATTCCTAAGCTCTAAGTTTAAAATAAAAATGAACATATTGAATTTAAAGAATTGTGGAGCTGAATTTTACTACAAGGCTTAGACTAACGTATACATGATTTCAATATCTGAAAATGTATGGTTTTCTTTTATCACTTATGTAATGGTGTGTTATTAGCTATTTTATTTCTGCGCTGGACTGGGATACATTTATGAAATTCCTTAAGGTGAACTGAAAAAAAGAAAATGCAATGGACTAGAATGTTATGGTTGTGTGCCATAAACAGCAAATTAGTACACAGAATTTGAGAGTTTTAACCCTCCCTCCCCCCTGCTATTTAGGGACACATTGAGAGGATATTGCTGTTGGGTTAAAAACATGTGCTCATTGCCCAAACTTTGCTGTCAGGATCACAACACCCTCCAAACACGTGCTCTCAGATCCTCAGATTTCCAGCAGAAAGTCTTTCATGTGAAAGGAAAAAAAAAAAAAAAATCAAGGAGACAGATTTTGGTTTCTGTTTATTTTGTAAAAGCTGCAAAAAAGATGGTTCTATAGAAGCCATATGAATTTTATTCCTACACAGTCTCCTCCCGAGCATCGTCTGGGCTATAGACAAAGGGCTGTGTTGCTTAGCAACCCCCCTAAAGCTCATCAACACAGCCTTGGTATTAATATTTATCCCCCCCTTCCTTAAAAAAAAAAAAAAGAGCCTTACTCTGGAATTTGAAAATAAATTTGTCCTCCCTCTCTTTTGTGCAATTAAAGCAATACTGCTCATTTTTTCCAATTAATGTTACTGGCTAAACCAAACAATTTCTGTCAGGAGGGCCAAATACAGCTCTTGGGTGACTGACTGGAATAAAAGTTACATCAGGGATGAATTTCTGTAGCCCAGTGTGTCTTCAACTGTCAGTGTTTTGTAGTTTCTCTTTCCTTTAGATCACTGAAATCCTAATTTCCATCTTCCCACCCCTTTTTTTCTGAGTCCTCTTTTTCCATGCCTGTACTGAGGGGCTCCCTCTTGGCTGCATCCTCCTCACTGCCTCCAGCCACTCTGGTGTCCTCAGAGGGGTTTTCCTGCAGCCTCTGAGGGCTCCCAGACACCAGGACAGGTGCTGAACAAACCAGGGTGGACACCAGGACAGGTGCTGAACAAACCAGGGTGAAAAAAAAATCCAGTAAACGCAACTGAAAGCTCAACTACCCACACTGGGACTAGCCAGGACCTGGCTGTTCCTTGGCAAAATGATTCTCTGCACCAGCAAGAGCCCTGTGCACATGTGTCCCTTTACAGCCCATTTTTGAGAATTTCAGTGGAATGTAATTAGCACATAGACTGGAGAAAATGTCTCTGGCGGGACCAAAGCAAATTATTCAATGCCAGGGAAATATTTGGAATAGGCTCTGGATTTCTGTTTGTGTTAAATGGCCATGAGATCCAGGGATATTCACCTTTCAAAAATTTCACCACCAGAAATATAGATCCAAGCCTACCAGTACAGGCAGTGGATAGTCATCATGCAGACTTTTGTCATTGTATCAAAACACCATGGTTTGGTTGGGATTTGGTGTGGAAATAGAAGCAGGATGGAAAGAAGTCAGCTGGAGCTGTGACTTGTGAGAGTGCTGAGAAAAGGGCACTTAAGTGCCTAAATAAGGGTTTGGTGCTTAAAGTTTTGGTCACATTTGCTCTCTCCAAAATCCTGGCCACAAAATGTGATGCTCTGCAAGGCACAGATTCTTTCTGGAGTAAGCTGGGATATATGAGGCTGCTGGGAAAGACACTGAAGGATAAGAAAAGAACTGTGATTCTGGAAGCAATTTCTTTTAAAAATCATTTTCCTTTGGGGGTGAAGAGGAAATGATTTTAAGGTCAGGAGCAGATGTGTATGGAAAACTAATTGCAAATGTGATAAGGAGAAGTGCAGGGTCCCTCAAACAGAAGCAGAAACTCTGTAAACAGCAATATTGACTTCAGGCTCCAGCAGTGTCTTAATACTATATATAGTCTTTTTTTTTTTTCATAACTTCTACCTCTTCTGTCATGCCAAGCAGTAGTAAGAACTGTTTGCTAATATCAGTGAGACAGGAGACCACAAAGACTTAGGGGTGTTAGGCTACTCTGGAATGGAGAGATCATCTTGCAGATGCTTCACAGCCAGTTCCAGTCTGCCTTTCCAAGCTGTGAATATGGACCATATCTCAGGTCCACACTTTCCCTGGAAGGTTACACCAAGACCTCTCATGTGGACTTTTCTCAGCCTGTAAACTCAGTGGAGGGTTCTTTAGAACAATGTTCATTCCACATAGCCAGATCCTCAGCTGGAACCAGCCAATACACCTATTGCTTTCATCATCTGCACTCTCTGTGACAGCCAGGAATGATCAATTCTTTATATCTAAAAAAAATATCTTTTTAAGAAGTCCTGAAATGTGAAGGTTTATTATTTTTAATTGGATTAGCTTCCATTCAAAAGAAAATCAGCTTTCAGCCTCTATACACTGGACCTCCTTTTGATTCCACTCATTTTTCACTGGTTTTGCCCTTGTGAATCTCCTTTAGGATTACTCCTGACTAACACTGATATAAGAACAAGAAGATACAGGACCACTAAGCGGTCCTGGCATCTAGAGCCAAAATATGTGTGCCAGTCTAGGTGCAGGTACTTCTCAGCACAGGGGGTAGAAACACAGGAGAGGAGAGAAGGGGAGTGGGGCAGATGTGAGCAAATGGAGTGGAAGCTGTGCAAGGGGCTCAGACACTTAAAGAGCAGGACAAGCATCTCCTCTTTATCCAGGTGTTGATGATTCAGCCTCACCTTTGCTTGCTGTCACTCAGCTATAAGCAGACACCAGCTTTGGGATCCAGCAGTGGCAGTGAGCAAATACTCTTTAGCACCTTGCTGCTAGACTTTAAACCCCTTCTTGACAGGTTTGGCAGGAAAACATTTTTTGTAAACTTCCCGTTTTACTTTGGGCAAAGAAACTCAGCCTAGTTGTGCCTTACCTTTCCTGCTGTGCATTAGAAAGCTCACACTAGAGCTACTCCTCCAGCACAGCTGGAAAGGCCTGGCTGCAGTGGGGAGGTGAGTGATGCCTGAGGGTAGTGATGCCTCCCAGACTTTACTACACGTGGAAGAGACTGGCTGGGTGTTGCTGTAGATGCTCTGTTAATGCTGCCTTTATGCCAAATCAGCTGCAGCATCTTGAGAAGTTCCAGAACAGCACTTTCCAAGGGTAACTGCTGTAATTGGCTTTGTCCTGCTAAGTTTACCTCTTTAAATGACACTTTAGGAGAGCAGCCGTTTCTCATTTACTCCCTCCTTTTTTTTTTTTTTTTCCTTCCTGATCTCCTGATCTCACCTTCTCCGTGACAGGAGCTCCTTGTGTGCACTGGGCATCTACTTTTGAATTATTTTAATTTAAAACAATGCTGGTGAAGAGCGTGGGTAATAGCTGTGTGATCCTGCCTTTAGTGCAAAAGATTGGATCTATCCTGAGCAGGGAAAGAGCAAATTTCCTTACATTTTTTTTGGTCTCTCTCAAAACCACCTGAGGCAGCACTGAACTTGTTTATTCTTCTGTAAGTCCAACTGGGATAGTGTATTTTCCACTGGGACCAGTAAGGTCCATGTTACACATGTTGCCAGACTGATGAACTCAGTGGCCACCAGCCAGGACAGCTGGGCAATAACCAAGGAGGAGATCCTATTTGACCACCACATGCTGTTCATTTTCACCTCATCTGGCTGACAAAGGGCTGAAAGGTTTTGTGTTTGCAAAACTTTTTCTGTTAGGGTGATCTCCCTTCCTCAGCATTCACACATTCAGTGATTTTGACTTAGCCAATATCCTGAGCTTTGGTTTTGTTTCAAGCTTCTAAAATCACTTGAGCAAAGTAGAAGAAGGGGGTTTTTTTGATCCCAAGGAAACAATACTTACCATGTGTAAAATACTTTTCACCTTTCTAACAAATTCTGTTAAGTAATTAATCCTTGCAATATCCCTGGAAGGAAAGTAAACATTATCTCACTTTTACTTACGGGGAAACTAAAGCAGAAAGGTGAAGTGAATTGCTCAAGGCTGGTGAAAGATTTAGTGCTGCAGTCAGTTTTATAAACACAGGGGTTTTCTGGCTCCTGGTCCTGCATGCAGGCAATTAGACCAAGTGTCCAATGGATAAAATGGGCTACAAGGCATGACCTTCCCCTGGAAACAAAGGTGTTGCTCTGGGGTCTGCAGAGACTGAGGCTCACAACTAGGGAGAGGTGAGGGAAGGGCAAGCACTGTCCTGGTTTGAGCCCCATCCCTTTCTAACCATGCCCCACCACTGTCCCAAACATAAAACAAGCTGCATAACATGTACAGCAAATGGAGCTGCAGAATTATGCAAAAGTTCAAAGGAGCTTTGGGTCAGCTGTGGCAAATCAGTGTAATTTGGATGCAGTCTGGAAGACACAAGTGCTGCACCTCCTGCAAATGAACCTCCATGTGATGGAGATATGATTTGCTCTGCCTGTCATCAGGGGGAATAAACAAGAATATTCATCTGCCTATCTTTTATGGGTATTCCATCTCAGGAAAGGCTGTGAGCAACTTTCCTGATAAGTATTTTGTGTGGTGCTGTGCTCATTCTGCTTAAAACAGTTCCACTTATTCCAGAATTACACTGGGCGAGGGAGCAGCCTTACCACAGCACTAGATAAGTTTTGGAATCAGTGACAATGATGTGAACAGAGAAGTTGATTCAGCTTCAGAACTGTTCAAGCCTTCTGCTGCTGTATCTGAGCATGGGGCCAGCCAAAAATATCTGTCTCTGAACCAGCTGAGAGTGGAAAATCAGAACATCTGTGCAGCAAGGAAACTTTGCTGTGTTGTTAGCCAGCACTGTCATAGGCACTGCTCTAGGGAAAGTTGTACCAGTGCTTCAGTCTTGCTATTAGTATTAAGCATTCCTGCTCTTTCTGGGACACAGAATTGGTGACTGATGAATCAACACTGCCCCTCCAAACTCACCAAAATGTTTTCATAGCTAGTGGGTCTATGCTTTAAAGCAAAACAAAAACAGCTCCAAAAATATGGCAAGTGAGTGCCAATAATTTTTATTTCTCCACTGAAGCAAATTGTTCCAAGCATTTTGTGAGAGAAGGACAAGAGAGGACAATCCATCAGTGCAGAGTACATCAACATATTAAAAAAATGCAAGTAGTGGGGAAAGCTTTTAATTTGAATGATATCAGTGCCCACAAGCATGACAATAATTAAAGGTCTGCCAGCATGGCTATTATACATTCTGGTTTAGTGCATTTAATATCTCAGCTGCTTCAAATCACATCAGCCTGATGGCTGGCAAGCATGTTTCCACTCTGGATGCAAATCAAACTCTCACACACCATTCTGAAGCCTCACTTTAAAGGTAGGACTTTTTTGCATCAGGACAGGACAAGCTGTCCTTCGTCCTTGCAGTTCTGTAATGCTGGTGCACTTCCACTGCCTGAGAAAATGGAGAATAAATTATCTTCCAGGCAGTTCTACTGAAGTGCTGTCATACCCTACTTCAGGGCAATTTTCCCAGTTCTCAGGACTTTCTTTCTCCCCTGGCAGACATGTGTACCGTGATCTGTCAGGGATGCTCCCTCCCTTTTGGGTTGTGATGAGGGGAAGGAAGGGGCTGTGATCCCCACAACCCTGGGCTGGTGCCTGACAGGGCACACTGTGCTCCCCTGCATTCAGAGGGCAACCAAGGGGTTTCACTCCATCTCCTGGTGCTCCTGTGCTGTGTTATTCCTGCAGATCCACAGGAGCTCCTCAGGAAGCGCAGCCCAGAGCAGTGTTGGCACAGCACCAAGGTGAGTGAGAGCAGATGATTGCTTTTGCAAATAGCAATTTCCACTACACTCCCCAAATCAAGCCAGAAACTTATTTTATTTTCATTTGGAGGGGGGATAAAAATCAAAAAACAACAGATACAAACAAGTGATGTGACTTGCATCACCATAAATCCTCTTCTTCCATGTCCCCCACTCACTTTCCCTCTGCCTGCTTTCCCTTTCAGCCCATAACCTCAGGAGGGCAGGAGCTGTCTCTCACTGGGTGTTTATGCAGATCTGAGTACAATGGGGCCTTGATCCTCCCTGGGTCCTTCTGATGCTACCGCACTACAGCTGAGGAGGAGGTTTTAGACAGAGATGGCTGCAAGCTTCAACTTGTAAGAGATTGAAAGTGCCCTGGAGGTCAGGGGGGAGGTGACACATCCTGAGACCTTGGGAACATTAAGGAGTGGAACAATTAGCTGGCTGGAGGTTGGCAGGGAGAGTGCTGGATCTGAAGCCACCAAGCAGAACTGTGACCTTGTTAGGATTAAAAAATTGAGAGCTCAAGGGGGTACAGAAGGGAGAGTGGGAGGTCAAATGAAGGATAGAGACAGACAGATACAAAGGTTAAAAAAAAATCCAATGTCAGTTTTCTTTGCCAGTTTCACGTCTGCTGTTGTACTGACTTGGTTTCTTGTAAATCACACTGGAGCAGTTTTTTCCCTTAAGAGATGTGGTAAATGGTGGTGCATGTACTTCTAGACCATTGCAAATGCAAGGTGAAGTATAAAAGTGTTTCAAGCAAGTGTGATTTGCAGTGGACCAGGAGAGAATGCACTGCAGGTTCAAAACAGCAGCTGAAGTGCAAAACCCCTCTCTTTTAGGCGTCAAATATTTCTTAAGCTGTGCTGATTTTATCACTCAGGGCAGTTTGTTTTGAGGGTGCTGTCCTGTATGGACTCACTGTGCTTGGTGGAGGTGTGAATTCATACTGCAGCTTTTCCTTCAGTGAGGACTGCCTCTTTGCACAGATGTTTTGGAGGCTGATTGGTCTTACAGCCTTCTATACCCTACCAAATTGTTCAAAAGCTATTAGGAATAGGTGTCCACCTTAGCAATTCAGTGTTCTGGAGGTGTTCTTGGTATAAATTCTCCTTCTCTCCTTGCTTTGAATCTGAGTGCAGTTGCACTCAGACATCCATCTGACCACAGCTGTGACCAGCTCAGGACCATTTCCCACCTGTTGGAACCAAGGCTGGAGCCATGAGGTGCCACCCAGGGTGCTGCACTCACAGAGCAGACAGCTGCCAGCTGCTGGTGATCTGAATTTGTACAAGGGGTTGCACCACAAGCAGCCCAGGCTTCATGGCTGGGAGAGGTGTGATGTGAACCTATGAGTTTGGAACTGTTATGGGAGCAAAGTGAACCAGTCTTAATTCCAGCTGGTTATGTCAACATGTTCACAGAGCATTTGAAATCAGGTAAGCTTTGTCTCCAGAAGACACAAATCCACACCAGCCCTGATCAAGTGCTGGATTTGGTCATCAGCTATAATGAATAACTTGAAACAGCGTCAGTTTTAGTGTCTATGTTGTTAATTTTAACAAGAGTTTTGTTTTGTGCTGATCCACATAATGATCACTTTAAACATTGCTGTCTGTCATTAACTGGTGACTGTGCTGTCTGCCTGGCCACCTCCTGCCAGTGCAGAGTGTGTGACACCCAGGACACCAGGCCAAACACAGCCTGAGAGGAGGCAGGTTTTACAAACATCTGTACTCTGAGAAGAAACCAGATCGAACACTTTCGTTTGTGTTGTGCCCCTCACACACAGGATCCAGCTACCCCAACTTGGGCAGTATTTACAGTTACCTCTGTTCTTCAGGGTCGTGTTCTACTGGCCCAGACTGAGGATTCCTACTCCTTTCCATCCCTTACTTACATCCACTGTACTGGGACCTGCCAGCACTGGAGGTGCCCTGAGCCTGCTTTCCACTGTTTTCCAGCTCTGATGGAAGCTCCTTTCCCCCTGCACTACCCATGGGCTGTGGGATCACACCAGATTGACAGCTAATATCTGCTGAGAGTCAAGTGTGAAACTTTACTTGGGAAAATGCTTCCAGAACCAGCATCTGGATCAGAGCACCTGGAAGAAGCTGTCTAGTAAAAACCCTCAAGCACAGGGGATGCTGGACGTCAAGCTGGCCTGGCACAAACAAGATGATGCTTTTATGTTCCATCAGTGTCTCTCTCAACCTCAGCCACATCACTTGGGTACTCTGGGCCAGAAGAGTCAGTGACCTCCAAAATCTCCCTCCACACAGTTTATCACAGCAGACTTGGGAAGGGTGCTAAGGAGCCTCTGGCTCCGGCTGTGTGTGGCAAGCAGTGGGTAAGGGAGGGGCTGGGGAGGAGCTGGAGTGTAAAGACAGATGGCCTGGGAAGGGATTTATCCCAAAAGGAGGGATGTATCAGAGCAGTCTGGGAGGGGATCACAGCAGCAAGAACAATAATGCAGCTTTTCTTGCCACAGAATAAAAAGAGAGAGTTGGTTTGACGTGCAGATATCACTGCTGGCAGATATGATTCCCAGGGAGTTCCCAGATGCACTATTAATAAATGACAATTTTTATTATATACTTTGCACTTCAGAACCATTCTGATTCTCAGCGTTTGCTTCATTTTTGAAGAGACAACACCACTAGAGTGTCACTTCAACACCCACCTTTCTAGAGCACAAGTTTACCCTTGTCTCCTTGTATCTGTAGGTTACCAGTTCATTGTGCTGGTAACTTCCATATCTTTCAGCATTTGGACACTGCATTTGCTTACACCCAGAGACAGGCTGCTAGCGGACATACTAGGGTTTGGGGCCGCTGAAATGTGCAGAATCTGCTGGTTCCTGGGTGGTATGGGGATATTCATACTCCCTTTAGGCATAAAACAGAAAAAAAAACAGGCCAGGCTAAACCAGTCCCACCCTTGTCTGGCCTGTGTCTCCCCACTGAACATCAAAACTCCCCAACAGCTTCCCGTTCTCCAGGATAAAAACAGTGACAGATTCACATGGACATCTTTGAAACAGAGCACTTTTTTCTTCACAGTTCATTTTTACTTTTGGGGTTGCTGATGCCAAATTTGATGTATAGGAGCAGCAGGATGTGAAAGGATCAGCATAGCCAGAGGTTCTTCTTCTGGGAAGTGTTTGAGGATATGCAAAAAAAAGTAAATCTAAACCCCAGTAACTCTTACCTGAGTGCTGGCATTAAAGTCACATTAGGACACCATATTTGTGAACTATATGCTTGTGATCACAGAGTAACTTCCATTATTTTAGATGTAATGGTGAAGCCAAAGGGCAGCACAGCAGATGAGCAGGAAATTCATCAACTCTTCTGGACATATCCCATTGTATCCCAGAATCTATGTGCATGCTCCAGATACTGCAGTGATAAATGCTTTGGAGACGTTTAGAAGTTAGATGAGACTTGTGTTGTTTAGGGCAGAGTGGTTAATTCCAGAGATCTGTGTCTTTGGAGTTTAAGATTTGCACCGAGTTTTCTGACCAGCACAGTTCCTTTCTCCTTTCCTTTCCTTTTCCTTCCTTTCTTCCTTTCCTTTCCCTTCCCCTTTCCCTTCCCCTTCCCCTTCCCCTTCCCCTTTCCCTTTCCCTTTCCCTTTCCCTTTCCCTTTCCCTTTCCCTTTCCCTTTCCCTTTCCCTTTCCCTTTCCCTTTCCCTTTCCTTTCCTTTCCTTCCCTTTCCTTCCCTTTCCCCCAGAATTTTGCTCCAACAAATTGTTCTAAAAGCAAGTAGTCTTAAGAGTTTACCAGATCAAAATTTCCTTCATTTCTTGAGTCCTTTTATTTATTTCTATAGGTCAGTAAGTAAGAATTCAGATCATCTAGAGTCACTTTCATATCCGACAGACATATTCAAATATTTCATGCACAAGTTAAAGTACTCAAGCACTACCTTTACATCAGGCTCCTCATGCCTAGAACTGCATAATCTATATTTCCATTCCATAACAATGCTTGAAAAAATCACTCCAGCATTTGTTCCCTTTATTGTTTATCTTATGGGTTAGATAAATGTCACCCTGTCAGTTATTTTGCCAAATTAAACCATCAGAACTCCAAAACAGGCATGTGAAAAATATCCAGTGGAGTATTTTCTATCTAAGATTAGGTTCTACCCTATCATCCAGGGTTCATTTAGGACCATAAATTATGCGTGAGTTGGCCATAAGTTTTCAGGCATGTATTGTTTTATTACCTGATCACATAATTAAAATGTCACATATCAAGGGAAAAATTCTAATGAAGTTAAAAGCACCCTGATGACATATTATTATTTGACCTGTTATATAAGAGGATTATTTCTTGGCTGTTACTGATTGAGTTTCTTTGACAGCATGAAAATCCCTGGTTTTCAATTATCTTTTTCCTCAGAGAGGGGCCAAAGCCATATACTACACCCTTCTTATTCCTTCCAAGACCCCCTTGCACTGAGGTTTTTATACTCTGAGCTCATCAGCTTGTCCAGCTGCTAAAGAAGGGTAAAAGTTTTCGATTTGTGATAAAATATGTACAAAGAGGGTCAGAAGAAGGAGGCCGTAATTACAATGGTATCTGCTGAAGGTCACTCAAATTGAGCTCAGTTCAGCTGGAAGTGGAGGAACTGACTTAGAATACTATAGAAAAATGTAAATTCCAACAAAACAACAGCTAGGAGGGCAACAAAATAACCTATAACATGATTCTAAAGTATGCAAATACCACTGGAAAGAAGTGGATCTTGAGTGGGGCAAGATGTTAGTGAAGGTTAACAAAGAGGAACTAGGAAAGCACTGGTTTACTAGAAGTTGCTTCCTGCTGGTGCCACTGAGGAGGCAGATGTGTGGGCCTGGGTAGGAAGGGTTTTGTTGCTGCTCAGGTGGTCACAGGCTGGATGGATCATTGCCATTCCAGGTTCTGAAGCCTGACAAGCAGTTTTATCCAGGTATGTGCTCCAAGTGTTCATTGGGAGTTACTTAAATGAGAACCTGACAAAATTTTCTGGGGTTTCACCAGTATTCACCAGTATTCACCAGAGTGAAGGAGGGTAAGCTTAGAGCAGGAAGAAATTTTTCACTGTGAGGTTGGTGAGGCACTGGCACAGGTTTCCCAGAGAAGCTGTGGATGCCCCATCCCTGGAAGTGTTCAGGGCCAGGTTGGATGGGACTCTGAACAACCTGGGATAGTGAAAGATGTCCCTGCCCTTGGCAAAGGGTTGGAACTGGATGATCTTTAAGCTCCCTTCAAACCATTCTGTGATTCTGTGACTTAAGAAGGAAGGAAGCTGCAGTGGGCAGACAGTGGAGTAGATTAGCTCATTCTTTCTTTATCCCAGGTTATGATCTGGAGAGCAGGAGGGCTGTGCTGCAGTTACAGAGTCTCCAAATCACAAAGCTGTGCATTAAACCAGTGTGTCCCGCTTCAGAATGGAACAATACAGCAGTTTTGACCAGCCTTAAGTGAGATAACACGTGAAATGTTTCTGCAGCTTCCTTCAGTCTCAGAGAAGTGGTGGGCCGTTTTCAGGCCACCATCCTACCCCAGACTGGATGTACAACCTCTCTGAGAGGTGCAGGGATAACCCTGGCATTTGCCCCAACACCAGTGGTTCCAGAGTTTTGTTTCTCTAGTAGATGGAGCCTGGCAGTGACAAAAGTCATTTGCAGTGCAATACGTACCTCTGTGTCTATCTGGCTTACTGACAACAGCACAAATTCAGAAATCTTCTGTATTTTCTCTGGATCAGAGTTCAGCTTGGGGTGAGCACTGCCTTGGTCTGAACTGTGCTGCACCTTGCAGGAGAAGCTCTGAGCACAAGATACTCAGCCCCTGCATGATTCAACCCCCCAGTTCCCTGAGAAAGGAGTGTCAGGCTGTTTGCCTCCCATTCTTTCCAGCCCCTGCTGTGAGTCCTTTAAGCCTCAGTGGGGTGGCACCCATGAGGGAAGCCCTGCCGTGGTTCCTCACTGCCAGGTTAAACGTAGCCTGGATGAAACGGAGAGGCAGTGAGGAGCAGGAATGCACTGCTACAGGATGCTCTGGGCTCTGGTAGCTCCAGGGCTCCAGGCTGCATTCAGCTTCAATCAGAGCTCCATACCTGGAGTGCCAGGACACTCAGGGTAGCCCCTTGTCTGCTGCTGCCAGCAGAATCCCTGCAGCCTCCAAGATCTGCTGGCTCTCAGCCACAGACACGAAATCCCTCTGTCCGCCTGCACACAAAGGTTTGGTGGGCTGCATCTGGCCACAAGCCAGGCTTCCCCTCTGCTTACCAGCCCCACTTTGACCTCACCTAGACTAAGCTCGAGCTATTTTGCTTCTACATCTCCTCTGCTCACATATTATGGCAAAATTTGGACGCTGTTATCCACAGTAACACAAAGTTTGATAAAGACCTCACCCTGTGTTCCAGTTCCTTTCAGAGCCCTGAGACCTATATTGCACAAAAAGGACCAAGGGCAGGGAACCACCTACAGCCACTTATTACACGTTATCGATTTCTTTCCATTGTGAAAACCACTCACTTTTTCAAAAAGCCACCTTCCACCCCCTCCCTCATAGCTATTGATTCCATAGACCAAAACAATAACGTGCACCTTGCTGCAGTGAACTTATGAATGTCTAATTTTGAACAGGAAAATGTCACAGACCTGCACTCATAGGCAGGGCTTTGAACTGAAATGTACATCCTGTCTCTTCATCCGTGGTTTCCTGCAGGGGAACATTTACTCCCTCCAAAATTCGCTATTAATTTAAGCATTGTTAATGATACCCAGCCTCTCACTGGCAGAGAGGGGAGGATGCAATTGTCCATTTTGGTTCCCAGGAGGTCCTTGAATGGCTGTGACAAGCACCAATAATAGGACTTAGATAAAAAGAGAAGTTGCTAACTTTGTCCCAATGCATCATAGTTATAATTTCCTTGAAAGATGAAAGGATTGTTAAACTGACTGGGAATACAAAGCAACTCTCCTCAGATTGAACTGAATCATCTTTGCCCATTTCAACTGTATTATTCCTTTTCTTATCTGTGTATTGTGGAGTCCGAATGTTTCTTGCAAGTAGCTTACTCTGAAATCCATCCCCTAAGTGACACAGATGCAGGTTTGCAGATGTAGGTGTACTGAGAACCTGGTCTCTGGAAATATTTAGATGCAGAAGGATGTAGAGATGCCCAGAGACAGTTTTCTCAAATGCTTAAGGTTACAAATCCTCCTTTCCCATATAAGAATATCAAACTGCCAGTAAGATTCTGACCACAGTTCTGCCCATAGCAGGCTGTACCGTTTTATAAGGAAGTTCTACATTATTATATTCTCATTGCAAATTATTGGCTAAGTCTGGACTTTGACCTATTTAAAATCCTAAGATTCCTAAAAGACAACAAACTCATCCAAATTTTGGGACTTTACAATATGGCCACTATATTTCTTTTAGAGTACCATAAAGATTGATTCTGCTGAATATAAAAACATGTGTTTATGGGTAGGGAGAAATAGCCCCATAACAACTTCAGCAATTCTTATTTTATAATGACTAGGAGCTTTTATTAGACAAATAAGAGACATTTTGGAATCACTGCTAACTTTCTATTTTAAGCTTCAGACAAAGGTTTGGCAGCTTTCAACCACTCAGGATGTAGCACTAGAGGATGCTGACAAGGGAAATTGCCAGTGTAGGAAATTATCTGTCCCCAGGGAGGGGAAGCCAAGGGGAAAAAGTTTACATTTTGTGTCTTTGCAAGTAGAGCAAGGAAAGTCTTGCACTAGGGTAAAAAAATTTAAAAAGCCCTCAAAAGAAACTGACTAAGGGCTCTTCTTAGGGTGCTGAAAAAATTTATAGCCTGTGCACATCAGAATTAAGAACTTAAGAAACTGTCAGGCAAGAGCTTGGAAAAAGAAGGAGAAAATAGGATAAGAAAATGACAATGCAAAAGAATAGTTTGGTTTAACTGTTGAGGAAGTAAAATGTGGGAGGTATTTCTGGGATAAGAAGCAATTGAAGTCAGAGAAATACACTATGATGTGAGTTTAGAGCCTGTAATAGTTTTTGTGTTCTAATGAAAGACACCTGATCAGAGCAAACTGCTGTAGCCTGTCTTACTTCATGGATAATTTCTTTGTATTTAATTGCTTGTTTCACTCCTTGAAGACGCTTTCTTTCCCTGATATTTGTATGGGATTGTCACTGTGTTAAAAAGTACAGATTTCCAAAAGAAGGCTGTGAGTGCATGTGCACGCTGTGTTTATGGGTAGGCACACTTATCTAAATTAATTTTGTTATTATGCAGACTTAATTCAAAATACATTAGAGGAAGGCATTATTCAGCAACTAATAGATGTTATACCGTCACCATATTCTAATGGGCTGATTAGCAATTTTATTGTATTCAATTTGCAGTGTGGCAATTCCACGTCAGGTGGAAGAGCTATCAAAATGAAAAACTGCATTAAAATTAAAAACCAATAGTCCAAGTTTCAGTCTGAATGAGCTTCCTGGTGGAATGAGCAAGTGTGGTTATCCATGAGTCTGCTCTGCATACCCAGTAAAAATAGGCTATGGAAATCCTTGGATAAAGGTGAAGAAATCAGGTGTTTCTACTATTTCATACACAAAACTAGTAAATATGTCACTGGGGTTTTAGAGTTTATTCTTTTGATCCTCTCTGTTCCCTCATGAGAATAACACCAAATAGTCACAACCTTGTACACTTCTTTCAGGAGGAGCTTTTGTCCTGCATTCGAAACTGTTTGATTTGTCTACTGCCTTCTGAAACACAGGGATGGAAACAATAGTTCATTGTCCTTTGCCTCTCATTTTTATACCTATAAAACAGACACCTCTTAACTCACTGTCAAAAAAATGTATGCTGGGGAAAGCATGAGGATTTTTCATGTACCCTGCTCAGTCCTTCACAGAGGCTAAGCAAAGGAAAGGCTCCTGCCTGAAAGCCAGATTGAATCCTGAAGGGAATGGGTAACATCACTTTTGCACACCCAGACGAGAGAGGGAATCTTCTGCCCTCCTGAGCCACTTCAGACCCCCTGTGCTGTTGCTGGTGGCCCTTGTAGTGCTGTGGCTCCTCTGTGAGGCTGCCCCAAGGGACTCCCCTCTCCCCAGATCCTCACAGTTTGCTTCCACACTGTTTGCACTGATGCAACTGCTTTGTGATGCTGCATTTTGACATTTTGTGTCACTGAGTTGATCCCATTAAAAGAAGAGGGATTTGCAGCAGGTGCAGATACTGCTGCCATCCTCAGCCCTCTCTCTCTCTGGTGGAGCATCTTGTTCCCTTAGCACAGGCACTGGCAACTTGCTATGGCACTGCCAGCTCCACGGTGCTGAGGCAACCCCAAAATTAACATCAGTTTAAATTAGTGCTCAAGCTGTAAACTCAAACACGACTTTGCTGCCAGTTCAGCTATACCAATGACTGATGGACTAATGAGAGTGCTCTTTTCTCCCAGCCATGAGCTCCTGCCACTCACAGGGTGGGACAGAGTGCCTCGCTGACCTGGTGAAAGAAGATTTTTTTCTCCTTTTGCTTCCAGCTCCATCAGCATTTAATAGCTGTAGCTATTAAAGGGCAGCTCCCATTCCCTGTAGATTGCAGGACTGCAGCAGAGGTGGCGAGGCACTGGGAAATCCCAGCTGGACTAGAAGAAGACAGGGCCATCCCTTTGGGAGGGAATGTGGGTTTAGGTTGGTTTAATCAAGCTGGCAGGGCTGTGTCTTGAGAAAGCTTTGGAGAGGACAACCAGCCCTCTTATTGAATTCTGAGTGATGGTGACTGCCAGCCAAAGGCCATTGCAGACAGGTGGGACAAGGACTGCCTCAGTCCTGGCTATTAAACCCATCTTGGGGGATAAGACAACTCCCCAGGAACACACATAAGTACCCACAAGGTTGGAGGGGTTGCTTGTGTCACTGAAATTATTTTTTTCCTGTGTGTTTTTGCAAATGCATACACTTTGGGGATTTTATCTTGTAAAGGCAGTGGAGAAACATCCCACCTGACATGGCCGTGACTTCTAGGGGTGAAAAGCTTACGCAACCATGCCTGGCTGAGTCCTGCTGAGCTGGGACCCCTGTAGCAGGCTGAAGGCAGTGTGAAACTCTGCCCAGTGCAAGGGACACTGCTTTACAGCCCCTCAGCAAACTGCAGTGGAAGGTTCAGTGCTGTGAATCATCAGGTGTTCTGTGCCTGGGAAAGCCTCAGGTGAAGAGGGGGGTGGCATGTCTGAAAACACACACACACACACACGTACTCTTGTCATAGTCCTGTTTCTGCAAAAATGAAGAACAGACTAAACCAGAAGCTTCAATAAACTGCAGGACAAATTCTGTGAGCCAAAGGACATTGAACATCCTGTGGTATCCTTTTAAATCTTGTTTGGAGCTAAAATATTCGGTTCGGTTTTTTTTTCCCTCCCAACAGAAAAACATGGTCTATTGTTACTTAAATAACATATATTTCTGTAATAGCCTTTTAATGCAGAGCTGTTTTTCTTTAAGGCCTTGAATATATGCAAATGGAAAGGAAGAAAAGAGCTGAAGTAGAAAGAAAGCACAGTAGTCTGGAAAAAAACGGAGGGGTGAGAAACTGTAAAGATCAATGGGCAGAGCAAGCTTATTAGGCTTTTGGTGGAGGAAGGGGGCTTATTAAATACCTCTTGTCTCATCCTATGTGAATGTAGCTGCCTTATTGCAGAGACTCTGCAGAAGTCAATGTGTGAAGGAAGCAGCCTCCACTGAGATAAGTGATACAAATCAGAACGTTTCCATTCCCTCAGCTGTGATGCCATTCGACTCCAAAAGCACTGTTTAAATATAAATGGCATCCTGTTTATGCGTGTATTAGCAATATGCACGTCCATAAAGACCTGCAGAAATGCAAACGTTACTCTGCAAGTGTCTCCCACCGAGGCTGCCTACAAAAGTTGCATCGGGACACAAATTGGTAACAATAAATGCAGCTGAAGCCAATAATGAGGTAAAATACATATGCATGTGTGAGGAGTGTGAAACCTTGGCTCTGAGTCATGTGCCTCTCAGAGTCTGGTGATACCAATTCCGCTGTGTCTCTGCCTCTCTGTCCTCGGCTGCAGGTGTGACCAGTGGATGCCTCCTTCTGCTTCCAACACCTTGGATGAGTGTCCATTTTACATGGCAGAGGCTGCCAGAGCAGAGCAGATGGGCTAGAAACAGCTTTTGTTGCATAGGTTTAAGCAAATACAGCAATTATGCTTAAATTTGCTTGAAATGAAGATGCTGCTGAAATCCAGGAAAGGGTGCACAAACAGAAAGCCAGCAGTGCAGTGTTGAGTGGATAGGTCCTGTCTGATCAATGAATGCATTAGTGCAGCCCAGCTCACAGCAACATCCTATGCCCAGGCTTTTGAGGAAGAGCTCAAGGAGAGACAATTCCCAGTGTGGAAGTTTCCAGGTTTATGTGTTTGGTTATTTCTGTGGTGTTATTACTGGGAGGGTCATGGAAGGTCCCTGTACATAGGGTGGGGTTTTTTCCAGCTCATCAGCTGTTTTACTCTAGTGTCTTTAGCTGTGCTGGAAATTCTGACTAGGTAGATTTTGTTCCAACCAAGAGCTCTCCAAAGCATTGTTTGTGAACACTCATTCAGAGAACACCTTAAGATTTGCCTATAGTTGTTTTCCATCAGCATTTGTACCAGTGATACTACTGTGTCTGCCAGAGCGTTGGTGGAGAGCACAAGCCTTGCCAGGGTTCATGTGAAAGCTTCTGCATGCAAGTTCACAGAGGAGGTTTTTCCTGTCCCCCAATCTCTTTTTACTGGCTTTTCCAGAGAAAGGGTAGAAATTGATCCTCAGAGAACATTCACGGCAGAGGATTTCTTCCTATCACATATCTCTGAATTCTCACCACCCCCTCCCAAACTGCAGCAGATGATTCTTCCTTCATGCCAAGCTTCTACCAAAGTTCACACAGCCTTCAGAGATCAGGTTGGAAACAGGTCATTAGACAACTTTCATAACAGTGAGAAGTGTCGTGCTTTTTGACTAAGCTGAGAATAGTTAACCAAGAGTCTTCTGAGTGACATTTCTCTGGAGAACTCCCTAAAATCAATTATCTTCTAAGCATGGGTAAGCTCAGCCAGAAAGCTGAACCTCTGAGGAGCTAAGTTCTTTTCATGCAAAGAGAAAAATTAAACTATTTGCAGTAAAAATCCCAACACTTACAAGCCAAACTAGTTACAGAGGATACAGGTGAATCACTTTTTAATTAGTCTCTGTGTCAGTTTGTATTTGGTCTCTGTACAGCAGACCATGGTCTCACCTGTTGTGAGGAGTCTTTGGGGTTTTGCAGTGACAGGAACCTTTTTTGCTGCAACTTTTGTTGTTTACCTCTGAAATTTTAATGAAATGGAAATTTGAGGGAGGGGGGTAGCCTTGGGGCTTTTTCCCTTCAGCATTATCTTACTACCTTGATTCAGAAAACTTCCAAATTGTGTGTATCTCCTGAAGACAGAATTAATAATCATATGATCTATCATGGGGAATTGACTGTCACTTTGACAAATGAGATATTAAGCTCTGCCAGGCTGGAGAGCTGAGAGGATTTGGTGTTTTAGTAGGTGCTGAGTGCTACTTTTGCATTCTTCCCCAGTGTTTCTCAAACCAGCCTCCAAAATGTCCAACCCATGCAGCTGTCTGGGAGTTTTGCTCAAGAACATCAGGATCTGAGATGCTGCAGGCCAACACTACCTACAATTCAGAGGCATGACCAGCTCTAAAAGGGGCCAGATATTACAGCTAAGATGCTGCACTGTAAAGAGAGACAAGTAGGGCTACCTTTACCCTGGAGGCCCTATTTTCTTTATTCCCATACATGTATGTTTAATAACCCTGCAGTATCCTATATCTTATACATTATGCAGTAGTTTGTCCTTGGTGTTTCTCCTCGTGTGGAAAGAGCCAGCCCCTAGCAATTTACAGTAAACATAAATGCCCAGGGAGGAACTCCCTGAGAAGAGCTTGAAGGATGCAATAATACTGGGAGCATTTACTCTCTGTTAATACCTCAGATTGTGCTTAGGTGCTTTTCCCCTTGCCTAAGTATATTGATATATTTGTTGTAAAGCAGTACCAGGACATTTGCAGGATTGTAGGATGCCAGATATCACAGAGGTACACTGGATGGGATGAGAGGGCAGGGTCCAGCACATTTACCAAGCACTGGTTAGCCCCAAGCAGAGAAAAACGTGTCTGTTCTGAGTTAGATCTTTTCCCAGGCTGACTCCTCTCATCCTTTTGCTTGTCTTTGGCCCATGGAGCCAGTTTCAGTGCTAGCCAAACTCTGTATCCCTAAGGATGCCCCCTGCTCTGAACACCTGCATCACCAGCTCTCTCTGTTCTCTCACATGCTGAGGCATCACCTTTGGTGCTTTTATGGGGATGGTGGCAGCAACAACAGAATTTTCTGTCCCCAAGCTTTGAACATCCACCAAGGACCAGAGCTGCAGCACCCTGCCAGTGTGTGAAACTGGGAAGCTGCAGTTTCCAAGGATCACAGGCTGGGAAAGCAGCTGTACTCACACTCAAAGCTGAGCCCACTGGTAGGGCAGAAGCTGAACTGCTGGTTCTTTGCTGTGGGGCCAGGAACCTGCACTTGTCTGTTCTGACATCCAGCCTTGAGCAGGTCTCTGCTCTTTTGGATGCACAGAGCCTGCTTGACCAGGTGCTGCTGAATCAGGTGACAGCCACCTCTCAAACTGCTGCTAAAACCTCTCAAACTCCCTGCTAGCCTGCCCAAAACCTCACCTCATTGCCCAGCAGCCTGGCTGCATTTTTGGCCAGGAGTACAGCAGGTAGCAGCTGCAACGAGTCTGTCTCCAAACATGTACAGGACTTAAGCAAAGCATCCACTAAGAGCAAAGCCCTGCTCTGTGGTGGGTTTTTTTTATTTTTTTAAATTTCTCTAACTACTTCACTGATTTTCTACCATTTTGAGATGTCTCTTTCCAATTAAAATGAGCTTATATTTTTGGGGGCACTGAGCAAGAAAGATTTAAATGTTCTGTGGGATAATGGAGCTTTTACATGCTTTTTCTCAAGTTTTGTTCATGGATGGGATTGTGCTTCTTCTTTATTAACCAGCAGGTGTGTCTGGTGGGACACCACAACACTCTAGGGAGTGCTGCTGTGGGTGTAAGCTGTGGCTGGATAATTGCTGGCAGTGGCTTGTGTTCTGCTTTGCCCTGGAATTCTCTGAAAGAAAGTAAACTCTCTTGCTCATCTCTTTCACTGAAATTTTTATCCCAACTTGAGATAAGGCTCAAAGCCTGAAAGCTGAAATTATTTAATTACATCTATATAGACAGCAAATGAAAGTGTGTTCTCAGTCACAACTCCTGCAGTTGAGATAATAAGAGAATTTCCATTACACCCTCCTTTTCTTTCTCAGGAAAGTCTGAATAAAATCTTTCACTCTCTTTGAATGGCTGTAATTAAATCAGTATAGTTCTCAGGATTTTAGCTGCACCCCAAGTTGAGGGGCAGTCTCTGCAGAGACCATTCTTGCCTCTGAAAGCTGCTACCATCAGACTAAGAAATACCTCCTGAAAACCAAAATTATCAATATACAATATACACTGGAATGTTGCTCTTCATGAAGCACCTACATGAAATACTGAATCTTACTGGCCCCTGGGAAATGGTTATTATGCATAGGCTGCAATCACACCACAACTTCAGACAAAATGTGATAACTTTAAATGGTCAATCCAGCTGTCAAACATCTGGTAAATGCAATCATTAAGGAAAAAAATCATGCTTGTTTACATTTGTCTGAACACCTCTACTTTCTCTGTTGTCTGTGTCATGTTTTGAAGAAATTCCAACTCAACTGTTAATTTAACCACTCAATTTCTAGTCTTACAGCTGTTTTCTGGTGGCTACAAACTTCTATTGAATGGTCTTTATTTAGCTTTCAGCTTTCCAGTGGGGTAAGAGTTAAGGACGTGGGATGAGTCATGTTGGATGGAGTTCTGAGGACTTGACAGACCGAATGGAATCCCTGCCTGTATGACAGGGGGGTCAGAACTGGATGGTCTTTAAGGTCCCTCCTAACCCAGTCTATTCTGTGATTCTGTGGTTCTGTAATTCTGTGATTCCACAGTTCTGTGATTCTGTGACTCTGTGATTCTGTGATCAGCCACCTGTGGCTCTGCTGGTCTCTCAGGTTCCAGCCTGCACACCTGCCATGGGGATCCAGCACCCTCAGGCCACAGGGGGAGCTCCTCAGGACCGAGCTCTGCCTCGTTTGCACATTTGTTTTAAACTAAATGTGAAGAAAATGGGAAGAGTCATGGGCTGGTGAGGGCTGTTGCAGTTGCTGCCCTGCCATGGACACTCTGCCTGCTCCTAACATGATTAGTTTCTTATCCCAGCACAGGATATTGGTACTGGGACTGAATCATAGCCATGCAAACTTTATTTTTTCATTAAACTAAACAAATTAGTCTCAAAAGATACATTGTGAGCCAAAAGGGGCATTACCATTTTTTAGCCAATTTTCTTATTGCTGCTGTAAAAGTATGAGGAGATGCATTATAGGGATATAGTTTAAAACCATGCCAGCAGAAGAATTTAGATGTTATCCAAAATTAACAAACCCAAGTGTTATTTCTCCCAGAGGTTAGATGGTATAATTTTTATTATTTTTTTCCATCATATTTAGGTAGTGCTTTCCATAAACTCTGCAGCCAAGGAAACTTTTGAATAATTTTAGCTGTTATTAAATTCAATTTTAGAGACAATTATCAAAGCATGGCTAGCACATATAGGAGGGTGAGGGTTTATGGACCTTTATTGGACAAGTAGAAGCTGGTGTTTATTTTTGCTGGATTACAAGGAGTCTCAGCTTCAAGACATGTCCACAAACACCTTTGTTCCTGGGAACAGTTTTACCCTGCCAGCTGTGCATGTCCGTGGATTTAGCATCCTCAGAGGCTGCTGCAGCCTGCAGAGAGAGGCATCCTCAAGAGTAGGGACCAAGCCATGTGGCACCAAAACTATCTAAAGAAAGGAGCAAAGGAAAATGAGAATAAACACCTTGGTAAAGCTGTTCTCACATGTGAGGAAACAGATGATGATACATGATGCCACCTGTGCTGTTCACAGCTCTGTTTCCATTTAAAGTTTTCAGTTAGGTAGGTGGAGCAGTTTCTCCACTCCTCCAATAAAATGAAGGTTAATCTCAAACTTTATTTCAGCTCCAGCCTCAAAATACTGTCTTGTGTCAGCATGTGAATGACCAGAGCATTATTTCTTGTTGTGACAAGTGCCAGAAGGGCAGGAGGATGGTAAACTGAAATTTGGTTTGTAATTGCCACAGTGTTTTCCCCTCTGCTTACCCTGTGTTGACAATGGGTGTTTATGTCAGATGAAAGGAGTCTGCAGATACATCAGCATCTCACTTTTCTCTGTCCACCCAAATGTGTTGGCAAGTCAATTTATGAAGGCTAAATTATAAGCAGTACACAAGAGATGGGAAAATCTTTATTGGATAAAACAGGCAGTGCAGGGTACGGCTCCCTGCCTGAGAACTTATCTGATGCCAGGCTGACAGTATTCCTTCCTGGCGGAAATTATTAGTCTTTGAAAGGAGTATGCAGTGGAACACGTTGGAAAAGGCAGCACAAAAGACATCCTGTCTGCTCCAGAGTTATCACAGGTAGCTACACCACACTGTGTGACAACTGTGGAGGAAAGCCACCCGCAGCTGGGGATGTGCCAGCCTCCAGGACAGATCACAGAGCCTATCTGATGACAGGGCCGTGTCTGCTATGGGTGGATGTGACTAATCACAAAAACAGGCATGCAGGGCAACACCAGCACAGTCAGTTTTCAAAACTCTCAGTGGTCACAGAGTGTGCATACAAAATTTTAACCAATTAACTAAAATTAGTTTTGTACATTGCGTGCTAGGGGTGTTTCTAAGGCTCTAGGGGTTAAGACTGGAATGATCACTCTGGTTCAGCAGGCTATTAGGGTTTGAAGCCCTGATTTAACAATGCACCTCAACACATGCATAAATTTAAGCATTTGAGAAGTCCTGTTGTTGACAGTGGAACTACTTAGGTGCTTCAAGCTGAAAAACTGCTTAAATGTTTTGCTGAATATGACAATGTTGAGTAAAGTGGCACAGCTCTGGAGCTTTCAAATGTCATGTTAGGCAGAGCAAACACCATTAATGAGCACCAAGTCCCTGTCAAAAGGGTACCCTGCTCCTCCAGGGCAAGGGAAATTTTGAAGAGGTGCTGCTGTGTGGGGGCAAAGTCAGATCTGACTGTAATTCACTGCACTCTTCTGCTTGCTGCAGAGACTGCCTCCCATCTCCTCTTTGGTAGCAGCTTCTTTTTATTAGAAACAAAACCCCCCAAAAAATCATTCATAATCTAAGATCAAATTCTTGCAATTCTAGTGCAGTTTCATTCAAATTATGGGCCACTGTGTGTTTGATCCCACTTAAGAGTTGGACCCATGATCCTGTCCCTTCCACCTCAAAATACTCTGCGATTCTTAGGCTTCTGTGATTCTTAAAACACTGTATTGATCTGCTGAGGAACCTCAGAGGCTGCAAAACCCAATGACAATTCATTTTTTGTTTCGACAGGCTAGGTAAGAAGCCAGGGAGGGGCAGGGGTGGAACATTTCCATGGCTGATATTGCATCCATGAATCCAGCCCTTTGTTCAGCTGGGGGCTGCATGCTGACAAATGTGCTGTTTCCTGAAAGCCACAATATCTTTGTCCTGTGTCCAGGTGTGGGAAGCAGCAAACAGACTGGGGCAGCCTGTTTCTAAAAGGGTTTGAGGGGCTTTTTTAAAATCATTTTAAGATTAAGAAAGCAACCCAAAATCTCAAGACATTCATAAGACCAAAAGGGCTCCGGCACAAGAAAATGTTGGATCCTCTTTTCATCCCCCAGCTAGCCATCTTTCTCCCCCACTGAAGCCTGGTTCAAACAGATATTTTCTATCCTTTTTCACAGACACTGCCTTGTTTTTTCTTTCTGAAATCTTTCTGAGCATTAGGTCTACTACAAGCTACAGATTAGCTAGTTGTGTGTGCATTGAGACTTCACCTTGGCTGGACATGAGGCCAGTTTGGTGACACTCAGTTCATCAGCAATGGAAATACCCTGAATGCTGAGTTCTCACATTTTGTCACATTAGATCATTTTACCCTTGGATTGCCTCAAGACGCCAAGATATCACCCAGTCAGCCTCTCAGTTTCATACAGCAGCTCCCAGTTTCAAAATCAATAGGAGGTAAGGAGAGGGTAGCTGTGTCCCATGGAATTTGACAGCTTGGTATTGAAGCACAGCACACGCCTCTTAGCAAGAAAATGTGGTACTGGGCTTGAAATGAACATCATTTTATTGATGCAGTAGTAGAGCTCAAAAATTGAAGAAAAAAGACCTAGGGTTTTGGTTTTTTTTAGAGAACAAAAGATTCTTTGAGGGTGTTTTAAACAAGAATGGAGGAGCTTAGAAAGAAAATACTGCATCACAAATCTTAGACATGAGCTTAGATGCTGCTTGTAAAAATATTGAGGGAAAGCAGTTCTTGTCCCTCCACCTTGGTCTGATCATCCACACTGCAGAAAAGCACTTGTCTGACTTTCTTCCTGATCCAAACCTCATGAGCACTGCCCACAGTAGTCTAGCAGGGTACCCAGATGATGTTTGAGACCTCCAGCACTTAGACCAACAAGTGTCTTCATTACTGGCTTATAAAGTCCTTTTTTTTTCAATTTTTCTCCTGTTATAATGGATATTCAGGTGTTTCTTTCTGCTGAGTGCCATAGTTCTGCTGGGACATGAGAGCACAACCCTCTGGACAACTTGGTGGCCAGAAGTTGCACCTGGCAGGGACCAACCAGATCCTGGTTATAATTTTTATTCCTAAATAAGCAAAGCTTGTAATATAGCAAGTGTGCCATGCTCTGGAATTGTACTTTATCCGTTGAGCCATCATGGACCAAAGACTTCTCCACAAAAAATAACAAGATGGCTTGGATATGCCAAAATTTCAACATTCTCTCTTCTTTTTTTTTTAAATTTTAATTAGGTCGTAACTATTTCTCAAATTCAACTTGAAATGGAAAAAGATTTCCTTTGATCTGAAATTTCATTCCTCTTGAAATACACTTTTTACTTTTTTTTTTTTTTACAGTAAAACAACAGGCCTACAGAGAAGCAGCTAATATGTTTTTACAGCTGTAGCTATTAAAGGACACATTCACAGCCCAAGTAGGATCCAGGGCACAGTGAAGCCACTGAATTAAATGGGCCTTAGACATGCCATGAAGCCCTCTGGAGATAGCACATAACTGGATATCAGAAATAATATTTAACCAAGGTGAATCATTGCAAAAGATAAAATCACACTACTGCTTTGCTGGGCAGCCTTAGCGGATCAGACTCTGTGTTGTCAGAAGGTGCTGGGCTGTAACTCCACTGCTCATACAGGTGTACTGGACAGTGGTAATTTACCTGGGAGGGGAAGGAACAGATGGGAATAATTTCTCATCTTGCTGAGGAAGATTCTTCACAACTCACCCGTCAATGTCAGTGGTGAGTCTCAGCACCCCTTGGGGGGCACATGGGATGTCACTGTTCTGGTCTTGGGAGGAGGAATGTTGCAGCAAAGGGGCCATTGTCTCAATCAGACCCTGCCTGAGCAGTGCCCTGTTCCAACTCCTGTCCCAGCTCTGCCAGCAAGGGGCCATCTCCAGAGAAGAGCTGAACTTGCAGCATCCCTGGAAATCATGGAACCACAGAATGGGTCACTTGGAAGGGATCATCATGGGCCATCTGGTCCTACCTCCCTGCTCAAGCAGGGTCATCCCAGAGCACACATGGCACAGGATTGTGTCCAGATGGTTCTGGAATATCTCCAGTGAGGGAGACTCCACAGCTTCTCTGAGCAATCTGTTTGGCGCTTGGTCACTGCACAGGAAAGAAATTCCTCCTCATGGTCAGGTAGAACTTCACAGCCATCAGTTCCTGCCCATTCCTCCTGTCCCATTGCTGGGACCAGGGAGCAGAGCCTGCTCCATCCCCTGTCCCCTCCCTGCAGACACTGACACACAGGCATGAGGGCCCCTCTCAGCCCTCTCTTCTCGAGGCTGAACAGGCCCAGCTCCCTCAGCCTTTCCTCACTGAGATGCTCCAGTCCCTCCATCTTCTGTCACCCTCTGCCGGATCTGCTCCAGGAGCTCCGTGTCTCTCCTGTCCTGAGGAGCCCAGAGCTGGACACAGCACTCCAGGAGATCCTCACAGGGCTCAGCAGAGGGGCAGGATCACATCCCTGACCTGCTGGCAGTGCTCTTCCTAATGCACCCCAGGATCCCATTGGTCTTCTTGGCCACAGGGACACGGTGCTGGCTCAGGGACAGCTCACTGTCCACCAGGACCCCCAGATCCTTCTCCCCAGAGCAGCTTCCCAGCAGGTCAGTCCCAGCCTGTCCTGGTGCCTGGGGTTGTTCTTCCCCAGTGCAGGACCCTGCCTTTGCCTTTGCTGGATTTCAGGAGGTTCTCTGTTGAGGTTGTTCCCAAGGGCTGCAGGGCTCTCTGGGGTATTGGCCCCTTGTCCCAGCCTTGTGTTACCAGAGAACTTGAGGAGGCATCTGCTCTCACCCAAGTCCAGGTAGATGACACCAGTTTCTCTTCCCTCAGCCACCAGCCCCGTTACCCCATCACAGAAAGCCATCAGAATTAGTCAGACATTATCATGCTCTTAGTGAAGCCATGTTGGCTGTCACCAATCCCCTCCTTACCTTCCATGTGTCTTAGCATAGTTTCCAGGAGGATCTGCTCCATGATCTTTCCAAACAAAGGAGTGACTCTGGCTGCTCTGCATCACTTATTTTTCCCTCAAGAAGGTTGCCAAGATGTCCTGTGCCCACACAGCCGTTGTAATTTCACTGGTCTTGTGCACATATGTTTCCATATGAGGCACTGTAAGAGTTAAATGTTGGAATTTCAGGACAGGACAGCTGCGGTGGGGGAGGATGATCTGCTATGCAGGCAGTTGCCATTAGATGTCTCCAGCCCCCTGGTCTTGGAAACGGAGTCAAGCATGACAGTCGGTGGTAGCAGAAGGTGGAATTGGACAGTTGGTCATTTGTCCTCCTAGTTAGCAAGCAAGGGCTGGTATAAAGTGTCCATTTGCTTGGGAAGCAGCTCTTGGACTGCAGACTAAACTTCCAAGTCAAGGCTCTCTCTGACCTCTGATGGACCTGGACTTTCTCAATGATGAAGTCCAGTGCCCTGGTGGAAACAGAGTGGTGGAACACATTCTGAGGTCAAAATGCTCTGCAAGTTATAAACAGGAGCCTACAGAATTTGCTTCTCAATGGTTGAGAAGACTGCAGTTATTTTTCTCCATTTCTTTTACTTATTTAAACAACACAATAGATTTTGCTTGTGTGATTAACAGGGATTTTTCAAAATCATAAAGCTTCCGCTTTCAAAAATACTTACCAAGCCAAGCAAATCTAAGCAAAGCCAAGCTTTATCTTAGTTGGGGCTGGAATAGGATTTCAATATGGATCAGTTTGCTATTTCCATTTTCTATATGAGTAAAACAGCCCAGAGCAAAGTGAAATGACTTGCAGTGGACACTGTTCAAGTTAATGGCAGAGTTGGGATTTGACTAAATGCTCAGTGATCAGTTTGTCTCTTTCTAATATTTCCATGCAGCTGATCACAGAAGAGAATGACACGTCACTTCTTTGCAGTGGGCTCACTGAAAGTAATTAAGAATGGCAACAGGTGTTAAGATGAATTAAGATCTCAGAAGGTAGTGACACATATAGGAAAAACTGCAAAGCACTGATTACATTAATTGTGATCAGTTAGAGACAACTCTCTCCTCTGAGCAGAAAAGTTTTGGAGAACTTGCCTCATGAACTTGCCTCAGGTGCTCAGCAAAACCTTGAGGTCCCAAAGCTAACTGGAAGAGTCAAAACAGCAAAACTACACCAGCAGCAGACATTGGAAGGGTTCCACCACCTCAAACCACAAGTCTCTTTCCCCAAGAATGCCTGAAATTAGAGGTCTGGGATTGGGAATAAGCCCATGGCAAAGGTCTGCTCCCTTCCAGAAGGCTCTTCTCCTGCTCTGGCTGTGTTCAGGCAAAGGAAATGCTCACACCTGGGCATTCATACTATGATGTGTCTGTACCATTTGCCTGGGCACTCCAGCACAGAACAGCCACAGGCACCAGCGACCTTCCTAAGGGCAAGGCTGTCATGGGCAGGCTCAGGCCAGTCCTGCTGGGTCTGGCTGCATCAGACTTTAAATCACCAGCCATGAACAGCTAAAAGGCCACATAAATAAAGAAGAACTTCAAAATTTTCTGATAGTTGCTGAACTTCTTGTAAAAAAAAAGTCAACAAAGACGAATGAAGCAAATGCTAAATGTTTGAGATTTATGGTCTACACGATGACCTTCCTTTGAAACAGTGTCAGTGTCATTCCCCTTTGCTGGCTGAGTGCACACACACTCTCTTGCAGCAACCCCCAACCATTTCTTTCTGGTTTCACTTTTTCTCCACCCTGATTTATAAGGATGTGTCCTGTCTTCATGTCTCAGGGAACTGGACTTTTCAGTAAACACACACAATGCAGTTCCTTTTTTCCCCAAGAGCCAAAAGGAAAAGGCTCCTCCCGACACGATAAACAACCCACCCACCCATCCTCTCAAGCAAATACATCAGGGAGGAGATGACCAGCTTTGTGTTGTGCCCTGAAGGTTTCCAGCCTGATGTCTCCTGCAGTGGAGAGTTCTGTCAGTGAGGGCTGTCTCTTGAGAGTTCCCTGCCACAGGCCACCCCAGGCAGGGTATGGGATTCTCAGACCCAGCAGTATGTGATGCTTGGCTCCTTCCTAATCCTCTCACCTGAGAGACAGATGCTTTCCACCAGGGCAGTACAATGCCCAAGGAGGCAGGTATTACAGACTGCTCCCCATGGCCTGCAGGAGCTGATCCAGTTCCTGTTGAACTGGTACCAAGTGATTTCTATGGTTGAAATGTCTTTTTGACTAATAGCGTGGCATGGTTTTGATTTTTTTAAAAAAAGGTATCCATTGACCTAGGGACCTTGAAACTTGTCAAATTTGTCTTACAACCTGACCCCAAGACCATTAAAGTCAGTTTAAAGTCCCCCTTTGATTCCTTCGAACTTTAGATTGGCCCTTGGCAAATGTTTCAATTAACCTTTGCCAGGTTCCATGTTTGTAATGAAATTTAAATTCATGTTAGTTTTGTGCAGTCCCCGTTTCTATAACAAATGTTCCTCACCTCCTTCTCCAATAAAGAGATGTTCTCAGGCCCTACAGACCAAGTACAGCCTTAGATAAGAGACAAATCAGTGGCCACATGGGAGCTGTGTTTAGAAGGATGCCATAGCAATGTCAGAAACAAGGTGGTTATTTACCAGAAGGTCCCCAAACCACTTTTCACCTCAGTCTGCTTATCCCTTTACCTCTGCAGAGGAACAGTCCTGTTACTGGGGAGCAGCACTGGGCTCACTTGGTTAGTGAGGAGGGAGGAAAGAATTGCATTGAAGTAAGAAATGCCTCTAAGGCCAGAAACTGGGCAATGAGACGCTCATCCAGGCTCAGGCAGAGAAACGAGAGAACACAGGAGAACCAGGTGCCACCAGTCAAGTGGTAGAAGACAACTCTCTACATGGCAACTCTTGAGCTGCAGAAAATGTGAGGTCATTCACACCAGCACAGACCTCTCTCGTCTTCCACGAGGATGCAGAGATCTCAAATTATCCCACATTTGCCACCTTGCAAATCATCAGGGACAGTTGCCATGGATCAGCAGACACCTGATAACTTGTTAACCAGCAGTGAGTTCTTCATGTGTTCAAACTCGTGATCTCCCTTGAGACTGAAAGGTGCTCTGCAATGTTTTGAGTATGCCAGGCTTTCTGTCTAGCACTCAAATGCTGTTTACCTCTCTTTGATGCCCCTTTTTGCTATTTATTTCTAATACCTTCAAAATTGCAGTTCCTGCTATTTTTTTATTAACTGGAATTTCTTGTTATTCACCTGCTGAGTGGAGTGATTATTTCAGACTACCCTTAAGTGCTTGCCCCTCTCTTCACTGCAGCTTAAGGACTATCTTTTTGGAAGCTGCTTTTTTCTGGAATGGCTGTGTTTGGTGGTACCTCTGAGCAGGAATAAATTACTTCCAGATGGGCTGTGAAAACTGGTCCTTCAAAGCACCAATGTTAATCAGGCTCCAGCACTTATCTTTTGTATTGCAGCTGCTTGTCTCCCTCAACCCACCAGAACCAAGAGAGCTTAAATTAGCTTTCAAGGACACAAGTCCTCCATAATTTTCGCTTCTATTCAATTTTGTTTACTTTCTGAACAGTGTTGGCTCAATAGTACCCTGGTATTCCCATCCAGTGCTTACTCAAGATTAGTCTGCAGAGCACATCTTCTGAAGATAACGGGATTTTTGATTTGTCGTCCACAAAGGGCCATGATAGGAAAGTGGTAACAAACTTTGGTGCCTTCTCCAATAAAACCTTGCACAAGCAGAAGCCAAAGGATGTGCCAGAGCAAAAAGGCAGGCTGGATAGCACATAGCATATGGGAGACCTGGAGAAATGGATTTGGAGCAAATCTAGCTTCCACGGCAACCAGAAGCAGTGTCAGGTCCTTGAGGTATGTTCTGCCAAGGAACCTGATGATGATGATGATGATGCTCAGATCTGAGCGCCGCAGAGGAGTTTTCTGAGGGCAGAAACGGTGTGGCACTTCATTTGCCATCGTCACCCTTCTGCTTGTGAGTGCCATTTCAGTCCTGTGTGCCATGTTCGGTGCAGGCTTCCACAGAAGTAATTGTATGTGTTAATAATAGTACATGCTAATAGTAAATGCTTCATGTTCTGCAGAAGGATGACTGAACACACAGAAATCCCTTGCTGAGGTGCAGTTTGGGCGCCTTTCTTTACCTGGCAGTCAATTAGTAAACTAGCACAGATATCAGCTGAACAAAAATTCCTTTCACTCAGGGTTTAAGGCTCCACTTCTTGAGGAGCGTGACAAATCTGGACTAAAAAGCCATCTTAGCTAGTAACACACTGCAAAAGATGGATTTAAGAAAAATACGGTATTCTTTACAAACCCCAAGATAATTGTGTTGTGTTAGAGAGTTCCTTCCAAGAAAAAAATTGGCTTGATATAAGGCAAATCCTTATGTCTGACTCAGGGTGGTTAAAATAACAACAACAACAAAACCCCTACAAAGCAAGAACTGAACTAGAAGGACAAGCAGGAGCAAAGGGCAAAGGCAAATGCAAAACATACAGAGCCTTGGAAAGTACAAGAAAGCAGAAAAAGCCTATAAATACTTATGTCAATAAAACAAGCCACTGGTCCTCATTTAATTAGCAATTTTTATTAACAGTGGTTTGTTGACTTGTGCAGTGTTTACCTAGGGCCCACATAAAAAGCATTACAATCAGGAGATAGTGGCATTTTAATCCCCCTATTCCCAGTGTGGAAATGAAAGTGCTAAACTGGTCATTTGTGTCCATCAATAGATCAGGGGCAGAGAGATCACCAATCTTTGTATTTTCCTCAGCAGTCAGGATGCAGGGGGGTATGGCCATGGGCCCAGCTGAGCTGCAGCTTGCAGAGACGCAAGAGGTAAAAGAACTTTGGCAGATGTCATTTCATCTGTTGCACATGGATTCATAAGAGCACAGCCAGCAAAACAACTGCTGGTTCCCAGATCCATCTCTTCCTGCTAGTGGTGTAGCAGGATACAAGCCTGAGGTCACATATCTTGTTTCCAGTCTTTGAACTCAAAACCAATTAATTATAAAGTCGTGTCTGTATCTAAAATGTAGCATTCCATTCCAGCAATGCAAATCTGCTGGGGGTTTTGGGCTGGAGGTAAGGGGCTAAGACACACCACCTGGTTTATTTACCACTGTGCTGAGTACTAGAGTGATCCTCCTAACTCTCTCTGCTGGCAAAATAGGAAACATGATGGTCCATGACCATTTATTTCAGCAGGTCCTTTCTAGAATTCAGGAAACATTGCTCTCTGCCTTATTTCTGCTTCTCTTATTCTGAGGTCAGGCAGGGGCTGAGCCACATCCAGAACTGTCTTTAAAGGTCAAAAAGAAGTGTTAGATGAGGCTGCTAAGAGTGACCCCAAGGGATCAGTGCACTGCTGAGGCTTGCTGGTCCCTTTCCACTCTTGCTAAGTGTGCTGTGCCTGCCCAGAAAGGTCTGTGCTGCCAGGGGCAGGGGCCTGGTGACAGGGAGCTTGTGACACTGGCTGTGGGTACAGGGAGGGCTTTCCCTCCATCCTCTCTGTCCCAGGTGAGCTGTGTAGGGGAGGTCAGCCAAAGCCACGTGTCCGGATGGTGTGGGAAGTGACCAGGATATTGTTTGCAGTCCTGGCCAGCACCCAGCAGTGGATCATCCCCGTTGCTGCTGGGTCATCAGCCAGCTGCATGGACTGGAGGAATTTGTGTAGGGAAGGCTGGGGTGGCAGGAATGCAGCCTGTCTGGGTTACAGAACCTGCAACCCCTAATTAGTCAGATATTTCCAAGTCAGACGCTGGTGACTAAATGGGTGTGGACTGCGATCCTCTTCCCGGTGAATCGGCTGGGCTCCGGGGGGCTGGCATGTGTCTGGGATGGGCTGAGGCAGCCAGTCCCCTGCCTGCTGTGGGACAGCACGCTGACAGCTCTGCTGACACATCACAGGGGGTTCTTGTGCCTGCACATCACCCTCAGCATGCCGAGGTCAGGCTGTCCTGCCAAACCCAGCAAGGTCCCCCTGCGCATCTGCTGGGCCACCTGTGGCTCCCGGCTTTGCCCCAGGCTCGCAGGTGGCACAGCCCTGGGATCTGTGGCTCTGGAGGCACCAGCACGGCTGTGCCTTCAGCCAGCCTGGAGCAGGCATCCATCCTTCCCTAGGGCACCCCACAGCTGATGCTGACATCTTTCCACCACCTCTAATACCACAGCTCTCACACCACAGCCCACTGCAGTGGGCAATGAAAACACAACTTTTTTTTCCATTTTACGGTTTCCTCAAGAATGAAGGAGACTGAGCTGCCCCGGGCTGCAGAAACCAGTGTCAGAATCTCTGCCTCGCTGCTGGGGCTGGGCTGGGTGTGAGGCATACCTGGTGCCTGATGGCATTAATGACCTTTACATCTAGGGGGAGGAGGGATAACTCAGAAGTGGTTTTAATGGGTGACCATAAATATAATGGGAGACTTGCAATCACATAATTATCTGTCTAATCCATCCATCTGTTGTACACACACTCCATTGATTATATACACACACGTAACATATATCTGCACACACACACATGACATATATCTGCAATATGTATATATATTTGTAAAATGCTTGACAAATCATCCACGGATTGGAAGATTTATCCTACTTGTCACAGCTGTTCAGGCTGCTGTTTCCATTACAGCTATTCTTTTCCAGCGTGCCTAACTTTCAATGTGGCACTTTTATGCTGGCATTTAAACATTGTGTTTCAGCAGAGTCTGAAAGGAAAAACAGGGAGAGGCCTCATTTGACCACTTTTACATTCAGTAAAAATGATAAATTACTTTCCCCATGTTTTTGCGGTAATAACAAACTCCTGTGCTCTGTCTGACTGATGATGAGACAATTTACCTGGGAGGTGTTGTGATTCTCTCAGCAAAATAAAGCAAGAAACTTCTGTAACTCTCCCTGGTCCCTGCTGCCTCAGGGGAAAGGAAAGGGGAAAAAAGCAAATAAGACTATTTCCTTCCAAGGGAAGAAAAGAAAATGTATGCAAAAGGAAAAAAAACCTTTATGTCTGGGTTTATTAACACTATTTGTAAATATTCTCCAATCTTGAAGCCTTTTCCTTCCTTCTTTTCAATAACAAAAAATGTGGGGAGGGATTTTGTCTCATTCCATGAGAAGACTTGAGCTGTTTCATTGTAAGTGGGGGTGCCATTGCCCTGCTAACCCCCCTGCTGCAATGCAGCGTTGCCAGACAAACAAGAGGGCTGTGAGGGCTGTGAGGGCAGGGTGACACTAAGCTGAAAGTTTGAGACAGCACAGTTTCAAAAGGTTCAGCTATATATAAAAGGAAATAAGCATTGATTTGGGTGATGTGTTTCTTTGCCAACAACAGAAATATGTGGAAATAGGCTGCAAAGAGTATCTCTCCCTCAGTGTGTGATCTGGGTTCTCTCTGTCCCGCCTTATGCAGGAGCTCAGAGGGATGCTCAGGCAGGCTGCCTGCTCTGGAGAGCTTTAGGTCCCAAAGGTGTGCATGGGAAAGAACTGCAGGTGTGCCTGTGGCCAAGATAACATTGTCTTAGAGCCTCTTGCATTTCCCTCTCCTGTAGCCAAAAGCCAGATATGTCAGGACAATAGCTGCAAGGCAGGAAATGTTGAGCCAAAGTTTGCAAATATTTCTAACTTTGGGATAACTGTGTGCATGTCCTGTGCTTTGCAATCCTCCCTGTGCAGCTGTGGCCAAATGCTGATGGAGACAAGACAATGAGTTAGAACAGAAGAGAATACAATAGTATATTTCAATTGGAAGGGATTTGATGATCATCTGGCCCAACTGCCTGACCAATTCAGATGGATCTCTGATGTGACCTGACACGGCAGGTCTTATTTTCTGATGTTATCTGCCAAATCTAATCCCTCCCTATTTAGGTACATTACAGTGCACAAGGCACCTGCCCACTCCTTTTTAAACTGCATTGGAAAGGTGGGAAATTTCCCAACCCCATCTGGGGAAAGCAAGGTGATGTTACTGCTGCTGCCCCATGTACCAGGCAGTGCCTCCATCACCGAGCTGGGGGTTGGGATCAGGGGGTTGGTTCACACAAGGCTGCAGATCTTGGAAGCCAGGCTGGGCAAGAGGAGATCTGGGGGCTTTGAAGGCAGCACGGTATCAGTGTAGAAGGCATGTGAGAGCTGAGGGTGGACAGATAGTGAATTCAGGCTTTGCTGGTGATTTCAAGATGTTGAAGGATTGCCCTGATAAAAAAGATGTTTCTGTAAGCAGGAACAGACTGGATTTTTTGTTTGGTTTGGTTTTAAATAATTGAGCTTTCCTGACTTGAGCATACATGTCAATCTTTCTGTGGTGTAAATTAGTCTTAGCTGGTGATTTAGACCTGTCGAAGGTCCCGTGCTGAAACAGTGCAGCTGAAGTGCAGTGATCACACAGCTCAGTGTGGGTGGATGGGGTGGAACAGCTGCCTGGTCCTGGGCTGGGATGGGCTGGAGTAGCAGGGAGGAGGGCCAGCAGTGGTCCCAGCAGAGCTTCTGTCCCTCCTGTGACAGTGCAGCTGTGAAACCCCGCGGTTAGTGGCGCCTGCCCAAAAAGCTGGCACCGCCTGTGTGTCTCTGGCGTAAGCACAGCATCATAAGGGAGGGTGCGAGTCTCTTCATGCCACTGGGCTACCAATCTGTGACCCCCCTGTGAAGCCTCCCCACCTGAGCCGTGGGTGATCAATTAGCCCTGCCAGACGGGGCAGCACACACTGGGATCCTGCGGGCTGCATCCCCTGGGGATGGAGCGGGGAGAGCCGGGGCTGGGGCAGCCGAGCGGGGCCGCCGGGGAAGATCCCGAGCAGGCAGCAGCCCGGTGCCAGCAGACCCTGGCTGTGGGATTTGGGAGTGCCCAGCAGCTTGTCTGGCATGCCCCGGTGCTGGCCACGGACATAATCCCAGGGCAGGAGCCGTGCTTGAACTGCATGTGAACCGTAAATCCCCACTCCTAAAGCTGAGGGCAGATCCCGCTGGCACGCCTGCTGCGGCGGCTCAGCCTGGTCCCCGCACCGCCGCCCAGAGCAGCCGGCTCATTTAAATTGCTTTATAAATGGGCCAAAGAACTCTGGCTCCAGCCTTCATCTGAGTAATAAATACACAATAAAGCAGCCTCAGTGGCTGAGGGAGGCCAAACAATCAACACTTCCAAAACGGGGAGGATGCTCTTACTGAAAAGAGGTCGTCTTTTGTAATGTTTTAGCCCTTTTCTGCCCCTTTCAAGGATTTCTCCCGGAGGAGATGGAGTAGAGGCTATGTTTAGCCAGCTGTATGCCCAGATGGTCACAACACTTATGAACAACATCCCCTAGGAATAATTGTATTAAGTCTTCTTTGGATTTTATACTCTTAGGATAAAAAAAAAAAAAAAAAAAAAAAAATCTCTAGAATTAATGGTTTGGCACTTCTGCATTTGATTACTGTGTTAACAAACTAGCCAGCACCTGGCAGGTTTTTGTAGCCATCTCCAAACACGAGACATCACACAGAACTATGACTTCTTAATGAAAAGCTGGAAAGTGTGTAAGTGTATAATTGAGGCTGAGGTTGGATGTACTGACATGCCAGGAAGGACATTTGAACCCTGCGATACCAGTATGCCCACATGGATTTAACTCCATACTCACCAGCCAGGTGAGGAGCTCTTCTCAAATGGATGAGAAGAGCCAGTGAAGAGTTTCCATCCTCCTGTTAAGCAGCACACATGGGAACAGACGTGTGCTCTACTTGGCTTGCAAATTTTACATCACCTATTGCGTTTCCACTCACTTCTTTCTTTGGGGAGAGAGAAAAGAAAGCAACCAGAGGAAAGAAAGCAGCCAAAGAAAAGAAAGCAACAAACAAGAGAGATCAATGAACCATGGCAGAGCACTCTGCTGCGCACACACTTTGCACCCGCCTTGGGAGAAGGCAGGGAAGGGTGGGGGGAATGAGGGGATTAATGAAGGCAAAGCCACACAGTTCAGTTAAGGAATGTGCTGAGAGATGAGAGTGATGGTGGGAACTGGCTAAAAACTTTCCAGGGAGACCATTTGGAAGGGTATAAAAGGGTTTAAAAGCTAGCATGCACTTGCATGGTGCATCCCAGTGGATCACAAAGTGCTTGGCAAGAAACAGCGCTGCCTTTCTGTTAGCAAACTCCTGTCTGATGACACCCATTTTACAGACTGGGACACTGAGGCACAGAGACATTATTGCAAGGAGAAGTTAACTTACACTGGGGAAAGATAGATAACACCTGTGATTACAGAGCTCTAACCATAATGGTCAGGAGGCCCTTGCGCAAAAACCTACATTTCTATTTATTAGTGCAGTGTCGGAAAAGCCATGAATAGAGATATAAAATGGATCTGCAAAACATCCACCCCACACCAGGATCACCAATACTTCTCTGCAACCCATCACAAACTGTAGTGAATGAACTGCAGCCATAAGTTATATTCAGTAAAAAGCAGCTGAAAAGGGTATGACTGGTGGTCTGGGTCCTTGTGATAGCAGGGAATGTACAAAATTGTTAAAACAGATGTGAACGCTGCCTATTGCTCCAGTGAGATCTTGGACACCAAAGATGTCCTGCATGTAGTGCACGGGAAATTAGATCTGTGCTTCCCTGAAGCCATAGCAGCCTACAAAACATCACACCACAGGCAAAACCAGCTGTTCCTGGCCCAGGAGACCCCAGAAAAAAACATCTGTCTGGTGTCAGAGTAACAGGAACGTTGGTCCCTGCCTCATGTTTGATAGCTGGCCTCTGAAAAGTGTCTGCTGCAGGACTGCCCAGGCTTGGGTGAGAGTGTCCCTCCACCCCAAGAGGCTGCTCTGGCAGCAGCAGCCTGTCAGTTCCTGCCATGGCCCTTGTTCAGATGCTGTGGGGCAGTTTGGCGGATGTGATTCCTGCACAGCCTCTCCATTCCTCAAGACCCTGGTGGAACAGCTTTGCTGCCCCTCTCTGCTCCTGCACCGTTGCAGGCAGCTACAGTAAACCCCATACCTGAGGCTTCTGTCATTATCCTCCTACCACACATAGGATTCCTGTCTCTAAAACAGAGCAGGGATGAGATTAGCATCTTCTCCCTCTCTTGCTATGCCAGCTTTTGACAGACAGAGGGTGGGGGAGTAGAAAATGGGGTAAAGATAGAGATGTGTGTTTTGATAGGAATTGTCATTACCCTGATAGCAGTGGGGTTATGTAGGGACACGGCGGCTCTGACTTGCTGCAAGCCACTGGCTGGAGGAAAGGGTGGCAGAGGAGCTCAACATGAAGGGTGAAGGGGCTTTACCTTAGCACAGACCATGGGGTGCATGGGGATAACACACCTCTGCCTCTGCTGGCACTGTAAACATGTAATACACAAAGCCCTAGAGACTCAGGTCACATGAATCATCCTACTGAATCCCACAGCCCACAGGATCAGGCACAAAATTTAAGCCTGTTTAATGTATCATTCAGGAATGAACCAGGTCACTTTTACTTTTCTTTTAAAAGACACATGTTTTCATTATATATGCTCCAAGTAGAGGCTAAGGATCCAGAAGCTACGGCTATGGAGTTTTGGCGTTCCCTCTCATCAGTTTGGTTAATTGCTCATTTCATTTACTAGCTGGGTTTTAACTTTCCTATGGATCACTTGGCTCTTGAAATTCTGTAAGTACTGAAAGTCAGCAAATTTTGGGAAGTGTTCTCTAGAGGAAAGTCCTGGAACTCTTACAACAGGCATAATTTTCATTTGTGCAGGTTTAGTGCTCTCATAGAATAAATAAGCATTAACCATCCCACAACTGTGCCAAAATGCAATCCGTTTGTAGCCTACTGTGTGCTGCACTAGAAGCCTGAGCATTTTACCTTGAAAGCTAAATGCCTCTGTGAACAGAAATAGTGATCATTACTCAGGAGATACTTTTCAGATGAAACCTCACTCAAAAATAGCTATGCCTGGATTTAACACCTGTAATACCAAGACAGTGGTATTTGCATTTAAACACTGACTTCAGTGTGAGGGAACTCATATGGGAGAAAGGTGTATTTTTAACTAACCCTTCTAGCCACTGGGTGCCACTAGTGACTTGTTGGGTTGAGGGAAGAGCAGCTATCCCAAAACTTTAGGGGAACAACCCACACATAAATCCTCACAATACATTAATACATAGGAAGTTGACCTTCAACTTAGTCAATTTACTTAAAAAGCAGGTCTCTGATTTCCATCTGTTCTAATTCCCAGTGGCTGTATTTCAGTGCCAGGGTATCATTCAGGGTGCTGGGGTAGAGGCTGTGTAACCAGCTCTTGGAAAGCCTGATGAAGCAAGCAAAGCACTCAAGCTTACACTTACATTTATGACAACTGAGCAGTGCCTTTGCAATCAGTGAAACTGCTCACGTGCTTCACACAAGCACATATTTGACTGGATTAGTGCATGAAGTGACTGGAACTGAAGTCATGGGCAGCAAAGAAGACCAGTGAGCTGCTGCTTTTGCTACTGGTTATCCTCCCCAAATTCATCCTTTGCAATGCAGACACAATTCCAGACCCTCATATATGATACATATACAATACTGCTATTAATTCTTAGCAGGGGACAGGATCAGACCCCTGGGCTTAATGGTCTACTTTTCATCTTTGTAATCCCCATCCCATCTCTCATTCTGCTTTTCACTTCAAAATTATTTTGCCTGCCTCTCCCTCTTCCGTTCTTATTATTCTGATGTTCCCTGCCACGATTTCTCCAAAGGCAGGATGGCAAGGCAGTTCATCTGCAACAGTCCATTTCCACAAATAGGCACATACAGGTGGAAATACGTACATGAGTTTATTCTACACCTGAAAACATACAGGGCAAAATAAACCCCTGGAATCTACTTGAACACTGTACCTACAGAGAGATCTCTACTGTTTTATTATCTGATTTAAACCAGTGTGATGCAAATTCTGTTTAGGGGCAAGTCTTAACGAGCCAGTAATTTACACATGTACATGAAACTCCTACAAACCAGGTTGAAATGGAAACTGGGCCCTCAAATAAGAAATCCAACAGAGGAACAGGTTTCTGGAGGGCAATGAGCCATGTGTCAGCTACCTCAGGGCAACAACCTGGTTGCAAATGCCCTAAGCCAGCGGTACCTGCAGTGAACAGGTCTGTGCCAGTCGTGCTTCTCACATCTCCAGTGTGAGAGCAGGCACACAAGCAAGGCTGATGTGCTGTAGATCCACACACTGGTGTATCTCACAATAAGAGTGCCCACAGACCCCAGTTCAACTTCTCCTTTCTTTCCTGCAGTTCCAGGGCTATCCAAAGTCCACTGGTGGCTCTGCTCACCCTCCCCGTGGTCGCCCTCCCGTCGCTGCTGCTGCTCCAGCCGCAGGGGCTGGCTGCTCCCACACTCCCATTTGTATGTCACTCACGCGTCTCTCCCCACTTAGAGCTGTCTTCTGTTTCCTGCTGCCAAGAACCGTCTCTATTTGAGACTCCATTTCAAACCCATGATTACCAGGAGTCTTCGTCTCATCTCATCTCATCTCTCTTCAGCTCTTTCTCACTCTTCGCTTCTTCGTCTTCATTTTATTTTGGTTTGCGAGCGCGTGCTCCGGGGCAGGGAAGCCCCACGCTCACTGTGCTGCAGGAATGATGTGACAGCATGATCCTCACTGTGCAGAAGTGACCTGGGAAAAAAGGCACCTTGTCATCCGAAGGCAGAAAGGACAGAAAAGTGTTATGACGAATTTTTAACTATTATCCCTGATTCTGTGGTTGGGAATACTCCCATGTCTTCTTCCTGCCAGTAAGGCAGCCTTCTGGATCAAGAGTATGGGAGAAGAGGAGCAGAAGTGTCACACAGCTGCCTCAAGTCTCAGCTGATTTGCCCTCTGGGCCACCTTCTAGCACGGGCTGGGGACGGGTTTGGAGCAGCTGGGTATGTCAGACTGCAGAGGAGCACATTGATGGGAAGCTGTGGGTGCAGACAGGCTGCACAATAGAGTAAAAATGTTCCAAACAGAGTTTCATTTTCCAGTAGCTGTACTGGGTAAAAATAGGGCCAAGACACAGAAGGGTAATGTGGCCAAGTTCATGGACTGTGTTCAACTGTTCATACTCACTAGGACTCCCTTTTTAATTAATAAAGATTTTTCTCCTTCAGACATTTTAAAAATCACTCAGATAGTTCCTTCGAGCTGCGGGTTTCACACGAGAGAGGGGTTGCAAGAAATCACCATTTAATTAAATAAACATCTCTTTGAACAATGACCCTTCTCCAAAGTTGGAACCTCCTTGCCATCATTAGAGCCCCACATAAACTGTAGCAGTTAGCAGTCTGCTTCGGGATTACAGTGTTCGTAGCAAGAGAAATTGCTCCTGAGATCATTTAACCTCCCCGGGGAGATGACAGGAAGGAATTAATCTTCCGCTGCTAATCCGCCCTGTGCTGCTGGATCAAAAATTGGCATCGATGGGGGTGCCTGAGCAGGGGAGCCTGCGGTGGCATTTACCATCCGCGTGTGCTCCCTCCCACCTCCTCCTCCAGCGCGGCTGAGGAAACAGGGGGCAGCTATTTCAGGAAGTCTACGTAACGTACTATTAAACCATTTGTGCTGGCTGAGAAGGAGATTTGGTTTCTGGCGTTCCTCTCCAGTCCTAGCTGTGTCAGCAAGGTGAACACTACAGAAGAGCTTTCACTTTAGTCCCAGGAATCAGTCTGCTCATTGGTTTTGTCTCTACTTGCCATTTTTCAAATTTTATTTTATATCAATTTGCTTTATATTATTATTGTTATTATATTTGTTAATGATTTCTATGGATTATTCAGCAGTGCCCAGGTACACCAGGTTTTTATCCCCCAGAGCACTTGTAGGAAATAGAATGTGCTGATGTAACCCTCTGCCCATAAGAGCCTTTGTCAGAATTCTGTGTCAGATTCCTGTGTCAGAAGCAGTTCTGCACGGAATGGAAACCTCCATTTTTATTTGTTTTTTCTTTTCCTGGTGAGTAAAATGGACCCAAGAAACAATTCAATATGTTTGTGAGCAATCTGTGAGCAGAGAAGGGGTTCAGGTTTACAGAGTTGAGGTGGGGCCAGTCCTGGAACAGGGACCCTTCCTTGGGATACAGCACCCAGCCACAAAGCAAAAATATCAAGTAGCAAACGCCCTTAGCAACTGGCTTGTGGGGAAAAAAAAATAACTTGCTAAAGAGCATCAGCACTAAGTCGCCTTGAAGAGTTGTAAATCACAAAGCTGTACAAAAGGAAACCTGCTCCTGCATAGTCTGTGAGCAGAGACACACTATTACAATGAATTCAACTATTCCTAGCTAATAAGAACTTAATAGGAGTTCAGAAAATGCTAGGCTCATCCAAATCAAAGGCCAAGCTCCTGCTGATGTTGGCAGAGGCAGGATGGGACCCAAGGGGCAGATTTTTCACAGTAGAGGACAACAGCTTGTTTCCTTCTCCACAGCATTCAGGTTTTCAGTCCAGGACCAGCTGCCCCTGTCAGACCTTGTGCTCCCACAGCTCCCACCTCAGCAGGCAGCAGGACCAAGGGGATCCAGCAGGATGCCCAGCTCAGGCCCTGGCTCAGAAGGTGCTGTGGAGAGGAGAGCCAAGCCCAGAGCAAGACAAAGCTGCAGGGAGGGCTCTCAGCAAGGCTCTCACCAGCTGAAGGAGGGGAGCAGCCCCTCAGGCTATCAGGAAGGCTCTCACCAGCTGGATGGTGTGGGAGCAAAGTCAGACCCTTCTATTGCTTAAACCAGCCCCAACACAGGATCTTTTCTCCCGACAGAACCAAACACTTGCAAAAGACAGGTTTTCTTTTCACTAGCAGCACACCACGAAATGGGATTTGCAACAAGAAGGTGTGAGGGATAACAGCCCATCCCTCATACCCAACAGAGCCTGCAGGCTTCTTTTGCTGCTTTCAAGTTTCCTGTGCATTAATCCCCACAATAACACACAATTACCAGAAAAACCTTAGGAAATAGGGGGCAGGGGGATATGGACACTTTTCAGAGAGAAAGGTATAAAAGGAAGCAAAAAACAATCACAGTGGAAAAACATAGGTTGTTTGCTCTTCCATTTTTCTGTCAAATGGTGATTAGAAGAGAAAATGTACCAGTCAGAAAAGGAAGAAACATGTTCCACTTCTCTCAAAAAAAAAAAAAAAAGAAAATCCAGTGAAATAAGAGTGATGCCATTTCTCTAACTCAGAGAAGCAAAGCTGTCTCCAGCAGTCTGTGAAGGTTTGTGAAGGTGCCCTTGCAGTTATTGTGTTAAACATTGAAAAAAGCTTGTTTCCCAAACATGTAGGGTGGCACAGATGACTCCAGCAAGCTGCTTGTCAGTTCTTGTGTATCCCCAGCTATGCAAACCTGCCTCCAGTGTCTCTCACCTACAGTTTCGGAAAGTTTTCTGAAGGTTTGGTGAGTTTCTCTGAAGCTGCTCTCCCATCTCTCTGAAGATCACAGAATCACTGCATTGGAAGAGACCTTCAAGATCATCAAGTCCAACCCAGCCCTAACACCTCAGCTAGATCATGGCACCCAGTGCCACATCCAGTCTTTTTTTAAACACATCCAGGGATGGTGACTCCACCACCCCTCTGGGCAGACCATTCCAGTACTTTATAACCCTTTCTGTAAAAAACTTTTTCCTCATATCCAGCATCTATTTCCCTTGGCACAACTTGAGACTGTGTCCTCTCATTCTGTCAGTTGCCGCCTGGAGAAAGACGAACCTGACTACAGCCACCCTTCAGGAGTTGTAGAGTGATAAGGTCACCTCTGAGTCTCCTTTTCTCCAGGCTGAACAACCCCAGCTCCCTCAGCTGTTCCTCACAGGGTTTGTGTTCCCAGCCCCTCACCAGCCTCGTTGCCTCCTCTGGACGTGCTCAAGCGTCTCAATGTCCTTCCCAAACTGAGGGGCCAGAACTGGACACAGCACTCGAGGTGTGGCCTCACCAGTGCTGAGCACAGGGGAAGAATGACCTCCCTGCTCCTGCTGGCCACACCATTCCTGATCCAGGCCAGGGGCCACTGGCCTTCCTGTCCCCCAGGGCACACTGCTGGCTCATGTTCAGTCAGCTGTCACCAGCACCCCCAGGTCCCTTTCTGCCTGGGCACTGTCCAGCCACACTGTCCCCAGCCTGTAGCACTGCAGGGATTATTGTGGCCAAAATGCAGGACTCGGCACTTGGACTTATTAAACTTCATCCCATTGGACTCTGCCCGTCCATCCAACCATCCATCCATCCAACCATCCATCCATCCATCCATCCATCCATCCATCCATCCATCCATCCATCCCAGGTCTCTCTGCAGAGCCCTCCTAACCTCCAACAGATCAACACAAGCTCCCAGATTAGTGTCATCTGCAAATTTACTAATGAAAGTCTCAATACCCTCATCCATGTCGTCAATACAAATATTGAACAGAACTGGCCCCAGCACAGACCGCTGGGATGGCATTAAGCCTCAGCACTGCTTGTCCTGGTGTGTCTTGCTCTGGCTGTACCCTCTAGGTGTTGGTACTGGAGGAAACCAAGGTTCTCTCTGAATAAATCTTTTTACTTCTCTGTTTCACAATAGGAAGCTACAGGTAGGAACTGAGATATACAGAAATGCACTTGTGAAGTACACAAATTTTGATGTTCTTTATTTCTGGTCTGGGATCATGGGTTATTGTATACTAGAACAAATGATAGCTCAGATGACACAAACACAGGTTTCAGCTCACCTAACAAGTATATTTCTAGCTCATCTCTTTCCCTCAGCATTTCTGCATTGTGATGCCTCTTTTTTTGCACAATGAGCACTTTCGTTTAAGCCAAAAATAACGTTTGGATGTGTTTAGGATAAACCTATTCTGCATTTTGTTTCAAGGAGAGAATATTTATTTACCTATGCCAAGGCAAGTCCCAGCAGCCTGCTAATTCATGATCCAGGGCAACAAGCTCTACAAAACTGGAGCATGTCACTGAATTTGTGGCATTAGGCACAGACTGGAGCTGCCTGGTCAATGTGCAGCAACGAATGGGGCAGAACTCACAAATGGCCATGTCACCCCTGTGGGCTCTGGCACCACAGTTCAGCCAGTCCCAGAGCCCAGTCATGGCCCATACTTGTTTTGTGGGTGCTGATGACATGCACCAAGCACAATATGGCCTCATGTAATAGCATGTCACACAAGGAGTCACTCAGGCTAGTGGGTGTAAAAATCCTTTATCTGACCTGGCCCTCTGACAGTCAATTCGTGTTCCCTGTCTAACACAACACGGTTAAAAACAAACAACCCAGTATAAAACATAAGCAGCTGCAGCAGAATATATATTTCATTTTTACATTAAAAACTACTTACAGTGATAGATGACAGCACGGTACAATCCAGAAACCAGCTGCCTATATTATGCATTATATCAATATTTATTTTAATTCTAAAGAACCATAGTCTGGGGATTTTTACTAAAATAGACACTGCAAATGGTATCCTGATGGATTATTCTTCATTCCAAAGTAACTTTACTTGGACATTTCTGAATTCTGTTTGTCACTTGTTCTTCTCCCAGTTTTTCAGCATGCTGAAAAAAGAAATGATGGAATAAAAATAGAGCTAACTGTGTAACTGAGGTGAGAATAATCTTCCCTGGCAATAGAGCGCAATTGGTCTCCAATTGTAATTACTGCCTTTCTCATGCTCTAACAATAGATCTGAAATGGTGTTTTGGGGATACAGGGCTTTTCTTCACAGAGCCATTGCTGTGTGATTCCCTGTGTTGAGTGGCTGTGCTTCTTCCCCCCGTTAAACCTTTCCCGGTACAAACTGCCTAAGCAAGTACCACACACGTGCAGCACGCTGTGATATGCAGGAGGAATCACCTCAGCCCGAGCTGAGGCTCTGCCAGCACTGCTGATAATGCAAACTCTGCTGGGAGCAAAGGGAGCCAGTGCTGGGCAGGGGGAGCAGCTCCCTGTGCACAGGAGCTTGTGCTGCCTCTGGAGTGACCCGGGGTAGCAGCTCCTTGAGGCCACTTCTTTTACAGCAGACAGGGGCTCAACATTCAGAAGCCTCAAAGACCATAAAAGAGGACATTTTGCTGTATCACTAATCTACAAGATTTTCCTGCTGCTCTTCCCTACCAGAGCCAGAGGTGAAGTTGTGTAGAAAACACAATTCAGGAGTTATCATAAAGGAACACAAACAATTTTCGCTCCTTGAAAATGTGTTTATGTTTTTGTGTCATCTTCAATGCATAATTGCTCTTTTTGGTGGACAGCATGACTAAAATGTAGCATTCATGTCTATTAGAAATTTGAAACAGTGAGCCATTTCTTTGGTGCAGCCCTGTTTATTTGCAAGCAATTGGTACATAGAATGCAGGAGGAAACAATTTCTTTTCTTCCAGTTTCAGCTTTGTTTCTGGAAGCACTTTAACCTCAGAACTCTTTCTCTGAGCATTTTCTCAGTCCTGCTACAAGTGGTGCTATGATTACTGCTTGCTTGCTGACTTTCCTGAAGCTGTCCATGTGGTTTCTCTTACTTATCACACATACAAGCATCCTCTTTGGCTCATTTCCATAGCTACCTCTTTCAGTTTAATCAATCTCTTAAGTGAAAGATGGTGGTTTCACACTTCATTTCCCATATAACTATTAGCCAGGTTAATGATGATATTTAAAACCCAACACTTCGTTGAGGATATTCAAATCAATGATCATTCCTTTGTTATTGCTGTTACTGCAATGATCCAGAATCACAGAATCATAAAACCAGAGAATCACAGAATGGGTCAGGTTGGAAGGGACCACTGTGGGTCATCTGGTCCAACCTCCCTGCTCAAGCTCTGGGGAGCACATGGCACAGGATTGTGTCCAGATGTGTCTGGAATAGATCCAGTGAGGAAAACTCCACAGCTTCTCTGGGCAATCAGTTTCAGTGCTCGGTCACTGCAAAGGAAAGAAATTCCTCCTCATGTTCAGGTGGATCCTCTGTACATCCATCTGTCCATTGCCCTGTGGAGCAGAGCCTACTCCATCCCCTGTCCCCTCCCTGCAGACACTGACACACAGGCATGAGGGCCCCTCTCAGCCCTCTCTTCTCGAGGCTGAACAGGCCCAGCTCCCTCAGCCTTTCCTCACTGAGATGCTCCAGTCCCTCCATCTTCTGTCACCCTCTGCTGGATCTGCTCCAGGAGCTCCGTGTCTCTCCTGTCCTGAGGAGCCCAGAGCTGGACACAGCACTCCAGGAGATCCTCACAGGGCTGAGAACCTCAGTCTGCTGGCAGTGCCCTTCATAATGGACCCAAATCCTTCAGCTGAAATCTTTTTGGGACACAGTTGCAGAGGGAAGCAGCCACTGCCATTTGCTTTACACAGTCTGTGCTCCCCTCTCGTCTGCAGGATGACTCCTGTGCACAGTATAGTGCCATCATCCTGCTCCTTGCAGAGGTCTGTACCCTTGAACTGCCTCTCCACGGGGAGCTAGGGCAGGACCAGGATGTCATCTCCTTCCCCAGCACCAGAGGAGGCAGGACCTGCCACGACAGGAGCTGCATTTCCAGGAGATCCCAAGTGCCTCTGTTGTAGGGTCTGACTCTGAGGCAGCTGCCTGTGGTGGGACACAGTTTTGTCTTGGGTAGCTTGCAGCAGGCCCAGAGCAAGCTCAGCCCTGGTACAAAAGCTATCATTGTCTTCAGACTGCTGGCTCCAGTGATGAGCATTTCTAAAACTTCTGAGTTGAAAAGTTGTCTAATCTCCCACTAAATCTATGAAAATCAAACCTCAGAAAGAAGTTTACTAAATTGTTATGATGCTTTTTTTATTGATATTAAACCACAGCCAAATTTTACTGGGAGGTGCTCAGCGGTGACAAGGCTTTTTCTGCCCTTGCATTATTTAAAGGTTAAAAGTTGAAAGGTATATCACTTAAGATATAGGACAATATATATATGTATGTAAAGATAATGATCCTTCAAATAGTGAACCCTGAAAAGGGCTGCGTGCATGTAGCCTAAGGAATGACATAAACATCAACCAATTATTTTTACATTTTCTCTTTCTTGGTGTAAGCTTCAGCAGCTGGGTCCCATATGAATATGTCATGACAGATGACAGTGATATGAGCAGATGAACCCCAAGGCAACCTGTTTTCCTGTCAAGGAGAGGGCAGAGCTGGGTCCCCTAAATATGCATAGCCTGTGTCACTGACAGCAATTTACTCTTGTGGTCAGGCGCCTGGAGTCTGTATTCTTCCCCAAGAAGCAGGTTTTAAAATATTTTTAGGCATGAATACCATTAAAGTTTATCTTCTGTAGGAATCACTGACAAAGGAGAGCTCAATCTTCCACAACCTGGTGAAATTCTGCTTTTTTTTATCTGGCATTTAAAATGATGCTTAACTAAGCCCTGCCAGCTGCCTTACCTGCCTTACCTAGCAACATTAAGCTGAAAAGATAGGAAAAGAGGTTACTGGGATGATTTGTAATAAATGTTTGCATTTTATTATAGGCTTATACCTGTGTTTTGTCTGGCTATGTCCATGTGGTTCAAAACACTGAAAATGGAGGCAAATTCACAGTTTCTTCTTTTAAAGGTGAGGTTTCCAGCATCAGAAGCTTGCAAAAGGAGTGGCCAATCCATTACCTCCATTAGGAGCTGTAAAAACAAAGCAGCTACCCTGTGATGCTGACAACACACAGCCTGTTGCTCAAAAGCTTGGATCAGTTCCTCTCCTGGCTTGCACCACAAAAAAGGCACAGTGACTATCACAGACTGTGTTTGACAGTGCAAAGCAAGGGCTGAATCTTGCTCCTGGAGTCTCTGTGGAATTCAAGAGCCTCATTTAAATATTAAATTCTTCTTTTTCCATACCCCATTTTCAGTTGCTTTCTCCATTTCAAATACCTTCTTTGCTCTCAAGCAGTGACCAAAAGCTTTCCATGGTGTTTTGAAGGGATGCCAGTGATTTCTTATGACAGGGATTCATATTAGGGGAAGCTGGTGTGAATACTGCTAAAATAAACTGTGCTCAATTGAATAAAAGGGGGGATGGTAGTGCTGAGGTCATAATGAAAGCCAGTCTGGAATTTGCAGCCAAAAGAGAAATCAAATCCCTCTGTATCAAACTTCCCTGGCTGAGTTTAATCTCCAGATTTTAAAGACCAGATCTTGCATAAGGCACAGAGGGGTTAACAATATTTTCTGGCATATCAACTCATTTCTAAATTATGTTAATTTTCTTTCTCGTTTATTTCTAAATAATTGTCAATACCAGACTTTATAGGTGGAAGGTCTGATGGCACCTCAAAGTTTCTGTTGTACCTGGGGAATTTCAGTCACCACAAATCATTCCTCCTGCTTTGGGTGGCAGGTCTGAATTATGCTGAGTTTAGCCAAAGGGAATGGTTGGGTTTGCCAGTAATGTGAGTTTGAAAGCCTTCCACCTCTTGCATTGCTCACCTGATAATAGAAACTACGGGGGTGGATTTTCAAGGTAACAGGGGAGTGAGATGTGTGGGATACATGTGCTGTGCACATGATGTGACGAGCAAGTGACAGCACTGGCTGTAAGAGCTAAAGCCCCACCAAGCCCCAAGTGCTCCAGAGCCTCTGCAGTAGAAGGAGGAATGGACTAAGCCTGGCTCTGGGCCCTGAGGTTCTGCACCAGATCAGCAGCACTGGCAGCTGTCCTTGCAGAAGCCTCACCCACGTCACCTTCTGCTCCCCTGCTCCCAGCCCATGCCAAAGGAGCTGCACCTTTGTGCTGGTGGCACCAGCCCTGACTGCCCCACAAAGCTGAGGCAAGAGCAAGGGGCTTCCTCTGAGGGCTGACCCCATGGGGTTAAGGGTTAAGGACTGCTGGGCTTTTACCCCTCCAGGAAACCAAGCCTGCTCCTGCTCCCTCAGTCTCTCCTTGGCGTACAGTTTATCTACACCATGGGAATCGCAGCTGGCAGGGCTCAGGGGTGCAGGCAGCTGCAGCAATGGGATTCTGTGGGGCAGCATGGAAGGGGACGGAGAGCTTACATGGAGACTCATGTTCAGGGTAGAGAGGCTGCCCAGGCTTTGTCAGCTCACAGTTCCTCTGTTTCTCCCTGCTTGGGTCCAGATTGACTACAGAGCCAGTTTTCTCACCTCTCCCTCCCTCTTGGAGCTTGTCAGTCCTGCAAACCCACAGAAAACATTACAGACAAGCCCCCACCTACACTTCAATGTCTTTACCACCTCTTCTCATGCTGCCCTCCTTACTGTCCCACACATATCCCCTTTCTCTTTCTCTTCTCCCTCACTGCCTTTATTTTTTTTCTCTGTGCCCATAATATATCAAATCTCTAGCAATTCTGTACAGATGAGCAGCGAAAGAGCAGACCAAAGAGTCAGAAAACAGGAGAAAAGAGTTAGTCTGGGCTCTAGGAACAGCAGAATATAGAATTAATCCAGGACATGGTCTGGAAAAGGAGGGAGAGAAGGGGAGTCCAGTAAAGAGGTCACACAGAAAGCAAGGTGGTATGTGATGATTTAGGGCTTTGCAAGACACTAGGGGAAGAACAGAGATGAAAATACATGAGCTACCCATGCCATCTGTCAGTGTTTGCACAGAAATCCCACCAAACCAAAAATATTGTTTAAAATCTATTAAAGTTGCTTGTGGCACATCCTACCAACAAAAACATTAGAAAGCCATGAAGTCCCTAGCCAAGCCTTCAGTTGGGTTTTGAAGCCCTTAACCACAGTTTCATGTTTGGCATGTCACCCCACTGACTTCTGGAACCCACAGGCTTCCTCCCTCCCTTCCCACTTGAAACCTTTCACCTGAACTCCACACCCAAACCTCTTCTGCCAAGAAAACAAAATTCAGCATCGTATTTCCTCAGTGCACCACCTAACTCACACCAGCACAGGGAGTAGGGGAGAACTTCTCCCAACCATGAACTCTCCTACAATAGATTCCCACTTACAAACAAACAAAAAACATTTGCATCATCTCACATAGCTCCCTCCCACCAGCTGCTGAGACCATACACCCTGAATTCCTGCTGCTTCCCAGGGCACCGCTGATCCACACAGTTGCTCCTCCTGCAAACCACACTGCACGGTTTGAGTTCACGGTTATGCAGCTTGTGTGGGGACAGAGGGAGGAGGTGTGTGGGTTGTGGGTGATGGATGACGTAACACAGAGAAGGTGAAATCATGCTCATAGGTAGCTGAAGGCTATACTAGCAATTTCATTGATTATTTCTATGGCTTTTGAAGTGTCTGATGTAGGTAAGACGCTCTTTTTTCTTCTCTTTTCATTAAATTCTGAGAGAGGATGAAAGTGGTAGCAAGGAGTAACCACTAAAACAGAACAAAATAACAAGATGTCTTTCTTTCAGAATTGTTGTTTTGTTGACACATTAAGATCACAGCTGTTGGCTTCACTCTCCCACTGTGAATGAGAGTGCACTTCTGCGTTGGCCAGGATGTGGTCCTATAATCTCATGAAGATCTGGGCTGCTGCAGCATTGGGTAGGAGCAGCAGATGGCCTGAGACAGTGCAGTCATTGGTTAAAAAACAGAACTCAACTGTATTTAGCAAATGTAGTAAATTATTCTAAAATGGATAATCTTACGGTGCAGAAACAGAAAATATCTTGAAGTACACCTTCTGCTCAGTTTTCACCATCTTCCAACACTACTGCATGTGCATGTTTCAGCATTTTTATTCATTCTTGGCTGACCAGAATTAAGCTGGATTTTTTTCTAAATAGCTGCTGATTGCAAGTGAACCCACTTTTCCACACAGGCTGTAGCTGAGTGCCCAGAAATTAAGGCTTTTATAATCAGTGGCTTCTGAAAGTGTCTCCTATGATGTACCTATCCAGTGCACTGGGTTTTGTCTTTTGAGTTCTTACAACACAGGGAGGGAGCAAGAGCACCATTTTTCTCTTGATGTCAGTATCTGCAATGAGTGTTGTAGCTGGTTTTAAACTAAGCAAGGGTAAGTTTAGAACGTAGCACTCTGTGAATGGGGAGATCTGGATCCTCTTTGCACTGCTATAAAGAAGCAAATATATCACTGTTTACTAGGGTACAGTCTTAAATGGTTGACAGCTAGAGTGGCAAAGAGCAGAGCTCTTCCAGACAGAGACAGCAGAAGCCCCTCTTGAAACCTAGCAGTGCTGTGCTTTGCAGGATGGGCTGGCCAGGTGCTGTCCTCTGGCAGCCAGATCGGTGCTTCCAGCCAGACACCACCTTCAGAGGATGCTTCTCAGCAAATCACAAGGCTCTGGGAGAATCTCTTTGCTCATCAAATGCTTGGCTTTTTCTACCAGGGATTCCCCAAAAGATACCAATTGTAATTATACTGGGTCCCCAGTTCAACTTATCTCATTTGACAGAAATTGCTACGTTTAAAAAAACTTCTCATATAATCATGGACATGAACTTAGTGGAGCACAGATTTGAAATTGCCCTGCATGAGAGCTGATTTGATAGCCTCTGGGAACCAATGTAAACCTTTCCAGTGATCCAGTGACTGGGACACATTTCTGGGAGACTTTGGATCAAGCCAAAAAACCCTACATCTGCTCAATGCTACTCACAAGGTGCCAAATATGTTGGTATTACGAGAGCTGGATCATTATGTAAAGCACAGGAAGGGTCCACTGTTTTGAAGTGTTTGACCAGGCACCAGTGGCCAGACATGATGGCTATAGAGAAGTAGAACACAGAAGAGCATTTGCACCAAGTGACTGGCATGGCTGTTGGTGCAGAGATAACTAATAAATAAAATAAAATAAAATAAAATAAAATAAAATAAAATAAAATAAAATAAAATAAAATAAAATAAAATAAAATAAAATAAAATAAAATAAAATAAAATAAAATAATTACATAGTATGGCATAAAGCCACGTTACTCAAACTAATGAAATCCCTCGTGTGTTGTGAGGGTTTCCCGTCCGGCAGGAAATCATTTCTCCAACAGGAGGAGCTCTTTGCTTTGGTGAGACGATGTCAAAGGAGTGGCCATAGTTTTACTCCAAACCCCCTCCTCCTCCTTCCCCTCCCGCCCCCGTTTTATACGAGAGCGGGAGCTTAATTGATTTGATAACAAAATAAACAGCAGCCGAGGGCTGCCCGCGGGAGACGGCAGAGGAAGGTGATGGATGCCCGCCGCACGGCTTTCCCCTGCCGCCTCTCTCCGGGCCCGGCGGGGAGCGAGATGAGCTGTCCGGTACCGGTATGAGATGAGCATCCCGGTACCGCATCCGCAGGGGCTCAGCTTGCTCCCGGCTCCGCGAGGTTCGCAGCCCTCCCGGCGGGCCAAGGCTTCCCCCGCCGTTCCCCCGAAGGAGGAGCGGGCCGGTGCCCTGCAAAGGGGATGGCAGACGCGGCACCAAGTCCTGCCCTGGGGGTTTCTGAGCAGAGCGAAGGGTCAGCGGCCGGGCTTTCTCCCGGCTCCAGCGCCGATGATGTTTTATTGTGCTGGGATCTCCTGCCTGCGCAGCGACTTCTGGGGCAAAACGGCCCGCACGTCTGATTAGTCCGAGGGTTGATGTCCGACCTGAGTTTGTAGGGTAACTGCTGCCCCCAGGGCGGACGCTGCCGTCGCCTTAAACATCCCAAACCCGCCGCGGGGAGAAGCCGCCTCCTACCCGCGGGTGGCCCCGCTAAGCCCTCCCTGTAACCGCGAGCAGCGCAGGGGTTCGCCAGCGGCCTGGCATCTCCCACCTCACTTCCCACCCGTGCAAAAAAAAAACCCTGCAGCCGCCCCAAGCGATAGTGGCTGACTTTGCAGAGCAGATTAATCTGCTGTCCGTAAAGGCGCTTCACTGTAATTCTGGGAACCAGAGGGCCGAGAGCCTCCGCGTCAAGGTTGCCACGGAGGGAAACCGCCGTGGGGGCTTAGCTTGCCCGCAGGGCATGTTTGTGACGCGGAAAGGTGGTTCCCGAGCAGCCGCAGCGGCGGAATGAAAATCTGCCGAAATAGCTGCGCTAAGCGGCGCTCGGCCCCAGCCGTGCCCTCCCGAGGGGACCGCCCGAGGCCCTCGTGTCCCGCGGGCTGCTCTCGTCCTCCCGGGAACATCCCCGCACTGACCCTCGGCTCCCTGTCCCTGCCGCAGGACAGTCACTGCGCCTGTCCCTCCACAGCCTCCGGTGTCCCTTGGGAACCGCAGAGCCGCTCGGAGCCCAGCGATCTCGGGCGGGGGCTGCGGGATGCCCCGCAGCTGCCCACGCGTGTGCGGGTGGCCGAGCTCGGGCGCAGAGGGCAGGGCAGTGGGCAAGGGTTCCATCTGCTCCTGCCTTCTGCGATTAGCGCAGCCACTAAGTTTCCAGCGCCTTGTCCGCAGTTTCAGCTTGTTTTTCTTCCTAATTATTTTTTTAAGACTCGATGACTTCTCTGTGTGGGTTGTGCCGCTTTTTTTTTTTTGCTTTTTTTTTTTTTTTTTTTTTGGTTGGGTGATTTTTTTTAAATTTTTGGTTGGTTGGTTGCTGGGGTTTTTTTCCCTCTGGTTTTGTCTGCTGTGCGCTGCAGTGGGGATTTTGAGCTGTAGAACCCGAAACCGGGAGCCGTGACTAATTTAGGGGTGTATTTCTTCAATGCGTTCATTTTAAGACAGTAACACTTAAAAGACGGAGTGGAGGGGCTGTGAGAGGGAGAGAGAGGCAGGAACGCGGTGCTGTGGCTCTGGTGAAGTTTAATGCACCCTGAAACACGTACAGGGCGCTCGGTGTGCGGGGCTGGGGGCGCGGGGGGTGGACAGGCAGCCCGTAACGAGCAGATTGCCGTATGATTTAGAGCGATGATGAGGTTTATCATTTGAACACTGATGAATTCAGGGAACATGAGAGCTGCAATTGACATTCCTAAAAACAATTAAATCGGTGGGGAGTACTGCTGGAAAATCGATACGGCCCAATGTAATACGGTTTGACTATAAACAGATTCCTCCCGTAGTAATAAACCACGAAGTGAGTGTGAAGTACCGCTATTCCCTGGCTGAAAAAAGGTCTTCTCCCTTCAGCGTCTCAAAACACATCCCACCTCGCCCTCGGCAATGCTCCCCGGCTCCCGCGGTGCGTCCTGGTGAGCCGGGGCGACGGTACCAAATACCTTTGTGAAATTCTCCAGCAGCAAACGTTCATAACCCCGAGGGGAGGTCGGGGGAGGTATTTAAATAGCTTCCCGAATAAGTAGCGAACTCCTTTGGTCTTGGACGAAAATAAACTGAGAGTTAAGCTTTAAATATCCAGGCTTGATTTAAGAGCACGATGCACTCGGCTGAGTGCGCTCTCGGGGTGGCCCCCCGAGAGGAGGCCAAGGAAAGGAAGGGGAAGGGGAACTGTGAGGGAAGGGAGGGTAAAGAGGAAGAATGAGGAATGGAAGGGAGGCCTCCGGGCCCCGCTCGGGCTGTGCCACCCCCGCTGCTCTCGGCTAAGCACGGGGGCGACGTTTCCTGCGTCCCCTCGGTCGGATTTGGGGGCGTGTGGGGGACCTCGCCGGCGCCACGGCCCCGCATCACGTGGAGGCTTCCAACAAGAGAGCGAGGGAAGCCGGGCTGGGCTCCGAGTCCACGCAGGGACCGGGAACGACACGGGGGCCCAGCTCGGCTCCCCGGGACCCCACCCCCCCACACACGCCTCTGGCGGCTCTCACTGGAGAGAAGCTGCGGGGAAGAAAAGGGGAAACCGGCGCCAGGCAAACCCCCGGGGGCGTTTGCGGAGCTGGCTTTCATTTCGGCTTTGGCTGGCGAGCGGAGCGCTCGGGGCCGCCGAGCCCCGCTGTGCCCGCGGCTTGGCACGGGCAGGCAGCGCCGGCTGCCAGCGCCGCCCTCCGCGGGCTGCGATCGTGCGGTTTGCAAAGCAGCGGCTGCACGCCGGGGGCCCCCTCCCGCGGGCGGTGGCCAAGCCCCGCAGGGGACGCCTGGCAGGGCCCGGGGGCCGCCGCCGTGCGCCGGGAGGGGGCGGAAAGCGCCCGCTTCCCGCGGGATCGCAGCTCTCGGCCGGCTGCGAGGGAAACAGGATCCCGCTGCCGTGCGCTGCACGGGAGCCTGTTCCTGGCAGCCGCCGGCTTCCCGGTGCCTCCAAGGAAGAGGATACAAGTTGAATATTGTTTGTGCGGCCGGGACAAAATATCCAGGGCTGACGGGGATGGGGGAGGGGGGAGGGATTGTGTTCGTCCGCCCATGATGAATAATCCGGGCCGGCCTCCCGGCTGTGGCGGCCAAATCGCTCTTGGATCTGCCAAGAGATCAGCCACTACCTCTGCCCGCGCCCCGGGCGCCGTTGGCCTTTCCCCGGCTGGCTCTGGCAGCACGCACATCGCAGCCGCCGAGCACACGGCGCTGCCTCCGCCGAGGCCACCCGCCCGGCGGCCGGGCCGCAGCCTCTGCATTAGCCTGGGACGGAGAACGGGGGACGGGTGCATAAAGGGCGGTAGCGAACTTTGGAGAGGAGTGGGGTTTTCCCCGGTCCGGGGATGCCGGCGGCAGGTGGAGGCTGCGCCGCTGCCCCGCGCAGCCCGGGGCGGGGGGCACGGCGGGGAGCGGAGCCCCGGGCTGCGCGGTGCGAGACCTGTTGACCCTTCCTCCCCCCGCCCGCCCGGCCGTCTGGTGGGAACAAACACAAGCTGTTCCGGACCGGAGCCGCGCAGCTGGCCCGGCGGTGGCGGCGGAGCGCTGCCAAAGAGGCCGCAGGGAAGGTCCTCGGGTTTCCCGCAAGCGCACACACACGCGGCCGCCCGGGCGCGGCGCTGGGACCGCTCCCAGCCGCCGCCAGCTGCGGGAGCCCCGCGCGTGTGTGTGTGTGTGTGTGTGTGTGTGTGTGCGGGGGTGGGGGGGTGTGCGGGTGCTGACGTGCCCGGAGAGCAGCCGGGGACGGCGGGAGGCTCCGTGTGTGTGCAAGTGTGAGGCGGTGAGCGCCTGCGAGACGATGTGCGTGGGGAGCGGGAGCACGCTGCGAGGGAAGCGGCGCGCGTGTGCCTGCGTGGGAAAACCTGCGCTTGTGCGATCGCGTGTGCGGGTCGGCGTGAGTGAGTGTGGCTGTGTGACAGCCCGGGTGTGAAAGCGGGAGAGAAAGGGAACGTGAGAGGTCCTCGGCGTGTGTCCCAGCTGAGAGAAGCAGCGAATGTGTGAGAGCTGCCGTGCTTCCCCCGGAGGATGCGGTGCCCGTGCGAGAGGGCCATCGAGTGTGCGCGGGAATAAATGTGCGTGTGACACGGAACGTGAGTGTGACACGGAAAGTGTGAGTGACACGGCACGATCGAGAAGCGGCAGTGCGTGTGCCACACGGCGCGTATGCGTGACACGGTGTACGAGCGTGCCCGTGTGACTCAGCGTGCGACCGTGTGAGTGCACGCGTGGGCGAGAGCTGCCGAGCCGCTCGGGGGGCGGACGCGCTGCGGGGCCGAGGAAGCCGGGCAGAAACTGTGCCCCGCTGCCTCGCTGGCGCCCTGCCCGGGCGGCCCCCACTGCCGGAACCGCCCGCGGAGCCTATTTGCCAGCGGCGGTCCCGTCCCTTCGCCGGACGGAGCCCCGGGGCCCGTCCGCCCCCGCGCAGCGCAGCGCGGCCGGCGCCCGCCGGAGGAGGGAGCTCCCGGGGCAAGAGCCGCGGCTGGGCGGGCAGCGGGCCATGGAGGAGGGACCCCACGCCCCTCCCCTCGCGCTCAGCGCCGAGGGCCGTTCTGCCCGTCCCCACCTTGTTTATGTGCGGCAGGAACTGGGATTTTCCATCTGCCTGCTCCGCTGGTCGTGACCTCCGCGCAGAGCTCGCAGGCACCGGCTCTCGTGAGCGGGCCCGGGCAGCGGGAGCTGCCGCCGCCTCCCCGGAGGAGAACGCTAATCCTCACACGGGCTCCCGGTGTGAAAAGGGGACTATGGCAACTGGGGAGGAAGGGATGGAACTGGCGGTGGGAGGCCCTGGAGACCTGCCCTTCCCGGGGAACCCTGCCAGTCCTGTCCTGCCTCTGCACGTCCAACCACTTCGGCACAAGTTTGCGTTTTCCTGCCCCGGCCCGATCCCTCTTGCCAGGGGCAGCATAGGCCCTTAGAGGGGTTTCGGGGGAAGGGAATCCCCAGCTTGCTTACACCACAGGGAGCAGGCAACCCCGCTGTGGCTGTTGATGCGCTGACGAGAGCAAGGCCCTTAGTTCGGCGCGGGAATCTGCTCCTGCTCCGCTGGATCCCAGAAACACGAGCAACTGCATGGGAAAGACGCTGCGCCGATACGGGAGCCTGTTCCCACTTGCGGCTGTGAAACTGGAGCCCGAAAAGACTGGCGGGAGGGTAGGACGCGGACACCGGTCCTGCTTGCCCTGGCAGGGAGGGGAGAGGGAGCGCTGAGCAGCCGCGCAGCCCCGGCCGTATCCGGGCTCGGGTCGGCTCGTCCTCTCCCGCTCCCGGCCGCGGGCTGCCGGGTGCTGCCCCGCCGCTGGGATCACCCCCGGAGGGGCGGGGGAGCCGGCGGGCTCCGCATGGAGGCGGCACCGAAGCAGCTCTGCGAGGGAGCAATGGCTCTTCTCCACCTGCGCTCTAGAGCAGAGGCTGGCTCTATCTGAGCAGCCAGCAGCGATAAGAGCTGATTTACAGGTAGGGGTGAAACGTGCTCTGAAAATCTCGTGACACTTTCCTCCAGTGGATTCAAATAATATATAAAGACCGTGAGGTGGCGATCTCCCGGGTAGCTCCTAGGATGCGTGGCGTTGTTGTTAACACATGTTTCAATTTTGGATTGAGACTGTCAATTACCCGCTGAGCTGTGAGTCTTAGCCTCAGGCGGGCCGGGAAGAGGGGACGGGTGTATTTATTAACCTCTGAAGCCTGGCGAAGATGCGCTTCCAGCCTCTCGCTCGGCCTTTCTCGCACCTTCCCTCAGACCCTGCAGGTGCCACCCGGGCTGCCCCGGTGGTTTCCGCTGCCCATGGCAGCCGTGTTCTGCCTCCTACGGCCCCTGCAGAGGCTCTCAGTCCTCGCATGGGCACAGCACCGCGATGAGCCCCACAGCTGCGGCCGGAGGAGGCGGTTCGCCCCGGCCAAGCCGAGGCGGCTGTCTTGGCCAAAACGACCCCGGTCGGAGCAAGGAAATGCACGGGCAGCATTTCCCTTTGCTTCCCAAATACATTCTCTCTCTCTCGGTCGGAAAAACAGGCCAGCTCTCCTTAGCCTAGTCGTTTTGGTTTAGGGCTTTTTCCCGGAGCGGAAGAGACCCCCATCTCCCCGGGAGCATAAGCAAACAGTTCCGAGAGCCCGCTCTAGAGGCTGAAGCGGAAGGGCTGACAATTAACATTTCCTCTGGTAGGAGAGATCTGCAGGCAGATCGCTCGGGAAGCGCATCGCCCCCTCCCGCGGCGTGCCCTCGCCGCATCGCACGGTGTCTGCTAAGCACTATGCGCTGTTTGCAGAGGAGATTTCTTTCTGGAAGAGCCTGCCCGCTGCCCCGGACCCTGCCCCGCACTGCCCCGGGCACGCTCCGATAGAGCAGCCCGGGGAGGCCCCCAGCACTGCCGTTTGCCCTTTTTACGTCTCCACCGTTCCCCTGCAATCACCTGAAAACAAGCCGCCCTAACTCGCTCAGCGCAGCGCCTCTGCCGCTTGCCTTTCCCTTTCCCTTTCCCTTTCCCTTTCCCTTTCCCTTTCCCTTTCCCTTTCCCTTTCCCTTTCCCTTTCCCTCTTCCTCCCGCCCTGACCTCCCAAACTTTGCTGGTCGGGGCCGAGTCGAGCCCGGCGACCCCCGCACGGCCCCGTACGCCTCTCTGTGCTGGGAGCCGCGAGTGCGTCTCTCCGCACCAAGCCTCCGTGACGAGAAAGGCATCGTAGGCAGCCTATAAATAATTTCCATTATGTTCAGCTGACAGCGCGAGGCGATTAATTTTAATAGCTGTATATTTGCCTGTTTCTCCTAATGCTCTGTAATGAGATGAGAAGCCATCCAACCCCAGATGGCTCCAGCCGCCTCGTTATTTATTTATTTTGTATGTGCGTGTGTGCAAAAGAGGGGCGAAGGGGAGGGGGGGTGGCGGTTCCTGCGGGACCGGCAGCCCCCCCAGAGCTGCCCCTGTCCCCGCTGCTCCCCGTATCGCCCCCGGGACTGCCCGCGGGCCGTAGGAGCCATCATGACACTGCACATTCAGCCGCCCGGGCTTTGCCACTCGTGCGAGGGGCCGTGGCAAGCAGGACCGGGGGCCACCACCGGCTGGGTGTTTCGGGAATATTTATTTATTCTCTCCGGTCGCGCAGAGAGTGACTGCGGGAGCGCCGGGGGCCGATCGGCGCGGGAGTAAATGCAGCGGATCGATGTCGTTCGGGGTGAGGGGCGGGCGAAGGGGACCACGGATCAAAGCCCATCCTATTAACCTAAATTTCGGCTCTGCGTGGCCTGCGGTCCGGGGACAGGCGGGAGGGGAGCGCTTTGTGGGAGCCGGGAAGCGACCACGCCGCCCGCCGCCGGCACCAGCCAGCGACGTGGTGGTGGTGGTGTGTGTGTGTGGCGGTGTGACAAAGCCTCGCCGCGCTGAGCAAGCTGTCCCTCAGCCCAGGCGGCGGGCGGGGGAAGGGAGGGTGAAGGGAGGTTTCGACATGTAGGAACGGCGGAGCGAGTCCCAGATTTGGGGACTCCAAAGCGGGGGAGGGGGAGACGGGGGCATTCCCTGGTAGGACGAGGCTGCTTAACCAGGTGGAACAGCACCGAGGCGAGCACCTGTGTCTTTTTCTAAAAGGCGTGTACTGATAATTACGAGAGTTAATTGCATTGCTTTGAAGGTCATTTGAAGTTACGGGGCTGTATTTTCTTTTCAGGCTAGCAGACAATGCCCGTGCACTGTTTTAAATGTAAATCAGAGGGTATCCGCATAAACCTGTATTGTAGGATCGAGGCGTAATGGATTCACTCCGGCTGTGCCTGAGCTCTCCACAATACAGCTGAGCAGCCGAGCTGCGAGCGCGCCGGGGTTTCTCTGCGGAAACGCAGTTGCCGAAGAACATGAAAAGCATTAAATCGTGACGGGAAGGGGGTGGCGGGGGGAATGCGTTTACGCTCGGGGGTGGGGGGGAATCTCGGGACCGAAAGATGCGTTGCAGCGGCGCAGCCACCCGTCGCTAACAGCCAGGAACTTTCTCACCCCGGAGAGACACGGGGCTGGCGTGTCACGCACCGTGGTACCGCCGGGGACGGCCCCTGGCACCGCTCCTCCCGCGGGCGTGGAGAGGCATCGTCCCTTGTTCCCTGCCATGCCCCATCTCGGGCACGGCTGTTCCCAAAGGCTGCTCGCTCCTGCGGAGCGCCGGGGAAGAAAGGCTGGTCGTCCCCAGGCCCGGAGGACCTTGTTCTCGCCGCCCCCTCCTCGGTGTGGGGCAAGTTCCGGCCCGGCCCATCCAGAGGAATGTGGCATAAGGATGACAGGCCCTTACCCAACCCCACTGCCTCTGAGCCTTCATTAATCGCACCGCCCGGGGCCGCGGCGTACCGCCGAGCTGGCCTGCCATGCGATTAGCCCGACGCCCCGGGGTACGGCTCTTCCCGGCGGCGCTGACAGCCCGCTCGGCCCCCGTTGCCCCCGCTCCGGCACCTGCGAGCAGCTCCGCCGGAGGCGAGGACGTGCGGAGGAGTCCGCAGAAAGCTTTTCTTCTCTCCCCCTTTCCCCACTAATAACAGGGCACCGCTCGCAAGACGCTCGCGCCGCACGGAACAAACGTTCATTGATTTCCACCGCCGGGCTGCGGAGGGACGTGGGGCGCCTGGGGAGCGGGCAGCCGAGCAGTGCCGCGCTCCTGGCCCTGCAAACAGCGGCGGAGAGGGGGCCACGAACCGGGGAGGGACCCGACCGCATCCCAGATGGGAGGGTGTGAGCACTTCCGCGGGGCCGCCTGCAAGGGAGGATGTTCCTCTCCCCAAGGATGTGCCGGTGGTTCGGGGTTGGCTCCCAGAGGAGCAGAGGGGCCGCAGGGCGAGAGGTGGCCGCGGGAGATGCGGTCTGTCCCTTCCCGCGATGCCAGGCCACCCTCATGCAGATCGCTCCGTGTCACCTCCCTGATGGCAACCACCATCCGCCTCTCCAGAAAAGTCGTCAGCCCGGTACCGCCGCTTCCCCCGTTGTCCACGGCAACCGGCGTATCTGATTGAACCTCGTTGTAGGCAGTGACACCCGCGTAATGGATCATCCTGTCAGTGCTTTTTTATCACAGGCATTTATTTTGGTCACGGCTGGTGATAACTTTGGTGTTTATCCCTTGTGTCATTTCGGGCCCTGCCGCGATCTCCCTCCCGGGCGGGCGTGCTGGGTGGACAGTGCTGGCTACTCTGGGACGGCGGCTCCCCGCCCCCCTGTCCGGGAACCGCTGCGAGGGGTGCCCCGATACCCCCCACTACCGCCCTGGGCTTCCGCGGCCCCGGCTGGGGAAGGATCGATCTGTTTGGTTTGGTTTGGTTAAGCGCCCTCCCCCGATCGCCCCGGCCTCCCCGGTGCCGGGTTATCTTGGGTCATGCTGGCGCGGAGCGCCGGGTGCGGTAAGAGGCTCCGGCGGAGCCCTGGTGCAGGAGGGAGCCGGGGGAAGAAAGTGCCGTTCGCAATTCTCCATCAATCCAGACACTTCAAAAGTAAATAAAGCAGGGCAGGGCAGGGCCTCCAGGGAGGGCAGAGAAGAGGCCTCTGACAGGCGATTGTCCAGGGCGGAGCCAGGGCTATTTCCAGCCCGGGAATAACAACACTTGGGCTGCGGTGGCTTCGACCCGCGTGTCCAGGAAAGACCGGATCGGGGTGTTTGTTTTGCTTTTAATTATTATTTTGACGGCGGGCTGACGCAGCGCAGGCAAACAATAACCCCAAGCTGTCCGAGAGGGGCACCGGGGAGCAGCGCCGCCCCAGCCGCGGGGGAAAGAGCCCAGCGAGGGGGCGGGCGCGGGGCCAGGTTCGCTCCCTCCCGCCGAGGTCGGGGCCGGAGCCACGGGGCCGGGAGGAGCCCGCTGAGGCTGCCGGCCGGGGGTGGCCCCGCGGCCCCGCAGGGAGGCAGCGGGAGGCGGCTCGGCGGGCGGGGAGGGCCGGTGAGAAGCAGGACCGGGGCCCCCGGCGCGCTTGCGGGCGGGGGTGTGGGGAGAGGCCGCCGCTCTTATCTGGGTCACTGGGGTTAGAGGGAGCAGCTGATAGAAACAGAGGAGCTGAGCTCCCGCTGCTGCAGAGATAGAGCCGCGATATGGGCCAGGCAGGCACCGAGCTGGAGGAAGGGCGGGAGGGAGGGAAAGAGGGAGGAGGAGGCGGCGGCTCGTTCCGGCTCCCGAGCCGAGCCCAGGTGCGCTGTGGTTTCCCTGCGCTCAGCGCTGTGCTCGGCGGCCCCCCTTCCCTCGCTCCCCATCCCCCGTCCTCCTCCCCATCTCCCTCCAACGTTTAACCCTTTCCCACCTCCGCGGGGCTTGAGGCTGAGGCGTGCGTTGGCCCGGCCGCGTCCCCTGCGGTTCCCCACTCCCTCCGTGGCAGAGACTGATCACGGTGGGGGAGAAGCGAGGGGGGGCCCGGGGGGGTTGGCCTTGTGCTGCCGAGCACCGCCCTCGGGCAGCTCCCGGGACCCGGCTTTGTACACACACACACACTCGCACACACACACACACCCAGCTGCGCTGAGCCGAGCCAGCCCCGGGGCCAGCCCCCGCCTGCCGCTGCCGCTGCCCGTGCGGCCGATCTCGGTTACAGCCAGCCACCCAGCGGGGTTGGCTGCTGCAGCCGCCGCCTTCCTCCTCCCCGGTCCCCGCCGCCCTTTTCCTTCCTGCTCTGGTTGAGCTGCCCCGGAGCTCCCCTGGCTTGCCGGCGGCGGCCAGTCCCCGCTCCCGGGCCGCTGCCGGCGGGGAGGCGGATGCGGAGCGACCGGCTAGGGGAAGGGCTCTCCGAGCGCCCCCATCGCGCGCCCAGCCCTTTAATCAATTTCACCCTATTAATTATTAATTTTACGCCAGTCAAGCTTGCCCAGGAGGAGCGAGGAGGGGGAGGGGAGGCTGATGTCAGTCGGAGGCGGCGGCGGGGCCGTGTGCCAGGCTCCACGCTCAGCCGCGGCCCAGCAACTTTCGGCTCCGCTGGCTCGGGCAGCTCCGTTCGCCGAGAACCGGGGGAGGCGGCGATTCCCATTCCGGTGAATGATGCGGTCCCCCCCTCGCACACACATCCACACACGCTCTCCCTCTCTCTTTTCCGCTCCCTCCCCTTCTCTCCCCGCCCGCCCCCCGTGTAGACACATCCATACAAGGGCCCATTGCATCGTAGCGATGATGGATCGTGCCTAGCGGGGGTGATTTGGTGTTGATCGCATATTATCACGGGCAGGTTGGACTGGTTGCTGATGGACGGCTTTCTAGCAAGCCGCTCCTTCCGACGCTCGGGGAAGCAGCTCGATCGAAAAAGCAGCTTGCTTTTAACTCCTTCTCTCACCAGCATGCGTAGGGCAAAGCTTAGCATCTGTCACAACAGCTCTCCGGATAGCACTTTTCCCTCCTCCCATTCCATTTTCGCCGCGGCAGCCCCGCGCCGGCCGGTTCTCCCCGGCACCGGACGAGCACCGGGCAGGTTTGGAGGGGATGGCGGCGAGGGCTACCCCGGCTCTTCCGCGGGCGAGCTGCCTGCCGGGGGGCGCAGTGCCCTGGAGGAGAGAGATGTACCTGGGGGTCCCCACAGACGCCCGGGGAGAGCCCCCAGCCCGCCGCCCGGGCTGGAGAGATCTGCTCTCTCTCCCTCGCCTCCTTCTCGCCTGTTTTTTATGTAAGTTCCTGCAGATACAAAGGCGGTTTCGTAATGCCTCCCGTCTACGAGGACCGGGGACCTTGGCTAACCTTTCGAAAAACTGATTGCAAGTGCCTGGTAGCGGCCCGCACTGGCCGCACAGGGCACCAAGGGAGGGTTAGCGTTTCGGTGGCAAGCACCGAGGTAGCCATGGACCCCCTGCGAAAGGCCTGCTCGTAGCCTGCCTCCTCAGAAACGCTTCGTGCGAACGCTTATTCTCTGGCGAGAGAGGAGGGCGGTGGAGGGGAGGCTTAACCCTTTCGCTCCGCGCCGCCAGCCGCCTCCCAGCTGCCCGCCCGCTCCGAGTCGCGCCGTGCCGGTCAGACCCGGGCTCGGGGCAACTCCGCCGGAACGAGCTCGGTCGCTGCCTCGGGATAAACTGCCTCTTCTCCTCGTGATGGTCAGGACGGGGAGACACGAATTATATTTTTATTTGTTTATTATTTATTTAAATTTAATTTTCCTTTATTTATTTTATTTTTTTTTTTTTTCCACGGGACTCGAAAGCGATGGTGCAGCGAGCTGCCTCCTTATCTCGCTCTTCACTGCTAGTTTAACTCCTTCCGCCAGGCCCAGCACAGGTTCCTCGGGCCGGGGATTGTTTTCTGTTTGGAAACTGGAGAAGGGGGGAGGCTATCGGCAGGAAAGCAATAGCTCGCTCTCTCTGGAGAGCTGCTCTCCAACAGGCAGCGCCTTGAAATCTATTTAAAGAGAGGGAAAGGCGGGGGGGGGGGGGGGGGAAGAACAAAGGGGGAGGAGGAGGGGGCCGAACCAGAGCCAGCCAGAGACGGAGAAAGCGATGGATCAGCCGGTTTGCAGCGTACATCAAGCTATCACATCTGTATATGCTCCGATCGATGAAAAGGATGGATAATATTTGTCAGCTGCAGACCTTTTTCTTCTCACTTCCCAAGGAAAGGACGGGGGTGGGGGGAAGAGAGGTAATAGGGAGTTTCAAGGCCAGAGGCACTTCCTGGTACAGCCAAATAGAAAAGAAAGGCTAGGGATTATTATTAATTATTTTTATTATTCTGCAGCCGTCAAAAGGACGATCAGGGGACCGTGCAGCCCTCTCTGCCTGCTTCTTCACACTCTCACTCCTTTTCCCCCTCCTTTTTCTTTCTTTTTTTGCTTTTTTTTTTTTTTTTGACTCTGGTTTGTTGCAGAGCTCCAAATATTTAACCCTTTGCTTGAGGCTTGAGGTTCTCTTTCACAAAAGAAGAACATGAAAGCCTTGGACTGAAAGAAGAAAAAAAAAAAAGAAGAAAAGAAAATAAAAGAAAAAATACAACACAAGCTCAGCGAGAAGTCAGTAAAACGCACCGTTACACACACAGTGATATGGTTTGGCTTTAGGGAAGACGAGGGGAGGGAGAAAGCACGAGAGAGACATACACCACCACCCCCCGGTTCTGCCAGCCCCTCGCCTGGTGCCTGCAGTTGCACTCTGTACTCAGTACATAGTTCCCACACATGGTCCACATTTTGCACAGCAGCAGCGTGTTTCCTCTCGGTCTCTCATTGCTGCTCTCCGAGCAAAGGAAATAGAAGAGAGAGAGAGGGGTTTAGAGGAAGTTAAAAATCAGACGAGCTGAGAAAAGACTCTGTGTTACACACATCCTGAATGAAAGCGAAAGCCCAGCATTTCGGCCCTCTGAGCGCCAAGCTCTCACCTCCATAGTAATGTCACTAACATCCACATTGGACACACCACAGCAATCACTCACAGCCGGAGAGACGGGCTCTCGGGCGCTCACAATAGCCGGGCTGGTTGTGGAGCCCGCCGAAGGAGGCCGGCTGCCCACTCGCCTCCTGCTCGCTCACCGGCGCGGCTGCAGGGCCGCAGCTGCACGCAGGGAGCGCCCCGGGGGAGCCGGGCTCCTTCCTCACCACCGGGGGATTCTTCTTCCCTGGAAATGGGGGTGCTCGGCAGCTAAGCCATGCGTGCAGAAATGTCGATGTCCTACCCATGCTCGACGTTTACTTTCCCAGGGCATCAAGCATCCCTGGAGGGGTGATGGGACGGGTGGACGGGCTTGGGACAGGGATGCTGGGTGTGCTGGGTGAGCTCCTGGAAGGTCACCACCATTCTCTGCACTGGGGTCCACCCCAGGCCTGTGATCCGCTGTTCTCCCCTTGCTTGGAGAGCTGGAAGACAGGGTGCCGGAGCGGAGTGTGCTGCTGGGAAACCATTATCCAGCGTCCTCCTTTTCTTCTCCCTCTAGGCCCTGGCTCCGTCCCCGCCCGCCCCTGAGCCGGGATCAGCCAGATGATCCTCTGGCCGTCGGCTGAGTGGCAGCCGCTTCGTGGGTAGCATTAGGGCTCGGCCACTCCGCGCTCCCGTGACCCCGCCGTGTCTCTCTCCCTCCATCGCAGCCTCTCCGAAGCTCAGTGCCCCATCAGCTCTCGCTGTGTGATATTTAAAAGAAGGGTTGCATTCTCCCCAATAGAAGCCCACTCGTTTCCTTGTTGCCAGGAACAAAGCGTACATTCAGAGGGGTGGCTGTTGACGGCTCCCTCTGTATAGCACTGGAAAGCGGGTGGCCTTTGGTTACTGGCAAGGAAAATTCTAATCAGGGTGCTTGTAAGCGGGGCTTTATAGAAGCTTAGTTACAAAAGGCTTACACCAGAGTAATGCAATAACTATAATAACAGCCAGGGAGCCCTAAAGAGGGTGGAATGTGCTTGTGTCTGGATGATTTTCCCCGCTCGCACAGAGAGGGACTGTTTACCGCGAGTGCCATTAAGTATCGCTGGAAACTCACCAACCGCAGACTTATTTCAATATACTTTATTGTTGAATCTGCTCTAAAAGCAACTTGCTTCGGACGACTTCTAGATCGTCCTAGAGGAGAAGAGGAGAGAGGCCACCCTCGGATACTGGAGGAGGCTCTGAGCACAGGGGTGGTGCCAAGGGTGAGGGAGCTGCGAGCCGGGGCCCGGCCAGGTCGGGCTGGCCGGAGCGCGTTCGGGCGGGCAGTGCCGCTGCCGAACAAAGCGGCGAGCAGAAAAGGCCCCCTGAGCTCAGCGTCACAAAGGTGCCGGCCTCCTGCCCCCGGAGGTGTGTACGCAGCAACGACCACTCCGCGGCCCTCCTCGGCTGTCTCGGCCGATAAGGGCGTGAGGACCCAGAGGGACACGGTGGGAAGGAGGGGAGGAAGCCAGCATCGCCCTCCTGGCACTCCGGCCGGCGCCCCGGGCAGCGGTGACCCCGCTGTTCCGGCTCAGCCGCTCCGGCTTGACGAGGCTAATGGGATCAGCCGCTGCCTCCGCTGCCGTGTGTTGAATTTTCCAACCTCTCCGCCCAGCCCCGATGCCCGCAGTCCCTCGGCCAGACTCAGCTGCTGCTTGGCCGCCGGCGAGGGGCCGCGGCTCCGGAGGGCAGGAAATGGCTTGGCCGGGGAGCCGGGGCGGTCACCCCGCCCGGCCGCGATCCCGGCGAACGGCGACGGCCGGCTCGGGCTGCGCCGGGAGGCGCCCCGGAGACCGCGGTGGCCCCGGGCGGGACGCGTGAAGCGGGCAGAGCTCCACCACCAACCTCCCATTACCAGCCTCCCCCGGCACCCCCGAGCAGACTTTGCAGCGCTTTATTTTAACGGAACAACAGAGAGCGGCGAGCAAACTGCTGCTCCGCGCAGGGCAAGAGAAATGGGTTTTTAATAGGCAAGGTCGGCGTGCTTGGCAGCCGGCCATCGCGGCCGGGGAAATAAACAAACAGAGGAGCTGCAACTTCAGGTCGGAGCAGAAGTTGCGCTCCCGGCGAGATGAGCCCGCGGCATGGTCCTGGGGGCGAGTATGCAGCCGCGTACGGAGCCGCCGCGGAGAGCATCTCCGGTCCCCTGACCCCTCACCTCGGCCCCGCTGCCCCGGGACAGGAGCGGGGCTGGGGCAAGCAACCCCCCTGGGCTGCCGGGCGCGGTGCCGGCGGGCTGGCAGCGGGCGGAGGGCAGATGGCCACCCTTGTTTATCGCGTTCCGGCGGTGCCGCACGCCTAACCGCTGCTGTGCGGCACGGCCGGCCCCGGAGAGGCAGGAAGGGAGAGGTGAAGGGAGCGGGAGCGGAGCCTCCCGATCGTGAAGCGGCAATACGGCGTCTGCCGGAGGGTTTGCAGCCGTGCCCGGGGGTTCCCGCTCCCTCCGCCGCCGGGGCTCGGACGTGTCGGCCCCGCTGGCCGCACCGCGGGGGCGCCGCGCTCCCGCTCTGGCGGCGCATTCCGGGCTCGGTGCCGAGCACTCTCGGCTGCCGCGCATCAGCCGCCCCGCTGCCTCCCGCCGCCGCCTCGCTCACTGCCGGCTCTGCAGGCGGCAGGGCAGAGCTGATCCCGCAGCCTCTCCAGTGGCGCTGGCCCCGACTGGCCTGCACGTCCCCCTCGAGGAAGAGCCCGAGCAGGGGCTGGGGGGGCTGGGGTCCGCTGTTCCCATCACTCTTCCCAAGCCTTTCTGCAGCGCCGGCCGCCGCAGGCCCACACGGGGGGAGAGGCGGCCCCCGCCTGAGTAGGGGTTGTGCAGCCCCTCAGCTCGCAGAGGGCTCGGAGGGGGACACCACTTTTGCTAACAGGGCAAGAAAAGCCGCAGCTCTCCCGGGTCAGGAAGGACTCTGCATGCCCTCAGCAGAGGTGGACGAAAGGAGCAGTGTCAGGAGAGCCGAGAGCGAAGTCCAAGCCTGGGGAAGCTGGACGAGAGCTCGAGAAGAGGCCGGCAACACTCGCCCCGGCGGTCACAGACCTTTCTTTCCCGGCGTGGCGGTGGCAGGAGAGGAGCTCTTGACGCTGCCATGATTCCCACCGTAGCACGGCCCGAGCTGGGGCCTCGGTACGCCGGGAGGAAGAACGGGAGCGAGCCGCGCCCCTCGAGTTTCCACGGAGCCGAGGCCTTGGCTCCCCGGGGTAATACACCGCCACCATCATCTCTCGGCAACATCACGGCAGAGGGGAGAATCCCCCCGCTGCCGTCACCCCACGCCGCTCCCCGCAGCTGGACACAACGGGACGGGCGGCGGGCAGGGCGGCGGCCGCTGTCAGCGGCGCTCCCGCTGCTCACTGCCCGGACAGCTGCCAGGCTTTTGGCAGATCGCTCTGCAGACGGCTCCCAAGGACTCCTGCAAGGGCTGAGACGGGTCACGGGGAATAGCTGGAGTGCTATAGGCCGGGCTAAAGCACGGCGGATTCGAGCCAGGGAGAGAGGGGACCGGCCAGGGTGGAGAAAAGAGAGAGGTACAAAGGCCCGGGGGGGGCGACGGGCAAAGCCACCAGCCTGCAAAAATGCTGAGCTGGCAGCATGCCGAGGAGCTAGGGAGCACTGCAGTCCCGCCAGCCAGGGAAGGGAACATGAAGAAGCAGCGTGAATGGGGCAAAGACTGTTTCTTACAGACCTGGTGTGACCTATCGTTAAAAAATCTGGCTTCCCCTTCTAGTGCCAGGGTGTACCTGCAGGGTAGTCTCTGCCTTTCTGTCTCTCGTCCCATTATTCCACTACAGTCGAATCCTTCTGTTGTGACCTACAGCAGCTCTCTGATTTATTTTTAATGCGTTCCGATTCCTGTTCCGTTGTCAAGAGATGCATTGAGATTCATTTTCCATCCCTGCTTTTCATACTTCTGTTCTGCTGGAGGGACCCGCCAATAGAGTTTAATTCGATTTGATATGATTTAATGAACACCTTTATCTTTTGTTTTTAGCAGAAGGATAAATAATACAACTGCATTCAGCTTTTGCTAAATCAGACATGTTTCCCACCAAAATCCTATCTGGTGACACACACTCACTGTAACATTTCATTAACAACCTCCCTGATTTATTGATTTTTAATATTTGTATTAAATGTTGTGTAAAATTGAACTCAGGCGTTAGAAGAGATTGTGCAAGTCACAAGACATGACTCCTACTTAATTGTTATTTTTTTTTCGGTCCTGGAACAACAGTTGGAAAGAGGCCAGCAGGAGGGAAAAAAAAATTAAAAATAAATTCTCCGGGGAGGGAGGTGAGGGGAATAAAGGGCAGTACCCTGGAGAGTGCGGGGGAGATGGAGAGAAAGTGCAGCCCTGAGGGAGGGAGGGAGGGAGGGCAGCAGGGCCTGGCCGACGCTCCGCCGAGCTCCACAGCCCCCACAGGCCCCTCGGGGGCCGCCCCAGCGCCCCGGGCCGGGGCGGCCACCCGGCTTCCCCCGCTTTCCCTGCTCGCTCGTTCCGTATCGCCTCCCTCCCTCCTGCTCCATATGGTTTCTCCCCTCCTCCTCTTCTCCCCCCTCCACGTTGCCTCCGTGACTCTCCCCACTCCACGCTACTTCTCCGTTCCCAGGGGGAGAGCTTCCCCGCCGAGGCGTGGAGAGGCCCCGCGGCCCGACCCGGCCCGGCCCGGCTCGGCCCGGCCCGGCTCGGCCCGGCTTGGCTGCAGTCTGAGGGGCTCAGCCGGGCCAGCATGCACCGTGCAGGGCGAACGGGAACAGCAGGGCAAGACTGGGAGTCAGGAGAGAGCCGTGAGGAGGGGTGCCAGCCAAAACTCCCGGCCAAATTGTTTCCCGGGTGTGCGGTAGAGGAGCCTGAAGAAGTTAATTCCCCCCTCTTTCTCCCCTTCTTGTTTTCTTTTTCTCTCCTCCCCTTCTCGCCCCACCGCCCCCGGCCGCCACCAGGAATACGAGGCATTCAGAGATCAACATAATTCACCTGCATCAAAAAAAACCTTTCGAGCTATAAACTAGCGGCTGATCCTCCGCTTAGACTAGTGTTTAGCCGTTCATGCATCATGAGTGTCAAATAAATGCCTGATTGAGGCCCTCAGCGGAGGAATTAGCTTTCCTTGTGCTGGAAATGCATAATAGAGAAAGTGCTGAGGCATCCTCCCCGGAGTTAGCTCGGGCTTCGCTCCCTGCTCTCCTCGTTTCGGGAGTTTTCCCTCCCTCATTCTGGGTCCGTCCCCCCTCCCCACCCTCTAACCCCCCCTTATAGCTCGCCCTTATCAGCGTGCCCAGCTGGCCAGGGGCGAGGGAAGCCCTCCGGTGTGTCCCGGACCGAGGGGTCCGGCTGAGGGCGAGAGGAGCAGCCGAGCATCCCTCCCATTGCCCGGGGCCCTGCGGGGGCACCGCGGGGAGCGCTGCCTCGTCCGCCCGAGGGCGGAGACGGAGGCGGAGGGAGCGGGGAGCGGCGGGGGGATCCCCTCGGCGAGCTCCTTGCCGCTTGGCCGCCCTTCCGCGCCGAGGGCCTCATCCTGCCGGCGGGTACGACCCAGCCCCGATGTTTGGTGGCGAAGGGGGCGGGGAGGGGGAGGCTGGAGAAGCGCTTGGCTCCGGCGCCCCGGCCGCCCTCCGCAGCTCCGCGCCGGGCCAGCTGCCCGAACGGGTCCGAAGTCCCTCCGGGCAGGGGACGCCGGCAGAGCTGGGCAGGCGGCCGAGGCACACAGGGGTTAACCGCGCCGCGGCCAGGAGGAGCAGTTAAAGTGCACAGGCTGCAGATGCTTTTCAGGCCTCGATGTCTACCGTTTTAAATTAAAAAAATGCACCCGGCCCGACCATGCACCAGTGACCTGCAATTTCCCCTTCTTTTCAAACTGAAATATGGCCAAACTATCTTCAAGTTAACTTAGGGGCTGGGGGCGGGGGAGGTGGGAAGGGCGGGGGTAGGAGGAAATCGCTCTGGGTTGAGATCTCTGTGTCAAGTTTCATCCCCTCCTGACATGTCTGGCTCCGTGCCAAAGTCCTGAAAATGGAAAATTGGGGAAGGGCGGGCTGTGGGGGGTGGGTGGAGGAGCGGGGGGGTGGGGGGAGCGGGCCAGAGCTCTCGGCGGAGCGGCAGTAGCGAGAGGCTCTGGCCAAGAGGGATGCATGAACGAGCCCGTGTGAGCAGAGCGCGGCGGCATCTTCCGCCATCCATTCCGCCGCCCAGGCGCGTGGAAAGCCGCCGGCCGCTGCCATTGTTACCGGCGGGCGATGCAGGGACCGGAGCCGCCGCTCCGGCGAGAGATAAATAGCCCCTGACAGCGCCTCTTCGCACCCACAGCTCGGCAGATCGGATTCGGTGGACGGCCGCAGGTCTGTGTCGCTCCCTTTCGCGGGAGTTCCTTTAAATCACGGCTCCACTCCCCCCTCACCTCTCCCGGGGGATGTTCCCGACCGTCCCCCACACAGGGCGGGAGCCCCGCCGCCCTCCCCTGCTCGCTCCCCCTCCCGCAACCGCTGCGGCCCCGCTGCCCCGGCTCGGCGCCACCGGCCCGGCACGGAGCTCCGCCGGGGGAGGGGGAAAACTCTCTGGTGAAATACTTTCGGCACGCTGCGACTTTGCCAGGAGGGGTCTTAGCGTCGGATCTTTTGTCTTGGGGACTTCGGCTCCGTGCCCCGGAGCGGCTGGCGGCTCTCCCGGGAAGAGCCTCTGGGCAAAGCGCCGGGGAGTCCTGGCTTGCCGCCGCGGGCAGCGGTGCCCCGGACCCTCGCTGCCAGCGCCCGACCGGCACTTCTGCAGGCTCGCCCGCCTCCCGGTTCCCCTTTCCAGCCACAGGAGCCGAGGGGCTGGGACCTGCCCACCGGAGCCCCGTACCCCGCCCCGCGACGCCCATGGGTGGTGACACTGGCCCCAGATGGGGACTGGGGGGGCGTGTGTCCCTCGCCGGCCGCGGTGCCCCCCTGAACCGGCCATCCCGGAAGGAGGAGCAGGGGACAACTCCGGTAGCCAAGGCGCTACTTTGCAGCTGCTGCTCTCCCCTGCGCCCGGCGGCCGGGAGCGTGCGTTCTGGAGCCCCCTGGCACCTCTCGGGGCCGCCTTGCCCGGGGACACCGGCGAGTGCCGCATCCTACGCGGGCGCCTGCGAGCGGCTCGGCGTGAGGCGATCCCGGACTTTATTTTTTTCCGTCATCACTTTCCTCCCCCCGCCCCAGCCAGGAGCCGGTGTGCGTGTGTGCAAGAGGAGATTATAGCCAGCTCGAGTCATTATTTCCAGGCCGACTGCCGCGGGAGTCTCTCCCAGGTGGAGCCGGTGCTGGGAGCCCGTACCCGCGGAGACAAAGGCCGGAGGCCGGGGTGCGAGCGGAGCCTCGCTGCGCCGACAAGTGCGGGCTCGGCCGGTCCCGGTGCGGCCCCCCCGCCAGCCGCGGGGCTCTGCCGGGGCCGCGGGGCTCTGCCGGGGCCGCGGGGCTCTGCCGCCGCTCCGGGGAGCGCGGACTATGTTTTCCGAGTTACATTTGTTACATTTCCGAGTTACATTTTCAGTTATGCGGTATCTACTTTTAGGCGATTGTTTTCCCTTTCCACTTGTTTGTCTCCTGCTAGCCTCGTAAACTGCCTCATGATTTATTACCTAGGCTAAGTGCTTAATTTGTGAATATGAAACAGATTAAAAGGAGATCGGCGTATTTTAGCAGTCAGGCCAGAGCAAAGCCCGGCAGCTGTTTCGAGTTTGTAGGCATCTCCAGCCTCGTGTAAGCAGCCCAGTCTGCTAGTGATCAAGGGGGTATCCCCGGGCTCTCTCCGAGAGGCCCACCGCCGCTGGATCTCCACGAGTGCTGCCGGAGCGGAGACCGCCACGGGATGGCCGCTGTGGGCTTTTCTTGGGGGGACAGACCCACGACGGATGCCGTCCGTCAAAGCGACACCCGTGGCTCTGGGATTCAGGAGCGGCTGCGTCCCCGCCACAGGCGGGCTCTGCCGGAGGAGGGCCCAGCAGGCACGCAGGGGGTTAACGACGACTCTGCCCTCTCCTTCAAAGGACTCACTCGAGATAGAGTAAATACGGTCGGGGCGGGGGGGATGTGTGTGTGTGCCGCTCGGGCCACATGATGCAAAAGTAAGACAAGCACACTTCGGAGAACAAAGGCTTCCTACCCCCTTCCTCCCCCTCCCCCCCAAATCTGTCTTAATTCTGCAAGTAAACTTGAGCAGCTATAAAACAAAGGCGAACGATGAAAGTTATAGCCAAGGGACAATCAAAATAAATACCTTTGATGCAGTCCAAGCACGCACTTGGTATTTTCTGGAGCTCCCTGCTACCCCCAGGCAGCCAGGATATCGCAGGCTCTTCCCAGGACAGAGATGACTTGCACGGCCGGAGTTTTGGCTCGGGCTGATGTAGGCCACGTTTCTCAGCCCGGAAAACAGTTCCCGGGGCCAGCACCACGTCGTAGCCCAGGGCGAGGCAGGCAGGGCAGGAACGGGCCGTGCCGTCGGGGCTGGGGCCAGGGATGGCAGCAGCGGGACAGGGCTTCTCCGGGTGTCCCCCGGGCTAAGCTAGCCGGGAGGACTGCGGCGCCGAGAGACATCCCGGTGAGACGTGGCCGGGTCCCCGAGAGGATGTGCAGCACGGCGTGGGGCTGGGAGCGGTGTCCGAGCTATGCCCCTGCCCCCGGGAGCCCGACGGGAGCCGGCTTGGACGGTCTGTCCCCCGGTGATGGCCCCGGCCCCCAGATCAAGCAAGTGACCTCCCAGCCCGCGCCCCCTGCTCCCGACTGCCGTGTGCTTGCAGAGCTGACCAGCTGCCTTCATGCTGCTCACCAGCACCCTGGAGCGATTCCCATCCCCGGTGTCTGTCCCACCGACCTCCGCCTTTTCCCTCTGCTCCCCTCCACTCCCCTGGCCTTTGGAGGAAGTTTTAATGCATCAGGGACGGCAGAGGAAGCAAAAGGGCACAGCAACAAACCAGCTGCCTGTGCAGCCCTGCAAGGAGAGGTTCTGCTGCTGAGCCCAAAAATCAGAGACAGGCAAAAATCTGTAACCTGCCCTGTACCTCTGAGCGCTGCTTGAGGAGCAGGAGCAAGAGCACTGTGCCAGTCCTGCTGGAGCACAGCACAGAGCTAGATAAATGATTCGTGTGCCCTTGTTGCACCAGAGCAGTTGCTCTGGTCCTCCAAAAGTGGCTGGTGTTGGCACAGGGAAGGTGAAGGAAATGGGGGTGGACTCTAGGCAGACCATGGGGAAGAGGTGTGGTGTGGCACATGCTTGGGCAGGCTGAGCCCTGGTCTGCCTGGGAGCAGGAGAGCAAAAGATGATGCATATGGCATTCAGAAAGATCCCTCTGTGCGTGTGTGTGTATGAAGATGTCAGAGTAACTCTTGTTTGGGGAAAACTGAATATAAACTGTGGTTTGGAAGCAGTCCTGTAAGTATGTGTGAATGAGGGCTTGGGGATACCCTCTCCCATGCCAAGGAAGCACCTGAAAGAAGAATGCAAGAATGAGACAACAGCAGATATATGTGTGTCTATGCAAGTCTTTTAGGCTGGATTGAGACAAGGCCCTTCTTCCATATTTCGGACAAGATTTGTGGCAAACAAATACTAAAACTCATTTCCCAGGGGCCTGATGGGGTTTGGGTGTAGTTGACTCATCCCTGCCATGTGAGGGGAGAGATATTGCATAGGTATTATATACCACCACTATTCCTAGCCCTGAGCCTTGTTGTTCACTATCTGAAGGCAGGACTGAAACTTTTGAGCAACCTGAAGAGCAGTTGGCAAAAACGGCCCCAGGGTCTCCACATGTCCCTGTAGGTTCTGCATGGAGCCGCTCTCTGACTGGTACATCCAGCATTTAGAAGGGAGAGAAAACACAGCCTTGTGTTGTGACGGTAACATACATCACCTTTCAAGCAGTATGCATAACAAGAAGATGGAAAACCAGACAGTAGCAGTGAAAAAGGAAAGTAATCCTTTCCAACTTTTTGGCCTGGCCTTTGCAGTCATCCCTACCTCAGGGAGGGCCGTGGTCACAGTGTTAAGCCTTGGTTATGCAGCTGAAATTCACCGTGCTTAAAGTCACCTGGTCCCTTGAGCACTCTTGTAAAACACTCCAAGGTCCCATAGAAAATGGTTTGTGTGTACTTGATATGTGGATTTTTTTCCAACAGTGCATTGTGCCACTTTCAGCCTGATCCTGGCTGGCTTTCACTGAATTAATGCCTGGATGGATCTAAGTCCCAGCATCTCAGGCCAAGGTGGTTCTGATAGGCTTCCCACTGCTGTCCCCTTGTGCTCCAAAGGCATTTTAAAATCTCCATGGAAGTGCTGTTATGTGGTGATGGCTAAGCCTCAGAAACAAAGGAGTGGAGAACATTACTAAAGCAGAATGGGCAAACCCCAGTGGCTTGGAGCAGTTGGCTGGTACACCAAAAGGTATGCAAGCTTCTTCAGTTTGGAACACAGGTACACCCCAGGCCCCTCTTATATCCCCAGCCCTTTGCTGCCTGTCTTAATTCTGCAAGAAGTGGCAGGCTGCAGGCACCCAATCCCCACCAGCCTGCAGCCAGTCTTGCAGCCAGGCTTACACCTTTGATGTTCTCCCAGTTACAGTTCGTCAAATCTTGTCTCTCTTTTTCACTGTTTTGACATCTCACCACCCTCAGAACACTTCTGAGAAGGGGAAAAAATATTTCAAACGTCCTTTGTCATTGAAAATTCTTAAAGACCACTACATGACCACCTAAACGATGCCTTCATATTCTTAGAAACACTATTTATGCCGCCCGTCTTGTTTTTGTGGGGTGGACTCTGCCTTGCACCATCTAATGTACTGTTCCTATTATCAAAATATAAAACAGTAAGGCGAGGTTTTGGACTAGAGTAAGGCTCAGGACACATTGACATAAATAGGGGGATCAATGTATGCTAAATTTGAGTAGTATTTCATCTTTCCAGGTTCACAAATGTTGTGTGATGTGCCAGGAACTTTTGAGTGCTGGGCACTCTGTAGGCACAGAAGACAGATTGCTCCTGCCTGCCCCAAAAATGGAAGAAAATCTCTAAAGTCTATAGAGGCAGATGACCACGAGTGCTTTGATGGTGGTACAGGGAGGCAGGTGAGCTCCTGGACTTAGTCATGGGCTCCTTTGCAATGTCTCACCAAGGCCACCACTCCCAAAGTCTGTGTCCTGTGGTTAGAAGGGAACAGTGTGTATTTGTGTGTGTGTGTTCATGTGAATGTAATTGTGTTTCTACATAATGTGGATTATCTTTCTTTTGGCAGCAAATCTGTTCAGGGGTTTAGATAAAAAGATAAATCCTGCAGCCGTTCCCTCTCTGGGAAAGGACATGGCTTCCATCACTTTCTCTGCTCCTTTTTCTGAGCAGTTCCTAGCTCAGCATCTGATATCACCTTGACAGCCTGCTCACTCTCAGCATGACACTCCCACATTAGGAATGGGGAAAAATGCATGGAATAAGGCACAGCAGGTGGGGTGTTGCTTGGATGAACAGGAAGAGAAAGGAGCTAGGGTACAGGGTGCAGAAGGACCCCCCAGCATCATTTTCCCATACGGTACTGATGTGAGGATTATACTTCCACAGCGTCCCAGGAAACTCTCCTGACAGGGAGAACAGGTGTGCCATAGGTGCAGGACACCTAATGGTCTCCCTTCTTTGGAACCCTGGTAGAACTGCTTGGCTTAGTGTGAAGGCAACCTTGTCAGGAAAGAGAGCTCCATTGATTTAAATGCAGAATTACCCTCCTGCAGTTCTAATTTCCCAGGCGAGGGCCATGCAGGCTCTGAAAACATGAAAGTTGTTGATGTATTGGTTCAATTAATTTTTAAAATAAGTTTGAATGCCATTTGTTTCAAATTTGATAGGAAAGCACTGTAGATTTTTGCAAGCAAAGAGTGAGGTGAGCGTGGATGGGGTGTGTATTTTGCATGGCCTTGAAAACAGGGCTTAAACGTTGCATTCATTTAGTAGCAGACCTCTGCACAGGGACAAGTGAGGCCCGTGGTGAAAGAAAAAGACCTGAACATCTGTATTTGCTAAGTGGCACCGGGAGCAGTCAGCCAGCTCACAGAGAAGGGCAGACAAGGGGGTGTGAGGCCCCACTGAGACTGCTGGGTCCCTGGTGCTTTTAAAAGGAAATAATAGCTTGTGGGGGAACCCTTTCTGGTGGCCTTGGCTCTCGTGACCCCCCTCTGATGTATGATATTTAAACAAGGAAATGTCAACATTGGTTTTTACACATACAGCCTTGTTCTGCTCTCCATGAAAAGCATTGGCAACCCCCTAAGAAAGTTGGAGGGGAGCAGACCCCAAAAGAGTTGCTCAGACCCAGATACTGTTGGCTGCAGCAGCCTGGCAAGGAGCAAGTGCAGGATGTCATGAGTGGCTGGGCAACGTGTGCTTGCAGGTAAATTAGACAGAAGAGAAGCAATCCCATCCTGCAGTATGCAGTGCCTCAAAGCTGCAGGTCCGATGGTTTGAATGATTATTGCTTTTTAAAATTATAAATCACATTTTTGTACAGCAAGTGAGGATAATGTGCTGCTTACTAGAATTAAGTGCAACTCAAGGGTGTTTTGTTATAACAAAGGTGACTTCTCTGTGCTCGCTTTTTCATAGTCAGGTCTAATGGAGAGTTTGATTTGAACCCAATGGCTATCTAGCAGTGGTTCTGGAAAGGAGTAATGCTCATTGTATGAGAGGATATCCATAAACTGGGCCATCAGATGTGTCTTCTGATATATGTGTCCTCTGAGGTAGGAAAGTGTAAGTCATAGGAAGAGAGGGCAAGTGTGTCTGACTCATAGTAAAACGAGGGCACGTGGAAAGTATAAACGAAGGGAGGGCTGCTACTAGTAGGACTTGAAGGCTGTGCTATGTGTCATGGGAAAAATAATTTAGGCCTATGGATAATTTATGATTAAAGGGGCAGATGTGGTGCAACTGCATAGTGCAAAATGTGAGATGGGACAAAAGCATAGAAGAAACTTAACCCTTGATCCTGTGCTGTCCCTGTCCTGGTGTTGGTTTATGCAGGCTGGGCCTTGACAGGTAGCAGCCTCAAGGTTCTCTAATGTAATGTGAACTTCATCACTTAGCATAAAAAACGTAGTTACACTGGTTTTACGCTCTGCCACCGCATTCCCTGATGTAGTGGCAGAATAAGTGGCTCTGTGCAAATGGAGAATCACTCCTATATGGGGACCAGCTCTCCTGGGCAGGTCCCAGTTACTTTCCCAGTGGGAGGGGACCATGGTGCAGGCCCACTAAGCTCGCTGGGAGACCAAGTGAGCTAGAAGATGCCAGTCTGATCGCCCTTGGTAGGAAAAGCACCTTTGGTCTGATGCATGACCATGACCAACCTGAACTGGAACCATGAAAAAAGACCTATAATTTGTGAGGAAAATAAATAAAGGAGTGTTGCTCAGGTGTGACTCCTGCTAGGAAGCACAGATAGTGTATGAAGCTGAGGCTCAGCCATTTCCTAGAACGTGTCTATCCTACTTGATTTTCTGCTTTTGAGGATATAAATAATATGAAAAGAGATTGTTGGGTCAGACTATTTCATCCTTGCTGTACAAAGTCCAGCACAATGCAGTCCCAGCTACTGCTGAGGTTTTTGGAAGCCTGTCTCACCAAATAATCCAGGGCATTTTGGCTTCAACTCAAGCCACCCCTCAGGCAGAACAAAGTCCAGGCTTGCAGCACCCGATGCAACGTCACTCACAGCCCTACCATGCTTAATATCCATCTTTTGGAGCAGATGTTCATGAGAAGGTGGATGGGCAACGGGCTGAGGTGTGAACACAGACCCTTTGACACGGTTGAAAAAGCCCTCATGGAATCTCTCTGCGAGCTGTCTGAGGAGGAGTGTCCCAAACCCAAACTCCATCACCGGGGCACTGAAAGGACTGAACTACCCTGAGTCTTGGAGCAACTTAATGAGGGTTTTGGTACGGCAAGAGAGGAGCAGGGAAAAGAGGGAATGGTGTAGTGAAGCTCTGTCCATGCTTCTCTGCTGCTGTACATCCAGGGCTAATGCCATTGTGATAATATGCAGCAGTTGCTTCTTACAAACAAAAGAAAAATATATGAAGCCCTACTGAAGGCTGGGGCTGATGGAGCACTGAAAAAGCCCCAGCCAGAAAAACTAAGCCAGCTCTGCACTTCGGTCAAGCGATGCTCAGCACTGTGATTTTGATGAACAACACTAGTCTGAATGAAGACAGGTGACTTTTTAAATGGGGTTTTAATAAAGTCAGTATTGCTAATGCTATCTATAAAAGCAATCTGCATAGGGTTTTAAACAAGTAAACTTAATGATGCCATCAGTGCTTCCGACATGAATGAGGCTGTTGCTGCAATACTGTGTCCGGCTCTGTTGTGGTGTTTGCATGTTAAAAAGTGCATTGGCAAATTAATATGGGATCAGAAGAAAGCTAGAAGAGTGATTCAAGGTCTGGGAATCGCATCTTGTTGCAAAAGACTAAAGAAATCCCATCTATTAATTTATCCAAGAGGAGGCTATGACTTGGTTTGATCATAGTCTTTAAGTGCCCTAAGTGTCTCTATGGGGAGATTTCTGATAGTCAAGATCTCTTTAATGTGGCAGACAAAGGCATAATGAGATCCTACGTTGGAAAATGAAGCTCTATGAATTCTGAGCAGAAATAGGTACTTTAAAAAAAAAAAAAAACAGTGAGGGGACATAATCACTGGAACAACTGAGGCAAGCAGTGGTTTTTCCTGTTACTTAAAAGTCTTCAGAGCAAGATTGGATGCCAGGTTAAAAGCTCAGGCAAAATTTATGAGTCTGATACAAGAACGTCTGGCTGAAATTCAGTGGCCCATGATATGTGGCAGGTCAGACCAGCTGATCATAACAGTCCATTCTTGGTTTAAAAAAATCTATGAATTAGGTATTTCCAGTCCCCTGAGTCCTGATATTACTGGAGGTCTCAAAGGAATGCATTATAAGCTGTCATCATTTAATTGTAAGCAAGCAGGGGCATTGCCTTTTTCTTTTTTTTATTAATAAACTTATTTTCCAAGAGCTTGTTAGACACCGGAGTTAAGCAGCTGTTAACAAACATGACAACATTTTAGAAACAGTTCAAATAATTCTCCTTCTCCCGTTTGCTCAGCTTTGTTTTGCAGCAGCGCAATTTCATTCATGCCACATCTACCAGTGCTTCTCTAGATGAAATAGCAAATTCCAGAAAAATGAAAAACGCAATCTCCATACTTAGGATGGGCTCCTTTCGCTGTCTCCTCTTTCATGTCCCTTAGTCTCACAGACACATTGCAGGTTTTCTCTCAGCACCGTGTGTGAGCCGAGCAGGGAAGAAGTCCATCCGTTTTCTGGTGCAGGCCCCTCAGATAGGTAGGAATCCATTGTCTGTCACAGGAGTGCTTGGCCTACAGAGCTCCTGGTTTGTCTGAGTAAATGGCAGAGAATGAGAAGAAGGATTAAGGAGAGACGTGGTATTCCTGACATTATGCAAGCTATTAACCTCCTTGAGGTTTCATAAAATGGCCTCCAGCAAATGGTCAGAATGTTTTTCTTACAGAGGAGTAGTTTTCAAGGCAGCATAAACTTTCTTAATATCCTTTCAAAGGGAAAAAAAAAAAAAAAGAGAGAGAGAGAGAGAGAGAGGAGAGAAAATAAGATAACAGAAAATCCAAGCCATGGCTCTTGGGAGTCTTGAAAACCATATCCACTGTTGTGTAGACATTCTAAACCTCTGATACATTCAGTGCCTCGTTAGCCTCAGTTATCAAAACGGAAACAAGAGGTGGTAAGGAGCACAGCAGAAGATGGAGTTTAAAGTCGCTCGAGGACTGCACTCCCTTCGACGGGAGTCCTCAGCCGCCTCCCTCGGGCCGCGCTCCTAAGCCCCGCGGTGTTTGACATGCAGGCGGTGAGTCACAGGGACCGGGCTCCGCCGCTCGGCCGGGCGGGGGCCGCCGCCGCTGCTCCCGGGGCGCGGGCGGGGAGGTCGGCGGGGAGCCGAGCAGCGGGGGGAAAGGTGAACCCGGAGCCGAGCGGGGCACAAACCCATTAGTCGCACATAACTTGGGAAGACGCTTGGCCTCGCCATGACAACCGGCGGCCCGGGCTGCTCCCACGTCCCGCCGCCTCCCCCGGGAGCCCCTTCCCGTCCTCTTTCCCGGCGCTTGGGGAATGCGGGGCTGGAGAGACGAGCCCGGTGCGGGTAACAAAAGGGAATGAAAGGAGCTCTGTAGCTCACTTTACACGTCCGAAAGGCATTTTCATGCCCCGTAATGAGAAAGGATCGTTCCGAGGAAGTTCAGATCAAAGGGGAGAGCGTCCCGGGCATTTACATAATTGCCGGATTTTGGAGCACGGGCTGCAACCTGGGCACCTCACCGGGGGCAGCTCCTCGCTCCCCCGGGGGCTCCGGACGGAGGGGAGGTTGCAGTCCGTGCACCCGCGGGGACAGAAAAGAGGCCTGCCCCGGGAGGGAGATTCGGAGGTGGCCGGGCCCCGAGCGGGGTGCTGGGACACGGCTGCGGTGCCCGACGGCAGGAAACCCTCGGGGGCTCCTCCGGTGTGCGGCCAAGCGGTGCCCGTGTCCCCGGGGGCTGCCGCCGTCGTGGAGGTGGTGCCGCTGGGGATCGGCTCCCCGCTCCCACCCGGCGACATCTGCGGCTCCGAGCCAGCACTCTGCCTCCCCGGCGGCGGGCGGGTGGCTCCCGGCCCGGCGGCTCGCACCGCCACCAGCGAGCGGGGATAAAGGGATTAAACGGCACGCTCGTTCCGCCGGGAGGGGCGGGGGGGCACTCGGCCGGCTCCAGCCTCCCGCTGCCCCCGAACGCCTCCCCCGCCGCCTGCACCCCCGGCCCCGCGGCGCTGCCCCCGGCCGGCCCCGGCCGCGGGGGGGGGCCCGGCGCGCCCGCGGTGCCCCATTGTTCCCGTAAGCAACCGGGGCTGCCGCCGGCGCCCGCGCTGCTCGGGGCCACGGGGTTCGCCGCTGCTGCTAGCGGGAAGGGGATGCCCGGGGACACCCTTTTCAGCCATTTTAAAACAGCAAAGCTGGCGTGTCGCCGCGGGTGCCCCGTTCCCTCCTCCTCTCTCCGGGGCCCATTCTACTCCCGGACGATCCTGACGGAGATGCGGGGGTTCCCCCCGCCCTGAAGTCAGCACCATCCGCATACGCCCCGCACCTGCGGTCCCCGAGCGAAACTCCACCCCGCGGGGACACCGCGCTCTTCCTGAGCCCCGTCCTGGGAATGTGGCCAGTCCTGGCCCCTGCTCTCGCCCCCGTGCAGACAGCTCCCGTTCCAGCCCCAAACCGGGATGCAACCGGACGCTTCCCCAGCCCTGGCTTGGGCAGCTGCCAGCCCCAGGCCGGGGTGCAACCTCCCCGCGGGAGTCGCGGCTTCTCCCTGCACGGCCGGGCCCGGGCGGGCTGGCCGGGCGCCAGGGAGGTGAGGTTAGCCTCGGAGCTGGCTGGCGGATGGCATATTATTGTGAAAAGCGAAAAGCGAGCGGGGAAGGCAAATAGGAGCATGGCACCGTATAGGCTCGCCACGTGACCGAAATGTGTTTATCTCGCCCCGGAGAAGCCGGGCTGCCTGCGGAGGCCAACCCTGCCCTCATGGCACAGGCACAACTCCCGTGGCCGCGGACGGTTCTGGGCCCTGCGAGAGACCACTTCTGTTTGCTTTTGCTGTCGCTTCGGCTCTTATCATTCGCCTTGTCATTCATCATCAACCTCTCCCGGGCTCCCTCCCCCTTGCTCCCCCCCACCGCCTCCCCCAGGGTCAGTCGGGAAAAAACTGGGAATCCATCTGAGGAGTGAGACGCGGGAAGAAGGGTTGTATGGTGATGTGGCTGGGTGGAGGGGGTGTGTGTGTGTAAAAGCAGCTGCATGCAGAACAAAGGTGCTGGAGGGTGGCTTTTGGTGCTGGAGCAGAACCTCGTAAATGGGAGATTTCCGTTCACAAGACTCCGCTTGCACAGTTTCTGTCCTGCCCTTGAACTGACAAGTGAATATCTGCATTGCAACCAGAAAGTAAATCACACCGAGCCTGGCTCGGGGAGGGCGCGCACGACGCCTCAGTCTGTTGCTAAGTGCGGAAAAGTGGAAGATTTCAGCTTCCCAGCGCAGCCCCGCTTCTCCCATACAGTATTTACTTCGGGCGCCCAGCGAAACGCGCTCGGTGTTTATTATGGAGAGTGCCGGGGCAAGCTCGCATTTGCGTGATTAGGAGCAAGCGGAGGAGCGGCCGTGGCGCGGAATATCAAAGCGAGACCGCCTTGGCAGAGCTCCCAGGCAGGGCTTTACTGGCACCCGCGGGATTCCGCGGGGCAGGGCGAGCGCGGCCCGGGCGGCGGCGGCTGCCGCCCCCCGCCCCCCCCCGCCGGGGCACGGGGGGAGCCGGCGGCCGTTCGCGGGAGGCCACGAGCGAACGTCGTTCCTGCCGAGAGCTCCGCGCTAACGAGGCGCAGCGGCCGGGCCGGGCCGGGCTCGGCGCTTCCCAGCCGGCCGGTAATCCCATTAGTGCCGTCGCGTTTGGGGAGTAAAGCGCCCGGCGTCCCCGCCCGGCCTCGGGAGAGCAGACAAAGGTCTGCGAAGCAAGGCCCTGCGGCCGTGCCACGCCGGCCGGCCCTGTTAATGTTCAATCGGGAGCCGGAGAGCCGTGCCTCTCCGTGCCGGGGGGGGCGCCGACCCCCGCCCGCCGCTGCCGGGCAGCCCGCGACGAGGCCGGTCCAACGCAGCACGCCTGGCCGCCTTGCTCCTCCAGGATATTTTCTCCCTGGAAGTTATGCTAAAATAACATTTGTGTGCACGTTAATGATTTATTTATGTGGCTAATAACGCTCACATTCTCGCTGATATTTGTCTAGGCGAAAGACCAGCTGCGAAATGCCCCGCAGCTGTAGCCAGAGCTAGAACAGAGTGCCTTGGAACCAGAAATCAATGCTCCTGAAATGAACAAGTGGACAACTTATTAGGCTCAGTCACTCCACACGCCGTCCCCTGATAACGAATAGATGAAGTAGACGCTGGAGAAGGGACATGCCTGGGAAGGCCACACATGCCTGCTCCTTCCCGGAGGGGCTGGGTAACACCGCGGGGCACAGCCAGCCGCACGGACATCCCCGAGCAGGGCAGGGAGCCGTGACACGGCAGGGAGCCGTGACACGGCACCAGCGGGCTGCCTAGGGTTAGATGGTGATAAATACAGCGAACGCCCGAGAGAGCGGCTCCGGGGGTCACTGATAAAGGTGTCCGGTTTCCCTGCTGCTCCAGAGAGCACAACCGACAGGTTCAGCGAGATCACGTAGTCGTGGCTTCTCTGCCTAGAAACAGTCACGCTAATTTTGCATTTTTACCATCCACAGGGAAGAAAAATACCTGTCGTCCCGCAATGCAAATCCTTACGCAAATAGATCTGCGGGTGCACAGGGAGCTGCTGGCAGCCTGACCTGCCAGCCGAGAGTTGCTGGCCCCGAGTTCAGAGGTGTCGGCCAGCAGCGGCACGCCCCAAAAGCACATGGGATCTTGAAGACTCCCTGATAGCCCCTCCGAACTTGCTGCTGCCTCAGGAAAGTCCGAGAAAGAGCCTGCGGTTAATCTCCGAGGCCTTCAAACATCCCTGGCGAGCAGCGCCCCAGCGCTAAGTGCAATTAACATAACAGACACTAAAATAGGAGAGCGGCGCTGAATTTAATTTGCAGGCTTAGGAAATTAAAAAAAAAAACAACAAACAAACAAAAAAAAACCCCACAACAAAAAAACTTAGAGCGGTCTGGTGATGAACGCAAGAAGTGATCTGGAAGGCAGCGGAGTAGCCCCTTCTGCTTCAGAGCGGGGCCGCGGCCAGTTCCGTGGACCCTCTCCGTGAGTCGGGACCACCTTGGTGCGCGGAGGTTTCTAGACAGGTAAACTCCTCAGAGATGCCTCCCGCTGCATCGCGGCTCGCCCCCCCCGGCGACCGCTCCCGTGGCGAGCGACCAGGGCAACCGCAGCGCGACCAGGTCGCCGGCGCGGGCAGACACCTCCCTGAGCCTCCCTGCTGCCCGCCCCGACACCCACACACCTAGATCCGGCTCACTTTCCTGCCCCCGCTGCCCCTGGGGAGCGGAAGGACACGGATGGGGGGCAGAAGCGACGGGGTAACCCCCTCCCCGCTTTTCCTTCCCCCTCCCCCCCCGCCTCCTGCAAACTGCCGCTGAAGTTCACAAAAGAGCGAGACATAAAGAGATCGAGGTTTCCGAGAAAAGGGAGAGGCGAAAATAGCGAGGTAAAGAAAAAGGAAAAAAACAAAAATCGTCGCAACAGAGGGACCCACCGACCGGCTGGGAACCTGGTGGTATCCGGCCGGGGAAGAGGGGGGGAAGGAAGGAGCAAAGAGGGCTTTAAAAAACTGGAAGGCAAAAGCTGTTGGGGAGGAAGTGTAAACCGAGAGGGAGGCTGGGGGAGGGGAGAGAGCGCCATCTTTTCATGTCACAGTCACAGAGACAGCGCTGGGCTCGGCCACAGTGTCTCGGTTTCTTTTTAACAGCGGAAAACGTGCGATTAGCAGGCAGACGGGCGGAGACTACCAGCCCTGCGCGCACACACAGCCCGCAGCTCTGTCTCCGCGCCGTGTAATCCCAGCGCTCAGCCCTTCTGCACCCCCTCATTAAAAACCCGGAGATTTCCTCCTCCTCCGCTCTCCGAGGAAAACAACGCCTGCCACCGCCTGAACCGTGGCAGCGCCGCCCGCCCCGCACCATCCGCCCGGAGGCCGCCCAGAGGCCCCGCGCTCCCCGGCGCCGCGCACGGCGAGCTGCGCGGCCACCGGCACTCGGCCCCTGTTCCTCTCGGGAGGCCGATTCTCTCTCTCCCCGTCTCAAAGGGCCGCCCCCGATGGGACACACGGTGGGGGCTAGGCGGGGTGTGGGGAAAGCTGCCTACAGCCCCCTCTGCCCCCAGTTTCCCGTCCCCAAGGACGGCAGCTCCCCCGCTGCCAGGGCGGCTGCTCGTTTCCCCCCAGCGCCCTCCCTTTATCCACCCGAGGGTGGGGTGTGCCGAGCCGGAGCTCCCCGCACTGGGGCCAGCGGCGGGGAGCAGCGCCGAGATCGCCCGGGAGCCGGCGATCCCGCGGTGGAGCCGGGCACCGCCGCCCACGGCCCCATGAACAGCGCTTTATTCCGCAGCGCTCAAACCCCTCATTGTGTTTGGCAGAATCACCTGCCTCCTCCGGAGCCGAGCGATTAATTTAATGCGATACAGAGTGTGCTCCCTCCCGGCCCCTCCTCAGCGGGGAGATTTCCGCCGGGCGCTCCGCGCCGCGGAGGAGGGGCACGGCACAGCACGGCACGGCACAGCAAAGCGGGCTGGCATCCTCCGAGCACCGGCTCTCCCGGCGGCGCCTGGGGAAACATTCCCCGCCCGGTAGCGGTGGAGCGACAGCTCCAATCGGAGTCGCACACAAGCATCCGCCGCGCAGACCTGCTCGGTGCCCGGGGGGGATGCGAGGCGGGCGAGGGCCGAGCCGTGCCTGGCCAGGGGATTTGATGGGTCGTTGGCTGCGCCTGGGGAAAGGCGGGCGGGAGGGGGGCGGTTGGCTGCGCCTAGCGATGGGGGATTTGAGAGGGAAGGGGAGGGGGGCTGAGCTCGGTGGAGGGGGTGCTCACTGCCGCGACTGCTGAGGACGGCGGCTGTTATTATTGTTATAACTGTTATTGTTATTTTTAGGGGGCGGCGATGGTGGGAGCGAGGGGGGTGGGGCGGTCCGCGCTCGGCGGGGGGCGACGTGGTAGGGGGGCCGCCGGCTGCGCCCGCGGAAGGGGCATGAGGTGAGGGCGGTGGGAGAAGCGTCTCCTCTGTTTCTAATAAAGGAAACGACTTTTATTGAACGATAAATGCAGGGGAACGAAAGTCGTGTGGGTGCGCCTGGTGGGGGCGATTGATTTGGCAGGGGAGGGGTGACGGCCGCCCGTGCCGACGCGGGCTGTTTGAGGCGGGAGGGGCCGGCTGGCCTCGGCTGCTCCTGACCGGGAGGGATCACGGGGAGGGGGCGTTGGCCGCCCCGGTGGAAGGGGATGAGGGCTGCCCCTGTTGGTGGGGGGGCTGAAGCGGGGGAGTGCGGGATGCTCGCGGTGGGGGGTCCGGCGGGAGGGGGACGCAGGCCACGGGGTGGTGCCGCCTGCCCCTCTCGGGCAGTGGGGGGGCTGAGGGGGTGGTGTCGGCTGCGCCTTGCCAGTTGGGATTTGATAGGGGCGGTAGGAGACACGTCTCCTGTTTCTAATAAAGGAATCGGCTTTTATTGAAGGATAAATGCAGAGAACCAAAGTCGTGTGGGCTGCAGCCGCCGAGCTTCGTTAGCTGCCGATGTGACTGTGAAGATAAAACGCTCCACAATGAGTCGAGCGCGAACAGCGCCGAGGATGGGGACGCGCATTCCCCGATGGCCTTGGCCTCCGGCCCCCTCAGCCCTGGCCCCCTCGGCCCCGGCCCCGCGGCGGAAGGTGCCCGGGGAGCCTCAGACCGTGTTAACGGCTCGGCCTTGGGACTTCGCCAAGTTTCTCTGACTTAGGGGAACTCTGGGGATGAGTAATCGCGCCAGGCTAGGGTTTGGGAGGGAGTTTTTTTTTTTTTTTTCGCTCGCTCGCTCTCTCCTTTTTTCCCCTTGTCATCAGCAGCTGACCCACTCACTTCGAGAGCACGGCATCGACGGGTTTCTGGGAACGGCGGCAGGAGGAGATCGGGGGTGTGGCGAGCCAGGGGAAACCCCCCCACGTCTTGGCTCCCCGCCGAGCCGCTCCGGCTCCGCTCCGGCCCTGAGCGCGTTGGGGCAGCGCGGGGTCGCTGCTATCACGTTTCCCGTGCGGTGCCCTCGGTGTGTCTTTGCCGGGGGACAAGGGGACGCACACACACCCCTTTCCACACACACTCCGCTGCCTCACGTGGAGGCCCGTGTGGAGGTTTCCCAGGGCAGCGAGGACACGGTGCTGCCGCGCCTTGCCTCGGGAAGGTGTCCGTAAGCCTTTTCTACTCTACATCTCAGTTTATCGCAGGTGGCGACGGCTCAAGAACGGGAGGGGGAAACTCCGGGCCCGGGGGAGGCCCCCGGGGACTGGGAAGCAGCGCGAAACCCCGGCCGTGGCAGGCGCGCCGGGTCGGGGCGGAGCAGCGCCCGCATCCTGCCCGCGGGCCTCGGGACGGGCGCGGCGGGGCCTTGCCCGGTACCGCAGAGGACAGGGCCCCGCCGTGCGCACCGGGCACCCTGCCCGCACACGGCCTCCGCCTGTGCCTGCCGGGCAGCGGGGCGCGGGGGCGGCACAGAGGCTCAGAGTCAGAACCGACTCGACGCCGAGCACGGCCGCCCACAGCGGATCCCGCAGCTTGGCTGGGGACAGGCCGGGGTGGGGGAGTGTCGCCGTCGGGGGTGCTGCAGCCAAACGAACTGGGAAAGGCAGCCTGGCTCTCGCTTTGCCTCACCCGCCTCAGCCCGTGGGGCTTTCCCTAGCGCAGCTCTGCCCACTCCGCGGGCAGCGAGGGGCGCGTCCCCCGCCTGCGACGGGGACGGGGAGCGGGCACGGCCGGGAAGCGGCGGGGAGCCACTAATCTCGGCGCCTGACGGGTTTCGGTCCTCTGATTACCTGCGTGATTTGGCTTCCGAGAGGCGCTCTATGAAGCGGCTGCTGCCCTTGTTTGGGTACCGCGATGGCGGGGGGGCGCGGGGGAATGACGGTGTACGGAGATGAAGTGAGGACGGGGTTTTAAATGGCACTTCTGAACGGAAAATACTTTTATTTTTCCTTGGATTTTTGAAGCTGCTTTCGAAATGAACATTTTCTGAGATAAGAGGTGACCGATCAGAATCGCTGGGGGGAGGTTGTAAGCAGACGTTTTGCCCCAGCTTACTGTTATCTTATCTTTCACACTTGCAGGGCGAAAAAGTGGCTTATCTTTATACCCACCCCCCTCTCGCCTTAATTGCTAAAAACACTGTGAAGTGTTAAGTACAGGACTAAAGAATCTCTCCGCGTGTCTGCCATGCGAGTGAAGGGGCGGGAGCGGGGGGGTTGTCCGATTTTAAAAATTAGGGGCTTTTCTCTGGAAAGGTACGCACGTGTACGCGCCGAAGAGCCCCTCCCTGCCCTCGCTCTGCTGCTGCTTTGATGTTGCAGGCTCTCATTTCATATGTATGCACCCCGACGAGCCACCCGCCGCTGCCGGGCTTCCAGCCGGGGCGCAAATCCCGCTCGGCACGCCGGCGAGCCCGGGGGCCGCGCCGCGGGGCGCGGGCGCGGAGGGCGGCGAAGGCCTCCGCTGTCACCTCTGGGGCGGAGTGAATAACCCCAGTGTTTATGAACCCGGGCTCGGAATTGGTATTCAGCGCCGAGCCACCGTCTCTTCGCTTTCACTCCCCACCCCCTTCGAAACAAAACACAACACAAAAACAAAACCAGAAGGAGGACGGAGGTGATTCATCGACTGTATCCAATTATTAACATACAAGCTGTAGTCTGCACAAACACACCTTCAAACCATGGCGGTTCCCCCGGCCGCCGTATTATGTTTAAACTCGGGAGCACGGTGGCTTCTGCTCCTCCGCCAAGTCACCGCTCGCTGCCGCTCCTCCCCAGGCCGCCGAGAGCCGGGGCCGGGCCGCAGCCCGAACCTCGCGGGGCTCAGGGACCCCACAGGGAAAAGGGGTTGTAGCCTCCAGCTCCTGCGCATCGCCTTCAAAGGCGAAGGCTCAACCTCGCCCGCGTCGCTTTCCGCCGGGCCGGGGTTTTGTGTGGCTCCCGCTCCCGTTCGCCCGCTGAGCCCTCCACGCCGCCCTCCCTCCGAGCCCCACCGCTGCCCCCCGCTGGGCTGGGGGGAGGCGAGGAGAGCGACAACCTCGCCGCCGCTATTTTTACTCCTCTCCAGACTTGTGCGGCGCACGCCCCCTCCCCTGCAGGGCCTTGCCTAGCGGCTGCATCTCGCCGCTCTCAGGAGCGGCCGGGGCCGCCCGCCTTTCACCTCCGCCTGCCCCGCCGGCCCCGCCGCCGGCACGGCCCGGCCCCTGCGCCCGGGGCAGCGCCCGCAGCAGCCCGAGGGGACGGGGCGGGGTGGGGGACACGCACACGGGCGCGCCGCAACCGCACAAAATGGCCGTGGTATGCAAGTGGGAGAGGTGGAGGGGGCAGCTCGCAGCCAGCCTGCCCTCCCCTTGCAGCTGGGCTGCCGCCCTCCTTCCCCACACCGGGGCCCGGGCCGCGCATCGAGTCCCGGCCAGCTCGGCGCTGCGAGCTCTGAGCTCTGCCCGGGCCCGGCGAGCGCTTCCCCCGGCTGCGGTGCAGCAGGCCGAGCTCCCCGGCCGGGGACAGGCCGATAGTGCGAGTGTTTGCCTGCCTGTCCCTGCGGGCTGTCCGCTCCGGCCGGCCAGCGGGGACCGGAGGACCGCGGGCATCTTCGCTCTTTTGTGGAGTAGGGAAGGGGTGCGGAGCGAAGCAAACGCAACCGGAGCGATTTGTCATTTGCCTTTGTAAGAAAGATAGCGGTGCATAGTCCGTGAACCGAGCGCGTTTCGGGCTCTTTTGGGGAGACGGAAAGAAAATTATGGATCTCCTGTCAACGGAGTAGCCCTGAACTACGAAGTAAAATTATAGTTCTTCTGCTATGCAAAACCCCTTTGATTGCACGAGGAGTTTGCATGGCAGTGTAACAATATGCTGACGCTGTGTCAGGTCTGAAAGCGCTGCAGACCCTGTATAACGCCAATTGAGGCTTGTCTTGTTTTGTTATTCAGATTTCTACACTTCCATTAAAAACAGCCTTACAATAACCAATGATAAAGGTCTGATTTAAGACACACTCAAGCAGGGCAATTCAGAGCTTAGGACAGTGATCTGTTATTTATAGGCTTTTCCTAGCACTCATCACCAGGCTGTCTGAGCACCTCGCTCGCATTAATTCATTTTACCTTCGAAGCGCCCATCTCCCCTCTGTCTCATTTCCCCGTGCCCGAAGGACTCGAGTGCTCCGGTTGCCGTTTGGTGAGCAGGGGAGCGGGGCCATGGAGGGGCCAGGGCCCGGCCTCGCCACTCCTGCGCTTTAACCCCCAACTTTCTGAGGTGCGCGGACCGGGGCGCGGGGAAGCTTCCAATTAGAGGCGGCGCTGGAGGTAAATGAGAGCCGGCATAAAGCCATCCCACTTGGAAGCCTCCTGCGAGAAGCCTATTCTGCCATTAACAATGGATTTGTCTTTACGAGGAGGTTAAGTACTAAGCATTATCGGGAGCAGCCGTTTTTGCGAGCGCATCCTCGCCCGGCTCCTCGGCGGCCGCAACAGCAACGACAGCGCGGAGCCCCCCTCCCCTCCCGGGGAGAGAGCAGTGTGCAGCGGCCTGACCCGGGGGTCAGCTCCCTCCGGGGCGTGTGGGAGGGGGGGAGGCCGCCCGGTAATCCGCAAGGCAAGAGCATGCTTTGAATTTTCCGGGGTTAGCTCGGCTGTACCCTTCGGAGCCGCGCTGGGGAAGGCGGCGGGGCGCGCAGCCGGCCGGGGCAGGTCGCGGGAGGAGCGAACTGAAGCCCCAATGTGTTCGGCGGGAGCCGCCAGCCTCCCGCTGCAAAGCTCGGGGACCCGGGGAACAAAAAAGGCACAGAGGCGAACAAGCGCCGGTCTGTTCGTCCCCGCCACGAAGGAAGCTGCGTTCACAAAGAAAGTTTACGGTTAAAAATAAAAGTGGAGCAAGTTTACCCCGAGATAACTTTAAGTCATTAGTGAAAAACAAAAAAACCAACCACCACTGCCCCAAGCATCCAGCCCCACGCTGTAGGCACACGCTTGTGATCCGGATTTCGCAGCCAGGGGGAAGGGAAGCGGGCGACTTTTGTGATACAAGTGCGGGCCGCTGGCACCGCAGATCCAGACCTGTGGGGAGAGACAAAGCCCAGATCAATGAAGCCGGGAAGCCGCGACTGCGGCCACCTCGCCAGGAAACGCGCTAGTTCTGCTTTCATATCGAAAGAAGCAATTTTAATGAGGTTTTCCTAGGAAAGGGAAAAAAAAAAATCCAACAGAGGCCTCCCCTCCAGCTGTGTGCCTGTAACTCACGTGTGTTCAGTCTAATAACTTTTAATGTCTAGCCCTAAAACATCTTTATAAAAAATAGCTTTACAGCGTAATAGGCCAGGTGTCCTTCTGCTTGTTATTGGAGATTAAAAAAACATGTGGGAGCCTTTTCAGATGCGTGGCCCTCTGCGCCAGGATCAAACCCGGCCGCTGCTCGGGACAGTGCTCCCCGCCGGCCAGCACGGTGGGACCGCAGCTCCGTTCGCCGGCGACTTCCAGGGCTCCCCTGCGAGGAAGCTGAGCGGCGCGGCTGCCGTTTCGGGTTTCAGATGGTGGATATTTCACTTCTGGTTTGAGACGGGAGAGTTTTTTTAGAGACGCAGTGAAACTCCAATGCCCGTGATGGCAGTTTCATGAAATACCAACCCTTTGGCCATGACCCGTGTCACATGCGTGTGTGTATGTGTGGGGTGTGTGTGCTTTTCTCTGGACTCTGTGTCCTTTTCCCGAGCATTGGGCGACCCCCACTTTTTTTTTGGGGGGGGGGCGGGCGGGATGTTCTTGGTTTTTTTTTGTTTCCCCAGACGTAGCGTAGGTTCTCTATTGAAAGCTTCTGGATCTGGGGGAGGAGGGGGAGCTTTAGTAGGGACAACTTTAGAGAACTCTCATTTTTCCACCTTCAGAGATACGCAGCGGCGCAGAGCAGGCAGGCATCCCCGGCCGTCCTGTTCTGGCGTTGAATTCCCATCGCCCTGCGTGCTGCTCCGGCGCCCTCGGTGAGGGAAGCTTTGGCAGCTCAGAGCGTCTCTGCAGCCTTCTCGCGCAGGGTCCTGAACGAGGCGATTAAAATCCCCCCCGGGGCAAACTGTCCGCGTTAATCGCCGGGCGTTTGGCTAGCAGTCGCTCCCACACGGAGCGGCGGCGAGAAGGGCTCGATGCGGCGCCGGCGGCGCTGAGGTGGCAGAACTCTGGCTTCCCCGGGAAGGCGCCGGGAGGTGCGGGGGAGCAGTGGGGCCGAGAGCCGCCTGGCCCTGAGGCCGGGGCCGCCCCGGGAGCTTCCACGCCGCGGGCTCTGCGGGACCAAACCTGGGAGTATCAGCGGGGATGGGCGTTATGAACGTGAAATTTACGAGTCGAGCTCGCCGAGCCAAAAGTTGCCTTGCCAAAGTAAATAGATGCAGCCGATAACTACCAACCCGGGTAGATTAAAGGGCTCCACGATCCGGGCAGAAATCTTAAAGCAGCCTTAGAAATGCCAGCTAGGGAAACGGCTCTTCAGTCGTGACCCCACCCCGGGTTGCCACACTGCTCACGCCGGGTAAAAAGCGCGTTAAGGGCTGCCAAAGCCGGATCAGGCGAAAACGCGCTTTAATAAGGTCCCCCTCGGCCCCCCCGCCCCCCGCAATGCAGACGTTGACAAACGAGTGGCTTTTTTTCCCATCCCGATTCAGAGCTCCGAGAAGCGGACCGGGAGGGAAGCGCGGAAATCAGCGCGGCCGAGCCGCGGACCACGCGAAGTTGGGGGCGGCGGGTGGGACCAGAGAGGGGCCCCGGGGTTGGGGGGCGACACCCCCCCCCCTCCGCGAGCGTTGAGAGGCTGCGGGGTCCGCTCGTGGTGTGACCGCTGCGGGGGGTTACGACGGCTGCGACCCCTCGGCAGGCCCTGCGGGAGCGGGGATGCCTTTGCGCGACGGGGGGAACCCGGAGCCGGCGGGTGTGGCTGGGGGCGCGGGCTGCATCGCCGGGGGGGTATTCCGGGTGCCGCTGGGATCACGGGGGGAGCAGGGCGGGGGTGCCGGGGGCTCCCGGCGGAGGAGCCGAGGGCGATCGGGGTGGCGGGGGGTGGCAGCACGGCGCGACCCGCCGCGGAGGCTCGCAGCGATGTCTGGCAGCGCCGCCGCCGCCGGGGTTTTGACAGCTTGGCGGAGCGGAGTGAACGGAGCTTTATGGTAATTGCGGTTCTCCACTGGCCTTCTGGGTAGCGAGAGAGGGGAGTATCGGCGGGGCGGGGGGGGGCGGCTTTCCCCTCCTGCCTGCCGGGGAGCGCGGAGCCCCCCCCCCCGGGGCGCCCCAGCTTGGCAGCGACCTGTGCCAGCCGGGGAGAGCGGGCGAGGAGAGGGGCTGGCGGCGCGGCGAGGGGGGGCAAATCAATTAGTCAGGGCAAGGGGGGGAGCGGGCGAGCGGCCGGGCGAGCCCTGCCTGAGCAGGGAAACGCAGCCAGGGGAGGGGGAAACTTGCTGAGGGAAAAAGCGGTGGCGGCGCTGCTGCCGCTGCTGCTGCTGGCGGGGGGTCCCTCGGTGCAGCGCCTGCCCGGGGGGAGGGGAAGGGAGGGGAGGCGACGGCTGGAGGAGGAGGAGGAGGAGGAGGGAGAGAGGGAGGGGGGGTGCGAGGGGAGCGCAGCGTGCAGCAGACGGAGCCCGGTCTCCCAGCGGCAAGGTGAGGAAGAGCGGCTTTCCCGGCGGACTAAAGAGGGGAGGGGGGGGGGGAGAGGAAGAAAAAGAGAGAGAGGAGGAGAAGAGGAGGAGGAGAATTAAATCCCCAGCCACACACACACAAAGCCGCGGCGGCCAGGGCACGGGAGACGGCGGCGCGGGCGAGATGTGGGGAGCGCCGCGCTCGCCAGCGCAGGAACTTCGCCCGGAGCAAGCCAGCAACATGGCGCTGCCAAACCAGAGCCGGCAGCCGGAATGAGCATCGCGGGCTGCCGCTCCCACTCCCTCTGCTGAGCCGAGCCGAGGAGCAAAGCCCTTCCCGCGGGCACCTGCCCCGTCGGCGCAGAGGGCGGCCACGCTCCTGCTCCCCGCGCCCCGCAGGTTCCCGGTCTTTCCGCGCCCCTTCCCCGACCCGCCCGCGCTGGGGCAAGCCGCGACACACGCATCCACGGAGAGGGGGAGCGGGATCGTGAAACTTTTCTCGCCTCTTCTTCCCACCCCCGACGGGGCTGCCCTTCAGGGAGAGCGGCAGGGCCAAGCGACAGTGTGGGGACCCGCGTCTCGGACCGCGCACGCCACAGCCCCGCGGCGCGGCAGGAAGGTCAGTGTTCCGCTCCGCGAGCAGCTCCCGTGCGGAAGCGGCGCCGCCGAGTCCCGCGGTGACGGGGCGGCTGCGGGGCTCCCCTCAGCCGCCCGTGGGGAAGGCACAGCGGCGGCGCGGCGGAAAGTTACGGCGCGGGGCAGCGGAGCTCGGGCGGGAGCGGCGGGCAGGAGGGTCTGGCGAGCGCCTCCGGAACCGCGGTGTCGGAGGGGAAGTTCGGAGGCAGTTGTTTGTGGAGATGCCTGTTTGGGGCAGCGGAGGCGGGGGTAAGCCCCCGATCGCGTTGTCGTCTCCGGTGCGCCCGTGTGGAGAGTGGTGGTGGCGGTATTCCTGTCGTCTCGGACTTTGTGATTGGGAAGGCGCCGGAGCAGCGGCGTTACGGGGGATCCCGTGGGACGGGGCGAGCAAGGAGCGGCGCTGCCGGCTCGCGGAGCGGGGAGAGCTTTAGCGCCGGTCGGGCTGGGCTCCGCGCTTCTCGCCGAGAGCAACGCGCTCTCCGCCGGCGGCGGGCAGGTGAGCGGCGGGGAGAGCCCGCTGCCGGCTGCCTTCTCCCCGCCGGGAGAACCTGAGGCGCTGCTCCCCCCTGTCCCCCCGCCCCGGCGGGGCGGGCGCCGCGGTGCACGTGGGACAGGGCGGCCCGGGGCTTTCCCGTGCGCGGAGCTGTGCTGGCGTGAGGTCCGGCGTGACACGGAAGTTTAGTCAGACCGAAAATGTAGTTTGGAGTTGGGAGAGAGAGCCGGAGGGAGGCTCGGGGCTTGCCATCCATGGGCCGGCCGGAGGGGGACGGCCAGGCGGGGAGGCAGCGGAGGCTGCTTTGTGAAGCCGGGGCCAAGTGGGGCGGCTCTGCGCAACATATGAGGCATGCATTTGATGTTCGCGGAGCGAGTCCGGGGGCGCGGGCTGTGGAGCGTTCACGTTCCTCTTTCTTTCTCGATGTGTGTATGTTGGGTGTTTTTTGTTTGGTTGTTTCTTTTTTTTTCTTTTCCCTTCCTCCTTCCTCCCTCCCTCCTCATTTCCGCGATGTTTGTCGGATTCCGGGTTTGGTGATCGCAGAGGGGGCGAGGGGAAGGCGAAGAGCACTTCCCCCCATCTACCCCAACAAGTAAAAAAAGCCCCGACCATAGCGAGTGGTGTAAAACTGACAAAGTGTAGGGGCTGACTTTAATGGTATCGCCTCGGAGCTCCTCGCAGCATTAATTCCCACTAATGAATCTTTTCCAGAAACTCCGTTCATTGCTTTCATCTGCTCTTTAGAGCCCGCAGCTTTTGTATTCGTGTTTGCATTAAAAAGGGGGGCGGGGGGGGGGGAGCGGGGGGAGCCCAACCCGCACCACGTAGCCAAGCCCGGATTTTCCAAAGGTTTCTATTAACTTTTTTTTCCCCGCCCCCTCCCCGTGGCCCTACCGCGGGGGGCGGCCGGGAAGAGCAATGCCCCGCCAGAGCCGCTTGGGAACAAAGCTGGGGGCGAGAGCGGGAGGGCGGTGCGGGGTCTGGGTCCCCGGGCAGCGCCCGCACCCCCCGCCTGTGACTCCGCCGCTCCCGGGTCACCGCCCGCGCTCCTCCCGCGGCTCCGTGCGCGCCGCTGCCCGCCGAGACCGGCGTTCCGCTTCCTCCGGCTGCCGCTCTCGCCGACTTTCGTCCCCGAGGTGCTGAGGCTTGCCTGTCTTGTCTGGAGCCCGCTGCTGTCGCCCTTGCGACACACCGATTCATTTCCTTTCGGTTCTGCTGTTGGAGCCGCTGGGTGGGTTTTTTTTCCCCTTTCTTTTTTTTTTTTTTTTTTTTTTTTCTTCCCGAGAGGTAGCCAGCGCAGCGCTCACCCTAATTGCTTTTAGGAGGATTAGGAGAAAATTCCTCCCCCAGCACCCCCCCCTCGCCGCCTCTTCCCTCCCCGCCCCCCCCGGCGGGTTGCCTTCGCGCGCCGGGGTTGCAGTTTATCCCTGGTGCAGTTCTTTGAATTGCTGTCACAAATAGGTGACTCAGAGTTAATTAGGAAGTATGCACCGGATCAATGGGCTGCACAGCTCATTAGTTATTCCCCAGCCTTTTGCAGCGTTGGACCTCCGGCTCCTCGCCCCGTATACCTCTTTAATACGCAATCTGAAGGGCTGGCAGGGACCAGGGAATACTTCGGGTGAGGGGGGCCGGGTGCGAAGGGGCGTGATGAATACGGATATTGAAGCTTCCAGGTTGGGAGGTTGTATATGGACGAGTGACCGAGACCCCTATTGCTCCTCTCAGTCCGTCCCGGCCCCGCTATCAAACCTGCCGTCACGGACGGGCGTGGTGGGCCCTCGCCCGCCCCGAGATCGGAGGGACGAGCCCCGGAATGTTACTAAAAACAAACAGACACACACCACCACCAACAACAAAAAAACAGTAAAAAAAAAAAAAAGTAAAAAAAAAAAAGTGTGTGTGTTTATTGGAGCGTACGTTGAGAGAGCAGACAAAATCTCATTTGTCAGGCATGAAGGTGGGCTGTGTGGAAAGCTATAAATATACCGGGGAGGATTGTATCGCGGTCACTTTTCTGTTCTTCGCCATTTCTAAGGTGAGTGGCGGAGGCTGAGGGACCGAGGGACCGGGCAGGGGCTTCTCCTGGTATTGTTTGTCCGTCTGTGATAGATCGGTCTAGACAGCCGCTCAGGCTCCCTGCGAGCACAGGAACCGGAGCCTGAAAGGGAGAGTGGGGGAGACGGAGAGGAAAAGGTCACCGCGATATTTTTTCTTTTTTTCCCTCCCTCTTTTCTTCCTTCCTTTTTTTTTTTTTTTTTTTTTTTTTTTTTTTTTTGGTGGTGGTGATGGCTGTTAACCCTTCACGCCGAAGGGGATCGGGGATGGCTATCCCAGCCTGGAAAGATGCGGCAGCACTGTAGCGATCGTAGGGATGATGTCGGAGCGGGGGGAGACGGGGGCAGGGCTCCTTCGGGCCCTGGCGCTGCCTCGTCCATCTAATGGTTTTATACGAGATATTTCCCACAACAGGAAAAAGAGTTCAGGAGACGAGTGCCAGATGATTTCGTTCCCAGGAGTTTCCTCTCTGGAAACTCCGAGGAGCGCTTGGAGCCGGGCTCGGGCAGCCCCAGGCCCGGGGCAGCCGCCGCAGCCCCCCGGGCTCGGGGGCGTCCCCGGGGCTCTCCGCCCCCCGCGGCCCTGCCGTGCCCGCCCTCTTCTCGCAATGGGCAATCCCGAGATGGAGGTTCCCGGTCCCGCGGGGGGAGCGAGTTCCCGTGGCCGCCTTCAGGTTCCGTCAACTTCTCTCCCAGCAGCTCGGTGCCCTTCGCCCCACGGGGCCTCATCTGCGCTCACAACATGGGGCAGCCCTCATGTCTGTGCAGGCAGGAGATGGGCGTACCTGCCTCGGGGTGTTTGGAAGCCCAGGGGAGCAAACACACCTCGTGGAACGCAAGGGCAGGTGGAGAGCGGGGTCTGCGTTGCAGCTCGGGTGGGTCGGGGGTTGTTCGCCGCTCTTCCGTGCCTGTGTGCTTCCTTTTGTGCTTGAGACGTCCTCGGTGGATGAGATGCGATCCTGGCGTGCAAGCCTGGGCGGTACAGATTAAAAGCAGTTAAGGCTTTAGAGTGATAGATAAAAGCTGGTTTTGTTGGATTTGCCTGCAGCGCAGACCATTCCCATCCCTCTTTGTCTGAGCCCTGGTTCCGGGCGCTACAGCCTTATTGGAAATGCTCCCGAGCAGTCCACGGAGCCAGGGCAGCAGGCAGCTCGCGCTTATTTACACGTCACATCTAAATACATCTCTAATTAGATAGAAGCAGCGCCGGAAATGGCAGATTTGTTGCATATCTAATAGAGACCAGTGCAAACAGACTCAGCAGGGTTTCCCTCTCTTCTCCCCCCACAAAAAACCTCCCCACCATCAAGACCGAGGCAGTAATCTGAGAGTGAACAGAAATGACTTCTCCCATTTGAGTACATTATGAACCACATTGGCTAATGTCTCTAATATTTAAAGCAATACTTGGGATGTGTGAGCTGAATGCCCAAATATGGACTGGGTCTTGAAACAATACTGGTGCCTTGGCTTTATTCCTGTGCTGGTGGACAGTCTAGGCTCCGTGTCACACACTGTATCTGCCTTTACCAGAATGTGCCAAGAGCTGCAGCTTCTCAGGCAGTCCAAAATTGTCATCACTCTTCCCTCCTCTTCTTCCACCCTGTGTTAATTCATGTTTTTGAAGACTGATGAGGAAGCCAAGGTCCCCCAAGAGTGACCGAGCTGCGAGGGCTCCTGTACAGTCCATGCAAGCAAACTTGCTGGATCTGTGCAGCTGCGAGAGCGCATAAAGTTGTTGATATGTTTTCATGTCTCTGTTTGTGGAGAAAATGGACCCAGGTCACCACAGCCCAAAATAATGAGTGCCACACATACCAAAGTAGTTTTGGCGATGTGTGGCTGTCGTTTACAAGGTCTCTCCACTCTGACCGATGAGTGGCCCCTGCAAAGACAGGCAAAAGGCCTGCTGCAGTTGAGGTCATAGCTAAGCAGCCACGTTTCCCTCAGACTAAATATGGCTTGGAGTAAATCGGTGCTTAGTGTGGAGGACAAGTGATCTCCGATTTCTGCATGTCTTGTGCAGAGGTCTGTGCTCTTGCTGGGACCCTGCAGCATAGTTGGGTTGCACAGGTGATGTGCGACGCACTGTCTTTCCCCCGAACGCTGCAGTACATCACATTTTAGTGTGGGCTTCGAGCAGCATGAAGCCGAGTTTAATACTTCCTCCTTAGGTTGGTGTTGCTTTAGAAATAATTGATGGTCAGAGCGGGCCTGCTCCCCCCTTCCTTGTTTTTGCAATAACCTGGATAGTGGCACGGAGAGCCAGGCTTACCTCTTCGCAATACGCCAAGCAGCGCTCGCTGGCTGCATCGCGTGTGCGTGCCGGAGGGAACGCGGAGGCCCGGGCTGCAGGCAGGGGGAGTTCCCCTGGCTGTGAGCAGATCCCGTTAATCCTCTGGCCTTTCAGGGAACCGGCTTACAGCAGCCGCTGCTCCGGAGCGACCTTTCCCTCCGAGCTGACCTGCTCGGGTCCGCGGGCTGCGGCGGGCAGGGAGGTCTCTGCCAGGAGAGCGCGTCCTTTGCCGGCTTCCTCCGGAGCAGGATGCCAGCGCTCCTTTGAGTGGCCGAGCAGATGAGGTGGGGACGGAAAGGAGGAGGCCAAGAAATCCTTGCAAATGTGGCCTTAGGAAAGTTCTGCTGCTTTCCAGCAGGGAATTCATTTTTCCTTGTTTGCTGGACAGCAGTTCTTGGCTGAGGGGAGACTTTTTTCCCCTCCTCTCTTCCACTGCTGGAAAAGTTAGCGAGTGAGAGCACGCCTCAGTACCTGCCTGCCTGTTTTCCAGAACTGTTGTCTGAATTACTTGTGACTCTTCCTTCAGTCTTTGCACCCCAAAACTACCTCATGAGCTGATAGATTTGGTGCCATGTGATTAGACATGCAAGGAAGTCCGCTTGGAGAAGATCCTGACAGCATGAAATATAATTTGTGATTTGAAAGACAGTTTCCAGTATAATCTCATTATGCACCACAGACTCCCGGTGTTATTTTGTAGAAGGCGGACAATGATCAATTTACATTGACCTAGGGCTGGGTGAGCTTTTAGATGGTAATTGCCATATTGATTTGCATGCAAAAAGAAGACCTGCTAAAATTAAAGACCGGAAGCTAAATTAAACTAAATTTATTGTCTAGGTGCAAACTAAAAGACTTGTTAAAGTCTAGGGTAGACTTGGAAAGCTATGAAATTGCTAGAAGCATGATTCTCATCCTGATTGCTCCGTAAAATGAATCTACATGATGGGGACAAGGGGCTGCAAAGCGCCCATTGTGAGTGGAGGCACACAAGCCGGGGCTGTTCCGTGTAAGCCCTGACTCCCTAAACAATCAGAGAATAAAATATCTCCTCTGTCCAATGAAAATCTCGG